>NC_092348.1:35488735-36088735 GCF_963676685.1 Mytilus edulis
GACAAGTACATGAAGGTCATAAATTAATTTGTTGAATGAAATCAAATTTTTAACTTCTAATGGGTGCCGTAGGAGGTCGACCGGAATTTTTAACGATGATTTCTTAGCATGTAACAGATAGAAAACTCAGGGTAAGAATTCATAGAACAGAAAAAGGGACAGTGGCAAATATTTCGTGTATATTTCGAACACAGAGAGGAGTACCCCGGCACCCTTTGCCAAAAAAAAAAAAAAACACCCAAAAGCTTCATTTTCTTCTATGTACTATCGGACTTTATGTTTTGAAGTGTATTTTTACTTTCCATTTTAGGTATTCATTCTCATGTAAGCTCCGCGTTGTAAAACTCACGTGATACAAGAATATAGTATCTTGGAGTTTGGCTATTTCTTTCTTTACGGGAGGGGACTCCCAGCAAACAACATGCATGTGTATAACGTACGGCATTGTAGATTTTCTTATTAAGGTAGATCATTAGTATGGACTTTTTGAGACAGAATTTTCTTACAATTTGCCAAAATGAAGATTTTACTATGCTTTTCTCAAAAAATATAATAAAAAGTATGGGTCACCGTGCTATTTTTCATGCTATGAGTCGTTGAAAATTGCATAAAGAAAAAATGGTGTCACCGAACTTGTTTCCTTGCTACAAGTTAAAATAAAAAAAATCCCCATTAGTCTAATATAATTTTTTTTTACTAAAAAAGTTATCTCCCCTTAAATGGTTCATTTGAAAAAATGTTTTTAAAAACAAAAATAAATGATATTTGTTTATTAATGTTGGATAATACAATAAATCACCAAGTTTTCTTAATATGAATAAACAGTCTAACCATCAAAATTTGTGTCCCAATTTGCAGATTTTGGCAAATAACTAGACCGAATTTGTACTATGATTGTGCAATGTAAGATGGCGATATACCATGAATTCACTGTAAACAAAGAATACTGTCCGGTACAGCACTGGTGGTAAGCGGATGGTCGTAACTTGACGTTACGACCATAGGAAGATGGGAGACAACTCAAGGGATACATTCTTCTTTACCGATTTTCATGCAGTAAAAAAATGTTTCAGTAAAACCGCTTGTCTCAGACATACTAATCGTGAGTGCGTTGATATTGAAACAAAATTTGATGCATAAAAACATTCCAATTTTCGTAAAATGGTCATTCAATAATTCGAGCATGATGGTCGTAACTTAAAATTGTGATGGTCGTAACTCTTTATTAAATAGGACCTAAGACAAGTCAATAGTTTTAAACGTGTCTTTTGTTATATGAATATATTATATGATATATTTGTGAAGTTGATTTCACTAAATGATAAAAACTAAAAGAGGTGAAGAGAGGAAACCTGTAAAGTGCGAAAGGAAAGAAAATTGGAACGAATCGAAAAAAAAACCAATACAAAATGAAATGACCAGTCACTGTTCCTTAAAATATAATGTAAAAAATCAACCAAGAGGCAACTAATTATAAGCTGTTAAGTTTAATAACAATATAAATTCTCAAAAGTGGAGAATTCATTTTAACACACAGCTCTGGTTATGATCATTCTTAGTTACGAATTAAGAAAAGGCGATTTTAACAAATTTGACATCACATGAAATAACAGTATCCTGATTTATTTTCTTTATATTTTGCATGTATTGAAAAGATAAACTTTTTAAAAACTAGTATGTACCTACTAGGTGGAATTTAAAAGAAAAATATACAATTTAAAATTGATACTTTAAGTCGAAAGAGCATAAGTAAGGCAGCAACCATTTGATTTTCGGGGGGGGGGGGGGGGGGGGGGGGGGGGGGGCTATGGTTTTTTTTTTCTACGCAAACTTTCTATTTTTTTGGCGACAAGATGAAAACAATTTTTTTCTTTCAATTTTAACATTACATATAGTGGCAGCTAAGGGTGAAACAAACAATTTTTTTTTCTCAGGGTCAAAAACAAATTATTTTTTCTCCAAAAACTGGAAACAAACTTTTTTTTCCAAAAAAAAACCATAGCCCCCCCCCCCCCCCCCCCCCCCCCCCCCCCCAGAAAATCAAATGGTTGCTGCCTAAGGAGTCAAAATAATGTTATGGGGATCATTATCGAGACAAGACCATATCCGCGAATTCGCAGTCCGTAATCGAATTAAACAACATACATCTTATTCTTAGCCTGGATTTTGAGAAGTCGTATTGTCATTTGGTATATAGTCAAGCTGATTATAAGATGCAAATTCGAAGTTCAGGTATAATTATTACCCATGGTTTTAGAAAATTCTGAATACGCCTATTGGTACCATGCTATCCGTTATACATCTTTGTCTTTCTAATGGAAAATATCATGAACCCTGGACCACACGTTTTTCATTCCCAATTCATAAAGGGAATGATGCATCCGATCTTAATAACTATCGAGGAATTACAATTACTGATTCATTGGGGAAGCCTTTTTAATAAGATACTTGATACACGTCTTTGTAAATTCTTAGATAAATATCATATCATTGATGAGAGCGAGCCAAATTGGGTTCACCAAAAAAAAAAAAAAAAAAAAAAAAAAAAAAAAAAAAAAAAAAAAAAAACACGACCATCTGACCATATGTTCATTCTGAAAACTATTATAAATAAGTATTGTAATACAAAAGAAGGTAGAATGTTTGCCTGCTTTGTTGATTTCCAGAAGGCTTTTGATACTGTCATTCTCCCAGGGATAAAACTTAAGCTATTGAATATAGTTAGAGAGTATGGTAAGAGATCTCTTTAGAACTAAAGTTGGAGTAAAACAGGGAGACAATTTGAGTCCAAATTTGTTTAAAATTTTTATAAATGAACTTCCTGATTTTGTTAAAAGTTCCCCTGATCCAGCTGTTGTTTATTCACGACCAGCCAATCCTTACTATACATATTCTGATGATCTTGCCATTTTTTCAACTTCAGCAAAAGGACTTCAAAGTAAACTTGATGGATTAAGATCGGTGTTTGAAAATTAATCCCAATAAAACTAAGCCATAGTATTTAACAAGACAGGCAGACATATCAAACATGATTTTTATTTTAATAACAGGCGTTAAAAGCCTCCCATAAGCTACGCAAGGACTTTCTGTCACTGAATCCAAGTTTAAAAAACAGCCTTCATGTTTTTGAGCATACAATAAACCTATTCTCTTATATAGTACTAAAATTTGGGGATATTTCAACCCTTTCAAAAAAAAAAAAAAAAAAAAAAAAAAAAAAAACTTTGACTACAAATGTAGATCAGGCTTATCCTAAGATTCTTTCAGAAAGACTACGCATTGAATTTTGTAAACATTTACTTGGTATTACCAAAAGAGAAACATATTTTGCCAATCTTTCTTAACTCGGTAAATTCACTCTGTATTTGGTCATTGCAAAGTCTATGATCAGATACTGGCACAGGCTTGACAATTTGGGATCATCTTTCCACTACTAGAGGAGGCATATTTAGAGTCAAAATTACCTACACGAGTTAAAAAAATTCCTTCACAGTATGGATCCTTAAACTTCTTTCTAAAGAATATTAAAGGGGTCAGCAATTTACATTGTTTATTATATGCTGATGATAATGTTTTTTTTTTTTGAATTTCAGCAAAAGGACTTCAGCAAACAGTATTCATACATAGCTTGTAGCCAGGATAATATTTAAAAGATAGATCTTTATGCTTCAACTCAGCGTGCTGGTCTTTTAAATCTGAGTACATTCATACAATATAAACATATAACATAAATATTATTTTCAACCTGCATATATATGTATGTGATAGTTGCCGCAGTACATTTAGTTCTACCTTGTAATATTATCTTAGCTACAAGGCTGGCTATAAACTACTAATATTTGATCTTACTCTTGAATTCAAAGCTTGTATCATTGTAAACTATATACCTGCATATATGTATGTAATATTTGCCGCAGTACATTTAGTTCTACCTTGTAATATTATCCTGGCTACAAGCCTGTCTACAAACTACTGACATTTGATCTTACTCTTAAATTCAACGCGTGTAGCATTGTAAAATATCTCAACCTTATTCATACTTTCTAGGTTAACACAATGTTCATGGCGACACCATGGATTAAGTTTTTATTCTGAACCAATACTTAGAACAATTATCAATGATATACCGCAAGATCGTCATGCAATCGATAAAAAATAAAGACAACACGATAAAAACACCAGACATTTGTGGATTTTAAATTAATCACGATTCACCAAAAGCCGAATATTTGAAAGCCAATGGTTTATAAAAACTGCAATAGCTGATTAAAAATTAAAGAAGATTGTTCAAAATTGTACGTTCAGTAATTTCATCTGCCGACATGATTGCAGGAAATAAAAAGACGTAAATAAAAAAAAAAATCTGAAAGCAAATATTCAACAACTTTATGCCTCAACGTACAGTAAAAAAATATTAATACTCAACCCTAACATACTATTTGGTTTAATGCGAGTTGATTAGTTTTCACTGTTTCTCATAAATGATGGTCGTTTGGAACATATCAAAAATGTATGATTGATAATTCTTTAACTTAATTTCTGCATACCATTATCAGAGTAACAAATGAAATAATATTTTTTGTAGTAAACTTTATATAACAACTGAGTTTATTAACATGGTTATGCATGTGCACAGTACTTTTAAAATAGCTTGATAAAAGTTCGTCTAAATACTTGAGTTACGGTCATCTTTCAAAGTTACGACCATCTTGTGTCGGTTACGACCATCATCCAAAATACTATAGTTGACATTACGACCATCACAAGTTAAAGTTACGACCATCATGCTCGAATTTTTGAATGACTATTTTACGAAAATTGGAATGATTTTATGTGTCAAATTTGGTTTCAATAAGAATGCACTCACGATATGTGTATATGAGACCAGCGGTTTGACTCAAATGAACCTTTTACTGCACGAAAATCGGAAAAGAAAAACTTATCCCTAGAGTTGTCTCCCATATTCAGATGGTCATGACTTAAAAGTTACGACCATCCGCTTACCACCAGTGGTACATGAAGAAATCGGATAGTAAACAAGGTTTTAATTAATCCGGAAACCTTAATTCGAGGGTTAAAAATAGAGAACAAAACAAAGCATAAAACCAAAGGGAATATTCTTGTCTTATGAAAGATGTTTTTTTCATTTAATCAAAAGAGAGAAAAACCAATGTAATGGTCTTTCTTCCTTTCTTCCATGCCAAGACATACCAAGAAATCCTCGCTTAAAATTCCGGTCGACTTCCTACGGCACCCATTAGTATAGTACTGTAGTTAAAGTTTTGATTTCATTCAACAAATTAATTCATGTCCTTCATGTACGTGACGTTTAGAATACGGCAATATACCAAATGGTCAATATTAATCATCCATGTAATGGTCATGTGTAATTTGCTCCATGGGTATTTGGAGAATTTCAACGGAGGCAATTTCTTAGCATAAGAGAAAAGAAGAAATACCATTCACAATTTGTCTTACATTGTTTTTTCTCTCTTTTAATTAAATAAAAAAATCTTTCAAATGTAGAGTTCATAAGGTAAGAATAATCTCTTTGGACCCCCCCCCTTTTTTTTTGCTTTGTTTTGTGTTCTCCCTTTTCAAAATGGTCTTACAGAATCCAGAATGTATATATTTTTTTACGTACAAGACATTTCTATATATATAAGGGTAGAAGTTCACAACCAATAGTCCAAAATTATTGAATAAATGAATGCTCCCTGATTCGCGTTACGGAAAGTCAAGTTAGGTCATTTTTCGTCCGTTCGTAGGATGTTGAGAAACCTCTATTTGGAGATTTTCAACGGAGGCAATTTCTTAATTTCAACAGAGGCAATTTCTTACCATGAAATTGCCTCCGTTGAAATTCTTCAAATTTGTATTACACATTATTACGAATCTATGGTTAATTTTTTTTTTCACGACAGTATTGAAGTTTGGGAGAAGGAATTAATTCCTTAAAAGTGTAAGAGTCATGTACTGAAGCCTGAGTTTCTGGACACAAGCGATGGTAGGGACTCATTCTATGGTTGTTTTTTGGTCTATGATAGTGATGGCAAGGTTTTATTTAGATCAGCTAGGGTGTGACCTTTATATTTATTTCGGTCCTTTGTTTCCTTTATTAATAATAATGTTATAAAAAGCTTGTTATTTTGAAACTGAATAGCGCACTTCATTAATATATATATTTAACCGTGCCATAATCTTAATTCATGGTCCTATTATTGTGATACGGCGGGTAGTAGTCATGTGTGGGGATTTTAGGTTTGAGATTATTATATAAACACTACCTTTGTAATGTTGATTTTCAAATATCGATTCAAACTCATAAGTCGAAGGCCGGTGAAGAGTTCTTTATCTGACTATATCATAATTATGTATGTCAAGTAAAGGTATTTATTGAAAAAGATTTTAACAAATATATTATCAATATTAAAGCAAATTAATTGTTTGATTAAAGAAAAAAATAATAATTATTTTTTCATTCTTCTAATACATAATTTCTTGAAAAATCGTATCGAATTTTATTCCTTTTAAAAATGTTTAGCTAGAATGTAAGGGAGATAATATAGATGTGACTTTAATATGTTGATATGTGTATACACAATAAATGTATCACTTCTTATACTTATATCTTTAACTTATTAGGGAAGACAGTTCGATTTTTATAACGGGGAGTAGGGTAGGCAGATTTGGAAATAATATCAGTCTCACCTTATTACTGTATTTTGAATGGATGGGAGAAATGGTATTTTTCACGAATTTTCTAATATAGAGAAAAATTTTTCTCTACCAACTAGTTAGTCCAAATAATTATGACAACTTGGAAGGTTATTTTTAAATTTTTGCTTTGACGCCTTCATGTTAGGCGTCAAAGAAAAATACATACAAATGTGATAGCATTTTTTAAGATGTCATAATTTTGGACTACCAACTAGTGTGCTAGCATAAATGCCATTGCAGATAAAAAATATCATAAAACAAATTATCTAAAATTATCTTGACGTTCAAAGACTTCTATGTAGACTTTTCGTTAAGATGGACACACAGAAAATTTCGTGGTTTTAAACAATTTAAACAAATATATTGATCCCGAATTTAATGGGGAAAAAATATTCTGACTAAAATAATATTCTGAATCTATATTTTAACCATACCTTATAGTGTTATAATTTAATAGCAATAAAAACTAAAATCAAATTTTACACTAACAAAAACATACCCCTCCCTTTGAAGATAAATAATTGCTACTTAATATGAGAGTTCCGGATATTGTAGCAAACAAAATTTGCCGGTTTTTTACCACAAAAACTAGAGGTTGTTCTCTGGCTAATAAGTCACGGAGAGAAATCCCTTTTATTTACATAATCAGTGAAAAAAAATATTTGGTAATGGATTTGAAAATAAAAGCTGGGCTGGATTTTCAGAGAACTCAGTTATGAAATATTCACTGAAGACTGTAGTAGTCAAGTTTAGCGTTTGATAACTCACTGATATTAATCATCTTTTTAAAAGTTTTCAGAAGGTTAAAATATCTAGGTAATATGATTTATCAAACGGATTTGCTTTAATATTCTGTTATTGCACTATCTGACCATAGTTGTTTATTTTTTGGTTTGCTTTTCTTTAAGTTTTTTCTTTTAATTAGACATGAATTTTCAGCTAAATTACATAAAATTTTATTTGTTTCATCATCAACACCTCTTTGATCTTACCATGGAAGTAATATTTAAATATTACTTCCATGATCTTACTGAAGTTTTGCATTTTAAAGTCTAAAATATTGTTAAAACAATTTCATCTGATAAATGGTCAAGCAATTTTATTTTAACTTTTGATTTTTGTGAGTCCCATTTAAATAAGATTCAGAGCTAGACCGATTTGAATTTCAAAATAATATCCACGTTGCATACATTTCAAGAAAAGTAAATGTTTACATGACCAGGCAAATAATCAATCTCATGAGTTTTAAAATATTCAACTGAGGAAAGGAGACTTTCACTTTCAAAAGCATAGTCTACAACACTTGAACCATTGTTTTTCATTCAAGTGAAGTTCCCCGTTATATCACCAATATATCTACCATTTAATATACTTAGGCTTGACGTATAGATAAATCTAGTAAATTGATACCTTGTACGTTGATGACTTTGTCACAGCTATATATCTTTTAAAACAGTTATCTATTCTATATTCATCTGGTAATAGATTAGTTTGAGCAAAATTATTTTTGTCTATCACGGTTGTCATCTTTAATATAGTAATTTATTACTAGTTTTAGAATTAAAGTCTCCTAAAAGTACAATTTCCCCCTTTTTAGACTGAAAAATATTTATTTCTTTTTTTTAGATGTAATGACGAGAGGAACTAAACAGAAGGAATGTATACAGCACATATATATGTCATCAGACAAACCAAAGATATTTTTTATCGAGTATTAACCATGATTGTCTATTATTTGATAAAGACCCATTTTTAACATATCAGGTTAAACCCTGGTATATACTTTTTTTTGTAAAATATTATTACGACCCCACCAATGTATATCTTTTTCAACGTTTAATCTTTTTACGTAACAAAAACAATGCTCATAGTATTTTTCTCAGTGTTAAAGCCAGGAATGATATATTCTTTGGATTCGCCTTTTCAAGTTTCAAGTAAAATATTAATGTCACTTTTAATTTGTTTTAAAAAGAACTCAACATTTGTTTTATCTACTAAGCCATGTATATTTCATACAGATATTCTTATTTGGATGTTGTTTACAAGATTCATTTATATATACTACAATATTTTTTCAATGTGCAGCGAAAAAGAAAATGGGTTGAAGTCATAAAAATTTGCTCAGTGCTCGGAGCACAAAATTCATGCTCGAAACACAAAATTCAGTATTTTGATTGGTTGATTCTTCAGTCTGAGTACAAAAATCATGCTCGAAAGTTTTATGACCGCAAGGCCTGATGCACATCAATGTATTGAATAAGATATAAAAAAGAAGATGTGGAATGAATTCAAATGAGACCACTCTCCACAAGAGACCAAATGACACAGAAATTAACAACTGTAGGTCACCGTACGGCCTTCAACAATGAGCAAAGCACATACCAAATAGTCAGTTATATCAGGCCCCGAAATGACAATTTAAAACATTTGAAACGAGAAAATTAACGGTCTAATTTAAGTACAAAAAATGAACGAATAACAAATTTAAATAAACAAACAACAACCACTGAATTACAGGCTCCTGACTTGGGACAGGCACATACATTTTTACATACAGAATATGGCGAGGTTATATATGGTAGCGGGATAGTTTGTTTAAAAAAATTCTTTTCTTTTTCACTTCATGTTAAAACATAATTATATTAATCTTATGATTTTTTTTAAATCTTGTAATTGGATCATGTCAACATAATATAGAAAGAAAAATACAACAACAAAAACCCCCCAAAAAACCAAACATATTAACACTGCAGTATTCA
Organism: Mytilus edulis; assembly: GCF_963676685.1. Lineage (NCBI taxonomy): Eukaryota > Metazoa > Mollusca > Bivalvia > Mytilida > Mytilidae > Mytilus > Mytilus edulis. The sequence goes on from NC_092348.1 coordinate 35,498,215, forward strand.
TGTGTTAGCTATACAAAGAAAGATAACTCTATTTGTTTCAGAAATTAAAATGTAATACAATTTATGAGCATGATTGTAAATTATTTTGCACATCTGTGTTGTTGAGTAAAAATATATCAAGACTCTATCTAGGTTAATGAAAACATTATGATAGCAGTATTAATTAAATGAATATTATTTTCAGTTCCTTTAGTTACATTGTGTACTACATTAGTACTAGTAAACACAATTTGTAAAAAAATCAAATGTAGATTCAAAGCAACATTGAGAAATTCTATCCAACCAAGTCTCATGTTTATTCTATTGCTTGAATTGCCGTGATAGCTTTAATAATAATTGTTGTGTTTGTCATATGAGGCACTTTGGAGATTTTTTTTCTCTTTCGTAAATATCATTGTAATTGTCATTAGAAGCATTTTGATGATTTTCTCCAACGTATCGATTCGGACGTTTGTAGAAGTGATTCGGACGTTTGTAGAAGTGAGTTGGACGTTTGTAGAAGCGATTTGGACGTTTGTAGAAGCGATTTGGACGTTTGTAGAAGTGATTTGGACGTTTGTAGAAGCGATTTGGACGTTTGTAGAAGTGATTTGGACGTTTGTAGAAGCGATTATGATTTTCTTTACGGAACTGTTGATTCCTTGAGTCAATTACTCCAAGCAGTGGGTTTACTACATGTTTTACATTTGTACATATAGTTGGATACCATTATTATGATTTAAATGGATGCCACCTCATATATAAATCTGTGTGGTGAAATTCTACAACATTTTCATGTTTGGTAAATTTTAAACCATATTCAATGCATAACTCTGTAAGAATATGGTTACCATGGTTACATTTTTAGCTCACCTGTCCCGAAGGGACAAGTGAGCTTATGCCATCACTTGGCGTCCGTCGTCGTCCGTCGTCTGTCGTCTGTCGTCGTCTGTCGTCGTCTGTCGTCGTCTGTCGTCGTAAACTATTTCAAGAATCTTCTCCTCTGAAACTACTGGGCCAAATACTTTCAAACTTTAACTGAATGTTCCTTAGGGTATCTCATTTATAAATTGTATCCGAAGTTATGATCTATCAACAAACATGGTCGCCATTGCTAAAAATAGAACATAGGGGTCAAATGCAGTTTTTGGCTTATAACTCAAAAACCAAAGCATTTAGAGCAAATCTGACGTTGGGTAATATTGTTTATCAGGTCAAGATCTATCTGCCCTGAAATTTTCAGATGAATCAGACAACCTGTTGTTGGGTTGCTGCCCCTGAATTGATAATTTTAAGGAAATTTTGCTGTTTTTGTTTATTATCTTGAATATAATTATAGATAGAAATAAACTGTAAACAGCAATAATGTTCAGCAAAGTAAGATCTTCAATTAAGTCAAATTGACCAAAATTGTCAATTGACCACTTAAGGAGTTATTGCCCTTTAAAGACTTTTTTCACAATTTGTTCATCATGTTGACTTACTTTAAAAAATCTTCTCCTTTGAAACTGCTGTATCAATTTCAGCCAAACTTAGGCTAAATGAGTTTCAGAGTATCTAGTATAAATTTTATATTTTATTTCCTTGTAGGTCAAGAAACATAGCTCCTATGGCTAAAATAGAACATAGGAGAAAATGATTATTTTTTTTTGGCTTTTGAAGAAAATAGGACGATCCAAAAAACATTTAAATAAATTGAAAAGCCAAAATAATCATTGATGAGAGATTTAACCAAAAGAATTAAGGTGAGCGATTCAGGCTCTTGAGAGCCTCTTGTTTTTTATTCATTCTTTTTTGCTTGAATGTGCGTTTTTATAAAATCGATAGCATTTAGCAGAATGATGTTGGTCTCGTTGTATCTACTATTGCTCTTTCCATATGTTTAGCCGCATCTTCAGGTGAACTATCTTCTAGGTCGTTGGATCCAACTGTGAAAATTTATGACATTTAAGAATTTAGAGGTCCATGTTTTCTGTTTGGAATCTCCGCTTTAAAAGAAAGAAATTGCCCGACTCTAAGATAATATATTCCTGCATAAATTATATACCACGTGGTGAGACGGAAATTGTCTTTTAACTTTTGTTTTTGTTTTTTGAACTAGCCCATGAATAAACAAACACATGTCTTATGTTAACGACATTTATTAGCAGAGAGAAAGTAAAACAAAAAGGTGTTTCCGGAAATCACTTGTACAATAGGCTATTTTCCAATTCCCGTAATATACCCTGTAATTAGAGATTCCTAATTTGGTTGTCTCCCTTATGACGGACATTATTTTTTTTTTTATTTACAATGGAGAGCTAGCAGACAGAGCAAATGTACCTGTGCGAAATGTGAGTAATCTATAAGGTTTTTAAATCTTTTAATTACATTAATTTGTTGTTTAGCTAAATACTTTTGACATCAGAAATTATTTTTCATGAAAAATTAGTTAAACCACCGATACATCAATTCGAATTCATTATGCTTTGCATTGGCTATAAAAGGGAATCTTGTCCGGTATGGAACCAGTCTACGATTCACAAAGGGAAGTAATTTGTTTAAAAAGTGTGTAATAATAGAATCAAATCGGTAATTGGCAAATGGACTATACCGTAAAAACATATAAAACTTAATGACACATATGATATATATCTAAATATATAACATTGGGGCTTACGTATTATATAAGAATAATTGCCGAATATAAAAAGTGAAACTACAATTCAAAACATAAAGTCTGAAAGCACAAAGAAAAAGAAGATATTTTTTGTTGGCAAAGGTGACGGTGTTACACTATGTGTTAACAAAATACACGAAATATTTGCCACTGCACCTTTTATGTTATATAAATCCCAGTATCAAATTCCACAGTGTGGGAATGGAACTGTCCGAGTGATTGTACAGTAAACTTGCAAGCGATTGTACAGTCAATAAATATATCCGACATGGAGAAAATTAATATGGGGACGAAGTCCCCTATTACAGTAGAAAATTCAATAAAAAAAAAAAAAAAAAAAAAATCGGGAAAATTTCCCGAATTTATCATTGTACCAAGGATTTGTATAGTAAGACTATACAAATCCTTGATTGTACTAATGAACTCAAAATCGTTCAATTTTTTTTTGTCGTGTTTTTTAATTTCCGGATCTGCGCAGAACACATAACTCTACTTCCTTCTTCCGGTCTTGTTGTCGTGAGACTTTGATTAGTCTAGTAAAATATAGGAACTCAAGGAACACAATACCAATATCTCATTTTTAATCATTCTTTGTCTTTGGCATGAATAAACGTTAGGCCTACCTGATGCATTGCGTTTTTTTGTTTACATTGAACATGACGTCATAACTTAAATAACGTCACAAGTAAAATCCCCAACAACAGAACCAAAATCGGAAACGTTACGGTATTTCCGTATCTTTTTTTTTAACAAATATTTAAAATACAAAAAAAATAATTTAAACAAACTTCGTCCCCATTCACAGGTAATGCCTGCCTCATATTATATTTGGATTTCTACCGGGACAATGGCTTTAAAACTTTCAGACAGGTAAGACTATATATCAGAAAAGGTACATGTGAAAATTCAGGTAGCAAACATTTATTTTTCGATGTTTATTTGACAATTTTGATCGTTTTACACGGAGCTCCACCATTCTAAGGAAACCGTTTGGATGCATACATCTTTCTTATTATTTTATTGGTTCATATTTACATAAAGAATCTTTTAGCTACCAAAACTTGAAGCAGAAATGTTATATATAGTAACATAAGAGTTCATCTCAAAGTTTCCATCAAGCAACTTGTTATTTTGCAAATGTGGGAGCCCCGCTTGACAGTCTCCCGAATGACCACCAAATTATTAGAAAACCGTACAGTTCCGTTCCCACACTGGGAATTTAGTATCCTGATGTACAATTTAAAGACATCAGTTAAAATTCAGTATTCGGATGTACAATTGAAATACATTAGTTCAAATCCAGTATCCTGATGTGCAAATGTGGGAGCCCCGCTTTGGCAGTCTCCCGAATGACCACCAAATTATTAAAAAAACCGTACAGTTCCGTTCCCACACTGGGAATTTAGTATTCTGATGTACAATTTAAAGACATCAATTAAAATTCAGTATTCGGATGTACAATTGAAATACATTAGTTCAAATCCAGTATCCTGATGTACAATGAAAGTACTTTTAATTAGTCAAATTCAGCATACTGATGAACAATTAAAAGACATAAGTCAAAATTTAGAATTCGAATGAACAATTTGGAAAGACATTTAATTTAGTTCAAATTCAGTATTCAGATGTACAATGAAAAGATATTAGTTTTAATTCAATAACTGGATGTTATATTATAGAGACACATTAGTTAAAATTCAGTATTCAGATGTGCAATGGAAAGATATTAGATCAAATCATTAAGTACCCGGATGTACAGCGGAAAGACATTAGTCCAAATCTAGTAACAGGATGTTTTGTGCAAGTGATAAAATGATTACACTATCTTTGTATTCAAAGTCTTACACACGATATTTACTTAGCACACTTAGAGACTTTCATTCTCATTTCATGCAATTATGGAAATGACAACACCAGGTTCCTCGGCGAGTGCACTACTTGCGGCATACATTGTGAACAATTTGCATGTATTTTGTGTTTTTTCAAATGTCACCAAGGCGCAGTTGTTGTATTGGCGACATAAAAGATGACATTCAATGAAGGAACTGACATAGAAGGTAATCTTTGAAGCTGTAGACGGCTTCTTATCCACTGCTGCAACACGAAACAAGGCAGTCGTCATGGGACCTGCAAAATTGTATTGTCAGATTAACATATATTAAATATATATATATATAAAATAAAGGTGAGTTTTATGAATCGACATAAAACGATAATATGTTTGTCATGGCATCAGTTAAATATTCAATTCAAATTCAAAAACTTTAATGTTATATCTAAAGCTATTTGGCATATGTCTCTAAGAATAGAAAGTGTGTCAAATCTACCTGATTATTTATGTGAAATGTCAACTGACGCTTACTCTATCGATGCAACTACTCTGTATGGAGTAGTACAGATTTTGTTAAATGTAAACTTATCAAAGAAACAAGGATCAATTTTTGTATTTAAGCTGCTAGAAACGCGTTTCGTCTACAAAAAACTCATCAGTGACGCTCGAATCCAAAAAAGTTAAAAAGACCAAATTAAGTACGAAGTTGAAGAGCATTGAGGACCGAAATTCCTGAAAGTTTTGCTAAATACAGCTAATGTAAAAGTTGAAAAGCCTCTGTATTTCAAAAATTCAATAGTTTTGTAAACAGTTAATTTATAATTATGACCATATCAATGATAATTCATGTCAGCTCAGAAGTGCTGACTACTGGGCTGGTGATACCCTCGGGGAATTAAAACTCCACCAGCATTGGCATCGACCCAGTGGTTGTAAATAAACTCATCATAGATACCAGTTTTGTATGTATGTGGTATACATTTAGATTAAACCGTGCCATCTCGTTTATAACGATGTTTATCCCGTTGAAATGCTAAGTTTAAAACTTTTATTGCGAACCCTATCTTAGTTTTCCATAGATTCACCTGCAAGTTACCTGTCGATTTAAACTTTTGGCAGTTCTATTGTCCCATCTATCAAATACAACAGGTATTGTTCTCTGTGTAGTTTATTCACTGGGACCTTTAAATTTCTTCTAGGAGAAATATATCACTCATTGATTAATTTACCTGACCAAAAAATTATCTTCTTTTTTATTGAAATACTTCTAATAACTCACATAAACTGTATGCAATATTGTATTTATTCAATATTATCATTAATATATTTTCAATCTGTTCAATATAAAATCTGGTTTAATACTAAAAAGTTTATTTCAGACACATTTTTTAGTATTTTCCAATGAATTTACATGTTTTTGTTGTTGTTCATTTATAGACTTATGTTTATGAAGACCTTAATTTAAAAATAATAATATTCATTTTTTTATTTATCAAACACACAAAAATATTGAATATTTGATCAGAAATCAACTTTTAATTTTTGAATCAGTATTACAAATGTAATATTGAACACATTAAAAACGAGTTACTCCAGGTATCGAATAAATACAACACCACATGCAGTTTTGTGAGTCCTTACTTAGTATTGGTATAAGTATTTTTTCTTCATTGACAGTTCAATTTTTTACTCAGGTAGATTAATCAATGAGTGATATATTTCTCCTAGAAGAAATTTAAAGGTCCCAGTGAATAAACTACACAGAGAACAATACCTGTTGTATTTGTTAGATGGGACAATAGAACTGCCAAAAGTTTAAATGGACAGGTAACTTGCAGGTGAATCTATGGAAAACTACGATAGGGTTCGCAATAAATACAAAACTTATTTTTTGCTAATTCAATTTATGGACCTTTTGAAAAGAATTACATGCATCATAATCACGAGAATGATTTGAAATCACGAAAATGTTCCTCGAATGGTTCAACTTTCGTATTTTTCTCAATTTGTTTTTTTAAAACCGTTCAATCAATTAGAATAGATTTATAATACATGTATCATTTCAACGCGACTTACCTATGTCAAATTCATTGCTTATCTTGTTACGTATTTATTATGTTTTTTTCTTTGAAGGAAAATTGATATTTATAGCATCTGCAATTGTGGATATAATATACATGTAGGATCAGTTCGAACTTGATTTTCTTCTGATACTCCATGTGTAACGTATATACTCGTTTAATATAGCAGACAGTGTAACTCATAGAATTGTTCACTCTGTTTTTTGTTAAATTATTCATTAAAATAGAATCAATGTATAATATGCATATGTTTTATACACTTATGTTTATCATTTTCCACTCGATTTATTTGCTATTTATCAACATGTACAAATGTATGTATGTTATGCCCCTATATACTGTGGATTCATTATCATTCGTTTTATACTAATTTTCGTAGTTTTTGTTGATGCAGATAAACCACGAATTTAAATGTTTAACAAATCACAAATTTGCCACGGGTTGTATACAGACTTTGACAAAACCACGAAATCAAATATCCATGAAAATAAAAGATTTCCTCAATCCACGAAAATTAATACCCGTGAAAATAAATGAATCCATAGTACACAGTTATTGCAACTGCACTGTAATAATATTCTATGTATTAACTAACCTGTGTCAGTACCACCCATCTCCTGCAACGAAGAACTCTGTAGAAAAAAAGAAGTGTATTTTTGATTATTTTCTGAAACTTACACAAAGAAAATTTTGCGAGAAATGAATGCCGATAATACGTATGTGTCATTTAGCTATGATGACTCACCGATTTAATACTATGCGAGTCATACAATTGAACTAGTTTAATAATATTATGTATTATCATGTATACCGATACGATTATGACGTCTGTGTCTCAATTAAAAAAATGTTTTCGAAATCTAAGATATATAAGACACAAGATTAGTCTCCTTATCTGCTTACCAATTGTGACATTTTTACAGTGAAGATTGGAATGGCAGAGTACGGGACGAGTATCCTGTCGATACGCTAGGTCTCGCATCCTTTGACGTTGATGAAATTTCATTGATTTCGATCACTACACTCTGTTCACAATATAAAAACTGTCATAGACCGATGTCATCAAGGCAGAAAAATGATATGAGGCAATTTGACCTGAGTTTCTATTATGCACAGAGAATTAAGAATGATTTGAATGCAGGGATATGGGGTATACATCAATGAATACACAATGAAAAATGTAGGTATTACATGTTTTATTGTATTGGTTGTACATTTAGTTTTTGTAGTGTATATTCATGGTGTTTTTGTACAGCTAGTTCCCTTAGTGTAGCTTTTTTTTCATATATATATATAATTGAAATATATTACCTTTGAACTGCCCAATACACCTAAATGCCTGTTAATTGCTGTCCCGTATTGAGAGTTTTTGAAATATCCATTCAGATAGACAGTGCAATACTCATTGTCTTCTAGGTGACAGCCTAAAGTATGGTATCCAGCGTCAACATTTATTCTGATAGCTTCTAGGTTTGCATAACCACATGACGATGGGGTTCCTTCATGGGGAATATTTATTATACTTTTACCATCCAAATACAGTTTTCCTTTTGCGGATTCAGATACTATAATGATTACAGTATGAGTATATATGGCATTTGGAAAAGCTGCATCTACAGTAGTAACAAACATATATTCTGTAACATAGCTATCTAATGACAGTGTCACGATCATTCGTGGATCGCCAGTGAAACGATCGCCACTAGTACTAATCTGTATGACTTGAACAGGATTGTCAGCAACTACGGTCGCTCCCTCATTTTTTGCGATATAGAATTCGAAATAAGATGTCCTGTCCTTAATAAATTGAGAAATCACCGATCCAGGACTATAAATAGAAAATGCTGTATTGTCATGTACAGCAAATACTCTGATCAATTCCTCATCATTGTTACTAGTAGAAGCCACAGGATATACATTGGACAAGGTAGCTACAGGAGGCATCTGTGCCATTATCATATCATGACCGGAAACGATCTCACTATTTCCATGTACCATTACGTGTTCATGACCACTTATCACAGCAATAGGTTTGTTGCTTCTAACAAAGGATCCAGTCACATCTATTCCCATGATCTGTGCTAGCTGGAATCTATTTATAGTGACGACAACTTCTTCATCATGTTTGTATGTGCGTTTATTGAATGTGAGAAGTTGATTGACAGGAGGAGTAATCCGAATTTCTGTATCAGTATGTATTGCGAGACAACCTAGCAATGACTTCAGCTCTGAGTTCCTGGAGTTAGCATTTCCAAAAGCCCCAACAATGTATTCAGTTCCGAATGTCTTTACAGGATACAGAAGAAAATAAGACCCAGTGTCTCTTTGAAAATCTGCCGCAAAAACAAAAATTGGCTTTGATGATTTTACATATACGATTCTGTTGTCCACTGTACTGGTTTGTACACGGAGTCTAAAAGGTAGTTTGACTTCTAGAGGATAAGATTTATTCACTGTGTAGGTCAAATGAAAAGAATCCACCGAATTCCATGCAGGTGTGGAAATTTGCAGTTCCACGTCTTCCACAAAAGGTGTTAATATTTTTAGATAGGGTTTATAGCTATTCACAGAGTTTTTAAGAAAGGCTATTACAAATTCTTTGCCAGCGGCTGTCATCGAATACTGAAATGCAAGCAGAATATAATTTATAAACATTTTATCTCTTTCATGGTGCAGAATCTACTGGGCATATGTTTATTAACATTATCAAAAGTTATATTCTAAATCTAGGAAAAAAACCTGTAAGAAGATACTATTCCACAAACACTGAACAGTCAGCTTCGGTACTTGACTGGTTTAAATGCACTATTCAGAATAGTTTAAATGCGTTTAAACCATACAAGTTTAATTGCAAATCACTCAAGCAAACTGGCCTTTGACATAATTATGTGGTGCTTTACGGAAACCTATATGGACTACTTTTACAGATCTTGAATGAGTTTATAATAGTAAAATGTCCCAAATATTATATTAATATATTAAAAACTGTTTAGTATCAGTACATAATAAATTAAGTACAGAAACAACTATTTGGATTTAAACAACTAAAAAAACTATTGTCAGGTGTGAATTGCAGGATAAAATCAATATAATAGTATGTATATTCAACTTGTCAGAAATAAAAATATGCTTCGGAAGGTTAAAGCAGATCCTGTTCTACATGTGGTAGCCGACGTGTAAATAAAGTATTTTCTTCGTTATAAGTCTTATTCAAAAAGTTCAATTCGTGGAAAAGATGGAGGGATTACGACAATTTGAACATATCCGTACGGTTGTCATCTGGGAAGCAGATTGCCCATAACAGTCAACTAGCTCGTGATAAGCTTCCGTAAATTTATCGAAGTGTTTACTTTATCTTTACAATTTGGAACTCTAATAAACTCTTTTCTAGGGGTTCTGGCTAAATTAAACAAAAGAAAACAATATAAAAACTGAGAATGGATATGGGGAATATGTCAAAGAAACAACAACCCGACCAAAGAGCAGATAACACCAAACGGCCACCAATGGGTCTTCAACGTTAACGCGGCAAGAAAATCCCGCAACCAGAATATGTTTGTTATACTGATTTAAATTTTTTTAAATGTGTATGAAATAGTTCTTTAACGGAGTTTGTTATCAAAATTTCTAGTTTTGATATTTTGTACTATGTTTCTCCATACTTTGACAACTTTAATTTCACTTCTGCCAACTGTATGTTACACACTCCGATTATTTTAAAAGTGAACCGGAACTTTGGTACTCATTATTGTAATGTCTTTTAAAATTACTACTAAGATAAAAAAAAAAAAAACAAAAAAAAAAAAACTTAGATATAATGACTCACCTCATACAAATATTCCGCACGAAGAATTCTTGGTACGCATATCAACAGGCACACTGCATAGTACATATCCTGTAATGATAATGTAACTTTACAGATTTGTAAGTTTTTACGCCAAGGATAAAATAACCAGAATGACAATATGTAAATTTTTAAAATGTAAAATTCAGTTTTATGCTTTTGCCATTTGTTTTAAATCATTTGTTAATATTCCATTTTGTTTGAACAATCAACAGCAAAGACGTATATTTAGTTGTAGCTCGCATAATCTGACGAGATCCGATATGTCATGTGTAACACGTTATTTATCAATCATTTCCCATACAGGCGGATATCCCAGTTATAATTAAACAAAATTAAAGCGCTCGACCCAAATCATTTCCATTACCAAAAATATTCTTTTACTATACGCTGATTGTAACCGTCCTTGAGACATGTTATGGGCTAACTGGATTTCTGTATTTTTGAATTGATATAGAAAATGTATCTGCTTGATATTTTTCAAACACCCCTCTTTATTCTGTTTATAATCAAATACTGCATAGAGACATGTATTACTTTTAGCATTTACCAACAGTTAACGAAGCAGTCATAAGGAAAATATCCCCATTATAATATTCATCCCTATTGGCTAAGCTCACCGTACTGACGTAGATTTTATGCCCAACACACGCACCAATGACGTCAAATAACCTCAACTAAAACAAACACTTTGACGGAAAGATAACGATCCGGATCAAGCGTTTTAAAGATCTCCGAAGGCATAAATGGTCATGTTGGGATATTTGAACTGTTTACATTGGTTTCGATTGGCGTTAAACGAATCATCTAGATGCAGGACTTAGGACATTTTGCATCTTGTGTTCATACCGATTAAATTATAGTATGGAAATTCGGGTTGCTTGTAATTTTTTAAGTGAAGACGAATATTACCAGACAGTCGAATATCCTTGACGACAGACTTTGAAAGTTGATATCAAAAATGGATATGTAAATAATTTCATTTTTGTGTGTTTTGTCTATGGAAATTCCTCATCAGCCCTACAACTGCTTCCGTTTTTGCGATTGAAAATATTAGTTGGCGTAATGGGGAGATAACTTGGACGAAGTAGAATCCTGACTGATAGCTAGGAATGATAAAGCGAAAGCAACCACGCCATTACTTAAATCGCATTGTATGCTTTAATAAAACTTCTAATAGTATTTCTGTTACAAACGTGATAATAATGAGAAAGCACTTACTATAAGCTTTCATGTAAAGAAAGATATTCACCGTGTTTGCCTCCATTAAAGTAAATTAAAACTAAAACAAGCGATATTGTTTTTCTTTAAAAGACGTACTGCTTCATAGCTACTGAATACATTAAAGTATTGATCTCATGTCACACTTCAAATAGAATGTGTCGTACTTAATGCATTTTGTATGAATACAGAATGAAATAAATTCATCACAGAAAAAAAATCAATAAAAATTTACGAGCCAAGTTCATAATTTTAAGTAATAATTTTTCCTTTTTGTTTTTGTTAGGGAAATTAAACAAGGTTCTCCCGTCCGTAGATCATGAATCGCTCACCTGGTATAAGGGAGCAAACTCCGAAACAGTGGTGACTTTGCCTCGCTAACTTATCATATCGTTAAAGTCAACGTAGTGTAGTGTAGAGGACGTAACCGCTGTTTTGGAGTTTGATAGAGGAGGAGCTTTTTTCGAATATTAAAATGTTGCTTCTTTTTTTCTGGAACATTGATTACACTCAGCAAGTTGGCCTTCATATGACACTTTATGACTGTTTATCCTTGTCTTTAAATATTAGACTGTTGAATAAAAATATGGCGTAATCTAGGGGTGTCAGAAAAACGGGGTGGTCTATATAGATATTAAGCATGTTAAGATACTAGTGATTAAATTTAATACTGGAGTACTCGAACCTGATACTCACGAGTACTTGAGTACTCGGATAAAAGTTTAACGTCCTAATTTGTGAAAAATTATTTTTTTTGGAAGTAGTATTTTGGTTATAATCGTGATGATAGTTTCTGATCAAATTTTTAGGGTTGGCTGCAGGAAAAATGAATTCATTTTTTTTATTGAAATTTATATTCGATGAATATCGTTAACTTTTGTCGCAAACTGACATTGCTTTAAAAAATACGAATTTTTGAAATTCATTTCAAATATATTACATTACATACTTGTCTCGAAGAATCCCTGCTTTCGATAGGTTAAAATATCAAATTTGGTATGGTATGAAATTCAACAGTCATGACAGCACGTGCTTCTTGTGACAACGTCACAAACATTCATAGGAATAAACTGCTAACAATTTCATACAAATATAATTATAAGAACTGACTTTTTTGTTTTTCGAAATTTTAACGGTTTTTAAAGCGTTGTTCGTGCGCTCATTTCAAAGTATAATGAAACGAATTTTCCCTTTATATACAAATATGTTTTGGTCATCATTTTGACAACAAAAATCACTTAAAGTAGCTTCAGTTATTCAATGCATTTTCGGGACGGAAACTTTTGTTTATTTGACACATATTTGACTTTTTTAAGTCAGCCAAAAAAAACCCAACATAACAACCACGAACCGTCACAAATGCTTAGCATCAAAGACGCAATTACAAATTTGGAAATTTATGGGTTGACAATATCAGACTAGAACTTACGACATCCGGCATGCGAGTTAAGCAAGCATTAAAAGGATCATTGAATATATCCATTCGTTTGATGTGTTTGAGCTTTTTATTTTGCCATTTTATTAGGGACTTTCCGTTTGAATTTCCTCGGAGTTCAGTATTTTTGTGATTTTACTTTGTACTGTAACGTTTATTAACTAACTTTCATATCTAATGCTTTCAGTAAGTATGTGTTTATGATTTATAAAACGTAACTTTTTTAAATTAAGTTTTCGCTGTTTTTTAATATAACAAAAAGACGCTGTAGTATGATTGCCAATGAGACATCTCTCCACAAGAGACCGAATGAGACAGAAATTATTTTTAATTAAGTAAGATTTGTTCTTCAAATTCATGAAATCATACTGCGATAATTAAACATATTACTTTTTTAATTAAAAAAATATTAAACACATATCATTCATTATGTTGTAAATGTGGTGAACGGTCGCATTACAGGAGTGTTCTAAAGTTAAAGTGAAAATGAATACAACTAACTTCAGGTTTTTATATAATAAAAAAAATTGAGAGCATAAAACATGTCAAATTCTATACACTTCATCATTTCATATGAAATGTAGCCGTCTTTTACATGAATTTAAAATTTGAAAAAACCCACTGAAAAGATGAGGAAATTAAAAAATTAATGCTGACAGTTGCAATGAGCATAACATCACATCTAGAGCACAATGAGAAGAATACATCCACCTCATTTAAAGTATTAGAAATTTAGGTTAAAACAAGATAGTTGTGGTGATAAAACGATCGAAAATGTTTTAATAAACAACAAAAGCACATGGCGGTTGTTCCTCACCATGTATATTATCCTGAATATGTCTGACATATTTGCAACTGAACGTTAAGCAACCAACAACTAGTTATCATTAAATACAAATGCAGTTGAATCAGGAAATTTTTTAAATCCAACCCTTGGATCGAAAATTTTCAAAAAGGCGATAAATGAAAAAATTAACGTAAAACAAGACAAAATGCAAAAAGAGCATTCTTTTGATAATGAACAAAAAAAAATACATGTATATATATTTCACAGATAATAACGAAAGTGTTTGAATTTTTGTAACTACAATGATCCTTCTTCTTTTTTCTTGAACTTTACCTACTGAATTAGACTTATCATCGGGTTTGTTTTATTAATATAATTTTTATTAATTTTTTTTGTTTGTTTTTGAACGTAAGTTATTAAATTATAATCCTGGTAAAACTAATTAGAACAATCATACAATTTTCAAGAGTTGAATTTAATCATTATTATTTTTTGATATTGATATAAAAAAATAAAAGATTCCACGTTATATTCTTTCATTTGATTTATATCTGTTTTGAAGTTTAAATTCATATGATTTTTGTTTTATATAATCACCTACAGAATCAAGAACTTGAAAGGAAAATTGTTTTCTTCTATTTCATCTTCTGGTAACAATTCAAAAATGCAATTTTGTACTTTAACCCTACGAGTTTTAGATAATTTGACTCATTTCCTTACACCATTGTGTAAAAACAAATTTCATATCAAATACACAAGGTAAAAACGAAAGAAACTTACCATTTTGAAAAACATATTAAATCCTCAAATGTTCATGTTAATATTTGTATTTATTTTAAAGCAATTGTATTCATGGCTCATTATTAATGATTGAATATTGGATGTCAAATCGTGTTTGCTTTTTCTATCTAACTAATCAACACAGTATCTAAAAATTGAAAGTTAACGGGACTTTACCTTTGGTTGTGATCATCATGGTGATTGCATCATATCTTAATGGAAAACAATCAATCAAATGTTCGTACAAATTAATCGTGCTGATAGTTTCTGATAAAATTTTTAGGGTTGGCTGCATGAAAAATGCATTCATTGTTGTTTTTTTTTTATAGAAATCTAAATTCGACGAATATCATTAACTTTTGTCACAGAACTGACGTTGCTTTAAAAATTAAATGTAGTTTTGCAATAGACCACTTTCCATTCCTCCACCGGGAAAAACTCGTCAATTATGCCCGCCTTTATGACGTCATTTACCAGATATAGTAGATTTCCTGTATCCCGGCATTACTAAAGTTCATCAAGCGTATTAGTGGTCGTCATTGTGCAGGATAAACTAGAAATAATATTTGTTCAGTAGGTACTTAATGACAGTATTATGTCAGAGATACAACTTGCGACATCCGGCATTCTTGTTGAGGAAGCAACAAGAGGACCATTGCATACAAACGATAATAAATATTGTATGATTGCCAAAGAGACAGCTAGTTGCCATTTACAAAAAAAAAAAAAAAAACAAACCAAAAAACGATGATAAAGACAACTATAGAAGAAAAAAAAAACCAAATGCACAACGCATCATACAAAGAATGTTCACAGAAAAGAAAGCAAAAGTGCCTTGATTAATAGTTATATACATATAGGATTGCTTATTTTCATTGATTAATTCCCATTTTTATATTAAGAGATAGTAATGCATTCACTCTAAATGCTTGTCGTTAGTACCTGATTCAGCATCTTAAATTCTCCAGTTTTCTATTGTGCTGCAATGCATGATGTGTTTTAATAATCAATGTAGAAAGAGGAGATTAAAGCTTTAATCAAGGCGAAGGAATTAACAAATTTCAAAATGTAGTTATAACGCATGAAGCATGAAAAATCGTGCTGCCGTTTATCTTATTATATATTATATTTTAATTATGATTTCTTATTTTGCTAAACCATGACATTTTGTATAGTATTTAAGGAATTGTTTTAAGTCTTTTCGTGTGTTTCATTCTAGGTATTGTTGTTGTTTTCTTTGATATTATTGTGCCATTGTTATATTCTGACCTTCAAGGTATTACATTACTTTATATTGCATCTACCGCGTTGGTTATAATAACTGTTGAATATTACCATTTTCACGGGTGGTATATGTGCTATTGTCAGTCAAGAGACATAAACATCTTTTGTAAAATATTTATCCTTTTTTATCTACCTAGAATATTAAAAATAACCTCCATGTAATGAATTTTATTCAAAGGATTTGGCGATAAAGTTATATTGGATAATCATGTTTTTTTTTAACTAATCAATTACTACCATGTATGTTTACTTGTAATAACCACTCAAAACAGAAGCTAAAAATGTCTATTTGAATATTTACATTTTTGTTGTGATAAAGTTACATCTGAATAAAAAAACTCACGGTAGTTCAAATGTTCGTACGAATTAATCGTGCAGACAGTTCCTTGTCTAATGTTCATGCTCGGCTGCATGAAAGATTGAAGAATCAATTATGAATTATGGTTTATCTATTCAAATCTGTAAATTAGATGATTTATTTAAACAGAAATTTTACTGCTAGAAGATGTGTTTGCTTATCATGATTTAGTAAAAACTGTACCGTATTTAAAAAACAAAACAGCAAATGGGTCATTCGATAAACTGATGAAAGATACACCTCTTTTAAAAACGAAAATATTCCTTCATTGATTCGACAATAAAAATGAATGTTTAGTAATTAAATTTGAGTTATTTACTCTTGCAGTCACAAAGATAGAGTCTTTACAAAGTGATGATCAATATTATAAGCACAGATAAAAAATGCTGTTGCTATGTACTGTTGAAGATGCAAACATGTTATATTCACATAATGGTTACTAGTGTCAATAGATTTTTATAAAAAAAAAAAAATACAAGAATGCCCAAGAAGATAATTTAATATCAGTAACATCTGTGTACGAGTAGTTCATGGCAAACACCTTTCCATTATATCGAGGCGACAGTACTTTACCGAAATTAAAATTTCGTAAATCTAAAAAAACAATCCCGGGTATTTCGAGACTGGTTTAGTGTCTCCTCTGTGCATGTACTACCCGACATGCAAATTCACATAGTCACTACGTCATAATCGGGGATAGGATACACTCGGTAAAATTATCGATCACATGACGTTTCTGGTACCTTATGCAGTGTCCTGATGTACAATGAAAATAAATTAAGTCAAAGTCAGTAATCGGATTTACAATGGAAAAACATTAGCTCATATTCGGCATCCGAATTTACAATAGAAAGCCATTCTTTCAAATACAGGTACCTGAAGTACAATAGAAAGACATTCGTTCAAATTCAGTACCAAGATGTATAATAGAAAGACATTAGTTCAAATACAGGTGCCTGAAGTACAATGGAAAGAAATTAGTTCAAATTCAATATCTTGATGTACAATACAAAGACATTAGTTCAAATTCAGTATTCGAATGTACAATGGAAAGATATAACTTTAACATCAGTAACCAGATGAACATTTACAATGCCTTTTCAATCGCATCTTCCAAGTTTACTTAATTGTCTTGTCAATGTGCTGTCTCTGTTTTATTCAAACCAATTAGCCACCTTACAGTTATAATATGTGAGACCAGGTGACCCTTAATAAAAAAAAACAGAATTAGAAGAATTGGGACACTGTGGACACACAGTGGAAGAAGAAAGTAGTTGGAAATTTTCTTTTGGCAATGGGACACCGTTTTTATTCCAAATATATCTGCATCATGTCCCTAAGGTAGTTGATAAATGCACATTAAAGAGGAGAATGCAATGTAAGAAAATAAATCACGATCAAACATTTGAACTGTATAACCACATATTAATAGTACATGTAATAACATTTACAGAATACCTGACCTTGGTTTTATCATTTTTGAAACTTTCAGAACATTCATTGGTTTCTTATGATTTTTTTGGAATTGTGAATATTTTGTGTCAGGGATAGAATACAGCTTACACACACTGTGTTTTCAAGTTCGAACAAACGAAATTTCCTTGGAGACTTTCATTCTAATATCATACAATCACAAGACCAGGTTCCTCGGCGAGAGCACTACTTGCAGCATACATTGTGAACAACTTACATGTATTCTGCGCTTTTTCAAATGTCACCAATGCGTAATTGTTGTATCGGCGACATAAAAGAAGACACTCAATAAAGGAGCTGACAAAGAAGGTAATCTTTGAAGCTGTAGACGGCTTCTGATCCACTGCTGCAACACGAAACAAGGCATTCGTCAATGGACCTGTAAAATTGTATTTTCAGATGAAAAAAAAAAAAAAAAAAGTGGGTTCGAAAAATTTACACAAAACAATATGTTTTGTATGACATTGCGTGTACTCTGTTTTCAGTTCAAATTCAAATTTGAACACTTTTTTGTTTCATCAAAAAATATTTTGCAAACATGAACGTAACCCATGTGTAAAAACAAGACCTTGATCTCTAGAAGTCTCTAGGTATCGGAAATGTGTTCAAATGCATAAATGACTATGTGAAATGCCATATGAAGCTTACCCTGTCGATGCAACTAATTTGACTCTTTTTGGAGTTATCGTGATTTTGTTCAATATAATTTTGTTTTATTCATACTGAAAGGGGGTACCCAACACTATACCCCCAAAAAATCCTGTCGTTTAATTTTTCTTCATTTTTAGTTCACCTGGCCTAAAAGGCCAAGTGAGCTTTTCTCATCACTTGGCGTCCGGCGTCCGTCGTCCGTCGTCCGTCGTCGTCCGCCGTCGTCGTCCGTCGTCGTCGTTAACTTTTACAAAAATCTTCTCCTCTGAAACTACTGGGCCAAATTAAACCAAACTTGGCCACAATCATTAATAAGGTATCTTGTTTAAAAAATGTGTCCGGTGACCCGGCCAACCATCTAAGATGGTCGCCATGGCTAAAAATAGAACATAGGGGTAAAATGCAGTTTTTGGCTTATAACTCAAAAACCAAAGCATTTAGAGCAAATCTGACACGAGGTAGAATTGTTAAACAGGTGAAGATCTATCTGCCCCGAAATTTTCAGATGAATCGGATAACCCGTTGTTGGGTTGCTGCCCCTGAATTAGTAATTTTAAGGAAATTTTGCTGTTTTTGGTTATTATCTTGAATATTATTATAGATAGAGATAAACAGTAAACAGCAATAATGTTTAGAAAAGTAAGATTTACAAATAAGTCAACATGACTGAAATGGTCAGTTGATCCCTTTAGGAGTTATTGCCCTTTATAGTCAATTTTTAACCATTTTTCGTAAATCTTAGTAATATTTTACAAAAATCTTCTCCTCTGAAACTACTTGGCCAAATTAATCCAAACTTGGCCACAATCATCTTTTTGGTTAGTAGTTTGAAAAATGTGTCCGGTGACCCGGACATCAAACCAAGATGGTCGCCATGGCAAAAAATAGAACATGGGGTAAAATGCAGTTTTTGGCTGATAACTCAAAACCCAAAGCATTTAGAGCAAATCTGACAGGGGGTAAAAATGTTTATCAGGTCAAGATCTATCTGCCCTGAAATTTTCAGATGATTCGGACAAGCCGTTGTTGGGTTGCTGGCCCTGAATTAGTAATTTTAAGGAAATTTTGCTCTTTTTGGTTATTATCTTGAATATTATTATAGATAGAGATAAACTATAAAGAGCAATAATGTTCAGCAAAGTAAGATTTACAAATAAGTCAACATGACTGAAATGATCAAGTGACCCCTTTAGGAGTTATTGCCCTTTATAGTCAATTTGTAACCATTTTTCGTAAATCTTAGTAATCTCTTATAAAAATCTTCTCCTCTGAAACTACTTGGCCAAATTAATCCAAACTTGGCCACAATCATCTTTTGGGTTAGTTGTTTGAAAAATATGTCCAGTGACCCGGCCATCCAACCAAGATGGCCGCCAAGGGAAAAAACAGAACATGGGGTAACATGCAGTTTTTGGCTTATAACTCAAAACCCAAAGCATTTAGAGCAAATCTGACATTGGGTAAAATTGTTCATCAGATCAACATTTATCTGCTCTGAAATTTTTAGATGAATCGGACAACCCGTTGTTGGGTTGCTGACCCTGAATTGTTAGTTTTAAGGAAATTTTGCTGTTTTTGGTCATTATCTTGAATATTATTATTGATAGAGATAAACTGTAAACAACAATAATGTTCAGCAAAGTAAGATTTACAAATAAGTCAACATGACCGAAATGGTCAATTGACCCCCTTAGGAGTTATTGTTCTTTATAGTCAATTTTTAACAATTTTCATAAAATTTGTAAATTTTTACTAACATTTTCCACTGAAACTAATGGGCCAAGTTCATTATAGATAGAGATAATTTTAAGCAGCAAGAATGTTCAGTAAAGTAAAATGTACAAACACATCACCATCACCAAAACACAATTTTGTCATGAATCCATCTGCTTCCTTTAATATTCACATAGACCAAGGTGAGCTACACAGGCTCTTTAGAGCCTCTAGTTTTTCATTGATAAACTAGGCCAACCTAAACATCTTGTAAAAAATTTAAAAGATTTGAACCATAGGTTTAAAAGATTTGGCAACTCAAATATAGCATCTTTTACATACTAACACGGCCAAAATTGGAAGTTTCTGAAATATGGGTATAGGGTTAAATATGTTAAAATTTAAAAAAATCAATCCTAGTAAATTGACAATAGCATAGCTAATAATGATAGCTGAGGTGAATATTAGTTCACTGATACCTTTTTGTTGTAAGTTTCCGGATTTAAAATTTTGGCCGAACTTAGGGGGTATCAGAATCAGCCCCGAAATGTGAATGCTGTGCTTCTAGTGTTTGAAGAAGAATTTTTTTTTTGCCAAAAAAAATATATGTCGTTTAATTTAAAAAAAAAAAAAAGCATTTGGAGTGATAAACTAGTCGGTTGTTCTTTTTTTTTTTAATTTAACCGTTAGATGTTTTGGTATTTGAGTTTAAAATACGCCCCACCCTCAAATTAGTTCATTAAATAAGAACAAAATCTATTAAAAAAGTACATAATGGCCATATTTGTTTTCGTCTTTTAAACTAGGCCTTAGATATTTGGCATGTATATGTATCATCACGGAGTTAAGTGTCTTGCATTATGATGACCTTTGTGTGACCTACAAATGTGACCTCAAGGTCAACTTTATGGGTTTTTTTTTCGTGAAAAACAAAACCATGTAGGCCATAACTTCTTCTCCTTTTGACCTAGGCATTACATCTTTGGCATGTGGATGTACCATCATGAGGTGGTGTGCCTTCTTAAAATTTTGACCTTCATGTGACCTTGAATTTTGACCTCGAGGATGATAATTGTGTTTTTGGTAAGAAACACTTGTACGGGCCAGTGCATACTTAGACTTTTGACTTTTTGTACTTTATTCTTTTTATGTAAGACCTAGGCATTGTAGGCATTGGTAAGTAAAAAACGAAAACAGTGGTCGTTTCTGTTTCCCTCCTTTTTATAACATCCTTGTTTTCTTTTGGTAAATTTATTTCACTCTGAAATTTCCCTATTAAGTCTCTTTGAAGATTCATTTATGGAAAATGAGTAACTTTATATGGATTAAAAGATTAAATGTACAGCTGCTCTTAGCAATAATGTAAACATTCTGATCATGATCTTTTAAAAGCTTGCATATTGCACATGATTTTAAAACGTAGCCTTGAATCAGACTATGAGTAAGAGTTATCTTTTCGTAGGTGTTCTGTACCCCCTTAACTTTAAGCTAATTTAAATATAGATTCAACAATACCATCTCTTTGATTACGATATTTTTCCCGTCGAAAACTTCAAACTTTTACAGTTGAGCTAATTCATATAAAGATTCTAGAATGCCACTTATTTGATTGCGATATTTTTCCCGTCGGAAACTTTGAAATGCAAATGAAAGGTTTTATTTGTTGATTTATTATAAGGAATTTATGGTAACTAGACGTATCCTGGTTATTGGAATTCGGGATTTGATTTCGCAAAAATGTTCATCTAATTGTTAACTGTTCGTATATGTTGCTCTTTATTTAAATAACCCGTTTCAATCAATTAACATTAGAATTCTTAGCATCATTTCAAATAAACCCATCAAAGATACCAGGATTGAAATTTATTATATGCGTCAGACGAATGTTTCGTCTCAAAAAGACTCACCAGTGACGCTCGAATCAAATAAGATTTAAATAAAAGTTAAACAAATTCATTGCTCATCTTTGGACGAATTCATTAGTTTTTTTTTTCTATGGAAGAAAAGTAATATTTATAGCATCTTTAGATGGGAAAAGAACATATGATTGGTTCTAACCTACATTGTATTAGACCGAAGTTTGAATTCTCTTTTCTTCTGATACTCTGCATTCTTGGGTATATATTTGTTTAATATATGCGGACAGTGTCGACATCGTAGAATTATTTACTCTTTTCACTGTTATTATGTGAAACAGAATCAATTTGTATGCAATGTTTAATATTCAAACTTTTATCAGGTTCTACTTATTCATTTGCTACATTTTATTAACATATATTTTCGTCCCTTTTACGGAGTGATTGCGACTGGGCTGTTATTAACTTACTAACCTTTTTCAGAACCATCCATCTCCAGCAACAAAGAACTCTGTGGAAAAAGTAGTAAAAAGCATTGTTTGATTCTAATTTTTTTTTACAAAGAACATTTTGCGAGTAACGAATACCTGTACTATGTTTATGTGACTTAGCTATACTAACTTACCGATTAACAGACCAGTCCCGTTAAACCGGTTTAACCTTACCATTAAAGTCAGTCGCCTTATCTTTAGTTTTACCGAATGTTATCTTTCTCCGATAATGAAATGGTGACAGTGTTGATTGACATGATGGATTGTGCATGCAAAGCATAGAGTATCCTGTAGACACGCATTGGCTCGCTCCTTTTGAGTTTACGATTCCCTTAAATTTGATCGCCAAATTTCTCTCTAAATATAGAACTGCTATATATCTCGATGTCATTAAAGAAGACAATCGATATAAGGTATCTTGAACTATATAATACAAATCGCACTTTGAATACGGTCATAAAGGGTATACGTCAATGTGTGCAATGAAAAAAGGTAGGAGGAATTCATTCAGGCTTTGTTGTATTGGTTTCACTGTACCTGTAGATCACGTTGAGATATTCTTGTCAGATTTTTGGAATCCTTAGTTTTTTCCTATTATTCATGTCAAATAGTTTGCCCCATTTTTTTCATATAAGACTTCAATGGAAAAAAATGAAATCAATTAATTTAGTGCGTCCATATAGAATTCAAAATAAGATGTCCTGTCCTCTATATTTTGAGAAGTCACCGATCAAGGACGATAAATAGAAAATGCTGTATTGTTATGCACAGCAAATACTCTGATTAATTCTTCGTCATTGTTTAGAGTAGCAGCCACAGGATATACATTTGACAAGGTAGCCACAGGAGGTATCTGAGCCATTAACATATCCGAACCGACAGCGATCTCTCTATTTCCATGTACAGCTACGTGTTCATGACCAATTATCACAGCAACAGGTTTGTTCAGGTTTCTAACAAAGGAACCAGTCACATCTAATCCATGGATCTGTTCAAGCTAGAATCTGTTGATAGTGACAACAACTACTTCATCCTGTTTATATGTGCGATTATTGAATGTGAGAGCATGGTCAATAGGGGGAGTAATACGAATTTCTGTATCATTATGAATAGCAAAACAGCCTATCAATAAACCCGAATGCGCCCACAATGTATTCAGTTCCGAATGTCTGTGACGGATACAGAAGAAAATAAGACCCAGTGGTTTTTTGAAAATCTGCAGCAAAAACAAAAATTGCCTTTTATGATTTGACATATACGATTCTGTTGTCGACTGTACTGGTCTGTACACGAAGACCAATAGGCAGCTTAATTTCTAATGGGTTGGATTTATTTACTGTGTAGGTAAAATGGAAAAAATCAACCGAATCTCATGCCGGTGTGGAAATTTGTAGTTCTACGTCTTCCGCAAAAGGTGTTAATATTTTTAGATAGGGTTTATAGTTATTTAAAAAGTTTTTCAGAAAGGCTATTACGAATTCTTTGCCCGCGGCTGTCATCGAATGCTGAAATGCAAGCAGATTATTAATGAAACATTTGAAGTTTTGATGATACAAAATTTACTTAAGTTTAGTGGATAAAATTACACTGAATTTGTCATTATTCGCTCAGTGTTCATCATGAAAACGATCACACTGATTTCAAATAAAGAAAGCACTGTATTAAAGCAGACATTGCAAATGGCAAATAATTATGACATCTTGAAAGGCTATTATATTTGTTTTCTTTGACGCCTTACATCGACAGACGATAGACTAAATGTAAGCTGACTGTTAACTATCTGAACAAGCTCATTTGATGTCGACTTCATAATTATTTTAAACATTTTTTAATAGACGTCACTCAACTTTTAGCTTATAGATCTTGCTTTTTTCAAAGTCATGTTCATTTATTTTCAACAAGGACCAGAAATATGAAACTTGGAAGTTTAAAGGCCCTGCGGTTAGAAGCCAAGAAACCAATTTAGGGGAAGCCCCCCCCCCCCCCCCCCCCCCCCCTTTCACCCCTTTTAAAAATTTATCCTAGATCCGTATTTGAATAAGTTCACTATATTGTTCTTTGATCTATGAATATCTGTCTTTATATTGAAAATGAAACCACATCTTTTAAAATTGTATACGATGGTCCCATTTTTTTTTTATAGTTTCTCTCAGGCGATAGCGGTACCGTTTTGGTCACTATTTTTGTGTTGCGTCTAAAAATAAGTTGTAACACTTTATAGTGACTGAACAGGTAAAACAAATACTTCTCAAGAAACAGAAAAAGAACTATACTTGGAACAGCACTAGGCTATGTATTGGTATAGTATGAATACAAACTCAGATTGGAACAGCACGGACGATATGTTAATTGTACGTCAAAGTGAATAGAAAGGAAAGCTTCATATATCAATTATAGTGTAGACAACGCATTTTTTATCGGCAAGTCTATCGGGTTTTTCATACATTTTCTGTTTATATTTTTACAATAATCGTTCAAAAAGGCTAAACTTACTAGTTTCAAATAATGACAAGTGTTTTATTCTCCAAAAATCTCGTGCGTTTCTGCGAAAACAATCACGCGCAATTTTGTGAATGAAAAGGGAAAGTAGATCCTAACGCGTTGCATTTGCGCATGTCATTTGCGTACTGACTCAATAATTTTTATATTACGGCCAGTCTACTGATACTGACATTATCAATGAGTACACATCAAAGGAAAAATTTACAAAGTACCGATAAACTATGATTATACTCCTAAATTATATAGACTCTATATAATATAGCAGTGATCGCCGTGGAGAAAATACTTGAAATTGATAAATAATATCAAAAGCACTTTATTAATATACGTATGTCCATAGTATACAGAAACGTTAAAATCGTTGAATATAACAGACAACAAAAAAGTAACGAAAAAAGGAGAGGGCTTTACTGATTCCTTTTCTGAAATTTCCAGACATACACTCTTATACAAAAATTCACCCTACAACAGTTAACATACTTTCAACCAAGCTCTAAATGGCCGCGATTTTGCGGGTGTGTTATAGTTGCCATAAAGGCGCGAGGTTTGGCTAGCCACAAAACAATATTCGACCCACCAGTTTTTCTTAAAATGTCCTGTACCAAGTCAGGCAAATGGCAGTTGTTATCTAATAGTTCGCTTCAGTGTGTGTCTTCTGTCTTTTTTGACGCACTAAACAATGCTAAAGTTGTTCTGTTGTTTTGTGGGTTTACTCTTATAGCTGATGTGTTTCCCTCGGTTTTTGTTTATAATCCGGATGTGTTTTTCTTTAATCGTTTTACGACTTTCGAACAAAGGTATTACTGCTGTTGCCTTTATCTATAGCAAAAGACGAAAAAAGACAATAGACAAACAATAGTCATAACACAACATAGAAAACTAACTATGCAACACAAACCCCACCAAAACCTGGGTTTAATCTCATGTGTTCCGGAAGTGTCATCAGATCATGTTCTAAATGTTACTGATTACATTTCATGTGAACCTGAAGATTCAATTTGTACTCATTATCATAATGTCTTAATCACTTCTAAGTAAAAAACTTGATATATATATAACTCACCTCATACAAATATTCTGCATGTATAATACATGGTAAAAGTGTTAGCATGCATACACCATAGTGAATATTCTGAAATAGTCAAAATGAAAAAAAAACATGTTTTAATCGTATATTTTGTTAGTAAATAAATTCATACTGCGAATATGAAGCATGTTTTTTTAACTGAAAACTTTTGAAAAAGATATGATTTTAAATTCGGCAAAATGTGGTGAAGTGTCATATACCATTAATATTCTAAAGTTTTAATGATACGGCATACATTTTTTTTAATAGTCTCGTTTCATCAGAGTTATCGTTTTACTGCGAACACTAATCTGCATATGCATATGGAGCATCTGGATGATCGTGACTATTTTTGTATTGAAATAATTGCAAATATAAAACATGTCAAATACTACACATTTTGCGCTTGGATTTGCTTTTCTGACCCTCTTTTAAGTAAGTTTAGAAATTGGGATAATTCTGAAGGATACAGGATCTTGAAATTAAATAAAAATGATAATGGCAATTCTTTAGTACATTACATCAGACGCAAGCAATGGATAGAAAACGGTCACCAGTTTGAAATGATTTGAAATTTTGGTTAAAACAGAGATACAAAAATGCAGATTTTTTATGGCGGTTGTTCTCCATACTTGTAATATGTATCGTCCTAAATATGTATTGAATATTTTCGACTGGACGTTAATCAATCACCAATCAATCATTTACTTAATATACTATGCAGTTGAATCGGATAAATATAATAGTTATATGCTTTTATAATTCTAAGACCATTCAAACACATGTATACGCATCTTTGTATTTATGCATCCATTTATTTTAAAAGGAAACTAAAGGGTGTGATATGTACAATCACCACTCAAAATTACTGCATACACCTATAAATATAATAGAAAACGGAGAGAAATATTCCAGTTCTTCATCATGTTCATCTGAAAGTCACAACAAGGCCTTTGACGTGACAAACACCAACACTTCACTACAACCTCTAAGAGGGGATTGAACGAAATGATTTTCTCGCTACAGGTCGAGAACTTATTAAGATTTTTTAGACTGGTCGAGTATCAGTTCATTCTTTTAAGTACGGCTAGATTAGGTTCAAGTACAAATCGCTACAGTCAAGTATGGTTATAATTTGGGTCAAACTATTTCCATTAAAGTTAAGACCTATCCAGAATGGTCGAGTAAGGATCAGTACAGTCGTTTTGACTTTTACTGGTTTTTAGTGAATGACATGTCCCAATTTTAAGTGGTTGGCATTTTATATACATAATATTGTGTTTGTGTTAATCTTGATATTGGTTAATCATTTTTTTTAAATTTCTAAGATCTACGGGAATCAGTATAGAAGTTGTAGTGTTCCTTTGAAAATCTCACGTTCTGTTTTCCCGACATACCGATTAATAATTATGAGAACAAGAAAGAGAAAATATCTTACGTTCACAGATTGACGAACAGTTTTATTTAAAAAAAAATATGTCAACTTTCTATCACTGCGCTGGAATATTTGTGGATATCTATGTGGATCTTTAAAGTCCAGATGCAAATGCATAACCCTTTTAACACTTTTATGAAAAATTCTTAATTTCGAAGAGAAGCAGTTGAATTCATGTTAAAAATTTGCGTTTTAAACCATGAACATTCGAGTAGTAGGGGGATTTGTGTAATGTTTTATCGTTTCTTAGAATCATAATTAAAATATTTATAAAAAACGATAAGTAAACGAGGTCGAACGTGAATTTGGATCAAAATTTCCTAATTTTTTTCTCAAAAATATGTATCATGTTTTTTGTAGTTTTTACAATGACCTTGCAAAGACAAAATGATTTTTGATAGTTTTGTCTATTTTGTGTGTTATTTGATTATATGTGTTGTACAGTTTCATTCGATATGCTCTCTTTTAAAACGCTTATTCTGAAAGACGAAAAGTCAAGTTTCACACGATGGAGTTAAGTACGTATATTAAAGATATATTCTAAAACTATTAATCTTGTTCAGAGTCAAGAACTTGAAAAGAAGCTGTTTTATTCTATTCCTTTGGCTGTCACTCGTAGTGTTCAAAATTTATACATACTTATACTCGTTTGTGGTTAAAACAATTTGTCTAATTTCTCTAGACATTGTGATAGAAAAAAAATCATCTTTCATCATTTATAAAAATTCAAAAGATAAAAAAGCAAGGAAACTTGCCATTTTAAAAAATATATCAAATCCTCAAACGTTAATCTTTGTTTTTTTATTTCAAAGCTATGTTCATGGCTTATCATCAATAATTGAATAATGGATCAAATTGTGTTTGCTTTTTCGATTTCCCTTACAAAATGTATCAACGCAGTTTGTCCATGTGACTTCTATATATTTGCAGATTTAAAAAAAAATCCCTTATCAAATAGATATTTTTACCAGAATGCATATTAATATTTGATATATACGAACTCTCATTGATTTCGTAATTGTGGTCTATAATTCAAAAACTTGTTTATCAAATTTGATTCAATTGTCTTATAGTCATGACATAAGTATTGAAACTAAATTGGATGTTATACGAACTTGTTGATCTCTTCATCTACAAGTTACACCCTTTGATTTGTGTCAACGATCTTCTAATGAACCTTCTCATTTTGGTTGTTAAACGGTAGGGGATATCGTTGACTTTTTGATGAGCTGTTCATTTGTTAAAAAAAAGTGAACGATTCCTGCAATCATATATAAATAACATATCTGCACTCGCTCATTTTTTATGCAGATTACTCTAAATACAACCTATAAAAACCAAACTTCTTTATAACGTGGATATTACATAAATTTGGATTAATGTACAGCTCATTTCTTTTTACATTACAAAAGCATAATTATGTTTTAATTTCAGACAAAACTTATCTAAGATTGACGTGGCTATCATTTTAGATCCCACTTGATTACAGAGTTTTTGTGTATAAACATATTTGATATTCCCGGTGACGGCTGTTCAATAATACATTTTAGTAAAAAAAAATTACAGGTTTTACTTTGATTTGAAAAAAAACCCGGAAAAAATGTAGCAAAAGAACTTACAGATTAAACACAAAACTTCAAATCAACGAAAGGTGTCAAATAGATTGGAAAACCCATTGAGTGCAATAAATATTTAATTAAGCAAACATATGCTAACCAGTGGGTGAGGGAAAGCAGACTGGGATTTTAAACTAATATGTAAAACGCATATTTCGACATTCGACAGTAGTGCTCAAAATAGCCAGAAGGCTGCAATAATTATGAAATTGAAGGGCGTGAAAAATCTGTCTATCCCAAAATTTGCTTCGGTATAAAAAAAACTTTGGTGTTTATATTGATTTTTTAAGCATCGTACTACCAGTCAATATAAAAATCGATTTTTTGTTCAATAATTTCTTTTTTCTCAGAGGAAAACTGAATACTAGTACTGGACAAATGATCAGAGTACCATAACGGGCAGAGCACAAGCAGTGGCATCGACCACATGTTTATAAAAACTCTTTAGAGATATCAAGCTAATAATATATACCTTAGAGAACTTCTTTATAAACAAGTAGTTGTGTGTCAGATCATACTTGCACATTGTAGTTAGAAAGTATAGACGTTACACTAAAAAGATATAATGGTGTTCATTTACATGTAGGTCTCCAAACTCAGGATATTCATGTAATAGATAGAAATTAATATATGACGAAAAAGAACCATGTGTAAGATTATAACATGATTAAGATTAAAACATAATGTCGACTAATGTACCCCTTTTTGTCATTTTTATGTATAATGTCTGTTTGTTTTGTTCACACACCGTTGTCAATATAATAGAATTTGATGCGACTGGTATACAAGTGAGAGGTTTAGCTAGCTATAAATCAAGGATTAATCCACCGTTTCTTAAAAAAATTGTCGGTACCTAGTAAGGAATATGACAGTTGTTAAAGAAGAGGGCGAAAGACACCAGAGGGACAGTCAAACTCATAAATTGATAATAAACTGACAACGATGTGGCTTAAAATGAAAAGACAAACAGATAAATAATAGTACACAAGACATAACATAGAAAACTACAGATTAAGCAACACGAACCCCACTAAAACTGGAAGTGATCTCAGGTGCTCCTGAAGGGAAAGCAAATCCCGAACCACATGTGGCACCCGTCGTGTTGCTCATGTTATTACAAACCCCGTAAACACAACTTGAGGGATTCGCATGGTGTTTAAAAAAAGTTAAACTACTGAGCATCAGTCTAAATCTCATAATCGGTAATAAAACCCAATAGGTAAAATTATAAAGAAGCAATTGACGACTTTACTGTAGTCAAAGATCTTAGACTGAAAAACAACATGTTGCTAGTAGTTGAAACAACGATACAACGAATCCATTAACCAATTTGGGACCTTGAAACCTACGTATTGTTGGTTTCAGTTGTTCTCATTACTTTCTTGGAGATGTTTTTGTGTTAGGTGCAAACTTATGTTAACAAATTCCTCAAAGTATTGATAAACACGACAGTTACTGACAAATCAGACAACTCTAAACTGATGTAATTCCTCTCATCCTTCTTTAAATTTTAACTAGAGGCTCTAAAGAGCCTGTGTCGCTCACCTTGGTCTATGTGCATATTAAACAAAGGACACAAATGGATTCATGACAAAATTGTATTTTGGTGATGGTGATGTGTTTGAAGTTCTTACTTTACTGAACGATTTTGCTTCTTACAATTATATCTATAATGAACTTTGCCCATTAGTAACAGAGAACTATATTTGGTAAAAATTTACATAAATTTACCAAATTAATGAAAATTCTTAAAAATTGACTATAAAGGGCAATAACTCCTTAAGGGGTCAATTGACCATTTAGGTCATGTTGACTTATTTGTAGATCTTACTTTGCTGAACATTATTGCTGTTTACAAATTATCGCTATCTATAATAGTATTCAAGATAACCAAAAACGGCAAAATTTCTTTAAAAATTACCAATTGGAGGGCAGCAACCCAACAACCAGTTGTCCAATTCATCTGAAAAATTCAGGGCAGATAGATATTGACTTGATTAACAATTTAACTTCTTGTCAGATTTGCTCTAGATGCTTTGGTTTCATAGTTATAAGCCAGAAACTGCATTTTACCCCTATGTTCTATTTTTAGCCGTGGCGGCCATCTTGGTTGAATGGCCAGGTCATCGGACACATTTTTCAAACTAGATACCCCAAAGATGATTGTGGCCTAGTAGTTTCAGTGGAGATTTTGTAAAAGATTACTTAGATTTATGAAAAATGGTTAAAGATTGACTATAAAGGGCAATAACTCCTAAACGGGTCAACTGACCATTTTGGTCATGCTGACTTATTTGTAGATCTTACTTTGCTGAACATTATTGCTGTTTACAATTTATCTCTATTTATAATAATATTCAAGATAATAACAAAAAACAGCAAAATTTCCTCAAAATTACCAATTCAGGGGCAGCAACCCAACAACCGATTGACCGATTCATCTGAAAATTTCAGGGCAGATAGATCTTGACCTGATAAACATTTATATCCCCATGTCAGATTTCCTCAAAATGCTTTGGTTTTTGAGTTATAAGCCAAAAACTGCATTTTACCCCTATGTTCTATTTTTAGCGGTGGCGGCCATCTTGGTTGGTTGACCAGGTCACGCCACACATTTTTTAAACTAGATACTCGAAAGATGATTGTGGCCAAGTTTGAATTAATTTAACCCAGTAGTTTCAGAGGAGAAGCTTTTTGTAAAAGATTACTTTAATTTACGAAAGATGGTTAAAAATTGACTATAAAGGGCAATAACTCCTAAACCGGTCAACTGACCATTTTGGTCATGTTGACTTATTTGTAGATCTTACTTTGCTGAACATTATTGCTGTTTACAGTTTATCTCTATCTATAATAATATTCAAGATAATAACCAAAAACAGCAAAATTTCCTCAAAATTACCAATTCAGGGGCAGCAACCCAACAACCCATTGACCGATTCATCTGAAAATTTCAGAGAAGATAGATCTTGACCTGATAAACATTTTTATCCCATGTCAGATTTCCTCAAAATGCTTTGTTTTTTGAGTTATAAGCCAAAAACTGCATTTTACCCCTATGTTCTATTTTTAGCGGTGGCGGCCATCTTGGTTGGTTGACCAGGTCACGCCACACATTTTTTAAACTAGATACCCCAAAGATGATTGTGGCCAAGTTTGAATTAATTTGGCCCAGTAGTTTCAGAGGAGAAGATTTTTGTAAAAGATTACTTTAATTTACGAAAAATGGTTAAAAATTGACTATAAAGGGCAATAACTCCTAAACGGGTCAACTGACCATTTTGGTCATGTAGACTTATTTGTAGATCTTACTTTGCTGAACATTATTGCTGTTTACAGTTTATCTCTATCTATAATAATATTCAAGATAATAACAAAAAACAGTAAAATTTCCTCAAAATTACCAATTCAGGGGCAACAACCCAACAACCGATTGACCGATTCATCTGAAAATTTCAGGGCAGATAGATCTTGACCTGATAAACATTTTTACCCCCTGTCAGATTTGCTCTAAATGCTTTGGTTTTTGAGTTATAAGCCAAAAACTGCATTTTACCCCTATGTTCTATTTTTAGCCGTGGCAGCCATCTTGGTTGGTTGACCGGGTCACGCCACACATTTTTTAAACTAGATACCCCAATAATGATTGTGGCCAAGTTTGGTTTGATTTGGCCCAGTAGTTTCAGAGGAGAAGATTTTTGTAAAAGTTAACGACGACGGACGACGACGACGGACGACGGACGACGGACGCCGGACGACGGACGACGACGACGGACGCCGGACGCAAAGTGATGGGAATAGCTCACTTGGCCCTTCGGGCCAGGTGAGCTAAAAATGAGGTATCAAAAGAAAGAAGAAAGATTAATCTTTCAAATTGTGATAATTACATTATGACATAATTAATACATTCTTGTGCAACACAGTTTGACCTACAAAATGGTGTCTCAAATTTCTCCTGTAGTATTTCATTCACTCATAAACCTTCAATGAAGTTTGCGACATCAATTTATAAGAGATCACTAAATTCAATTGGACATAACATTTGTTCTTTTGATGTTTTTGGAAATCTGAGACATGGATTTGGAGGTCAAACTGTGTTGTCCAAGAATCTATAATTTTGGGATGCTGTGAATAACAAAAAAGTAAAATCCATTCACAGTATAGCAACTAATTACATAACAATTAATTATGTAATAACTATGTCAAATGAAATTATCACAATTTTAAAGATTAATCTTTCTTCTTTTTAAATTTAAAGAAGTATGAAATAAACTACACCAGTTTA
The DNA here is from genome assembly GCF_963676685.1 of Mytilus edulis. NCBI lineage: Eukaryota > Metazoa > Mollusca > Bivalvia > Mytilida > Mytilidae > Mytilus > Mytilus edulis. The sequence continues at coordinate 35,531,562 of NC_092348.1, forward strand.
AAGTTGTCTGTTGGGAGTGAAAAAAACCTTTGCATTGTGCTACCTTAAACATGATCACGCCATACACGTATCAGAGGGTATGTAACTGCTTAGAAATGGAAATGTCACAACCGGAAACGTAAACGCATTACGTTTGTCATGTATTCTAGTTTTAAGTTATCAATCTATGTCCATATTGGGAACAAAATCGGAAGCAGACATTCTACATTCATTATATCCTTAGAATTAAGTTAGCTAGGAGATATGAGAAGCAAACCTAATGAAATGTAGGTCATTGGATGACAGGACATAATCTATATATCTGAAAAGAAATTCAACAGCTTTTAAATTCTTTTTGTACTTTTGTCTTTGTGAATAAACTCATCATAGATACCAGGACTAAATTTTATATATACGCCAGACGCGCGTTTCGTCTACAAAAGACTCATCAGTGACGCTCAAATCCAAAAATGTTGAAAAAAGCCAAATAAAGTACGAAGTTGAAGAGCATTGAGATCCAAAATTCCTAAAAGTGTTGCCAAATACAGCTAAGGTAATCTATGTCTGAGGTAGAAAAGCCTTAGTAATTTTGTAAACAGTTAATTTATAGATATAACAATATCAATGATAATTCATGTCAGCACAAAAAGTGCTGACTACTGGGCTTGTGATACCCTCGGGGAAATAAATCTCCACCAGCAGTGCTGTGTCTGTATTCTGCTTCATATGAGTACAAGGGCAAACGACCAGTAGTAGTGCAAAATAATTACCATGGGACACCTGACTTAACAGGAGGTCCTTTTTTATCAGAAGGTTTACAAAAAACAACAGTAATTTAAACATTATATTGTACTTTTAACTTTAATGCCAAAATGTTTTAAATCAAATCTGTAACAAATGTGTACGAATTGATTTAATCATGTATTATACACTTTTTGATGAAGTTGCTTTGAGGTTATTAATAGTTGCAAATTAATTTTTAAAGTTGTAAGCCCCTATGAACTGACCTTTTAACACGATATAGTAGCTAACTTCAAAAGCAATGATTGGTCAATTATCCAAAATGTATATAATTTAGAAAAAATAATCACAGTGGCAATTACAAAAATGAAATTATATATTCGTGTGAGATGTTTCTATTATTAGTTAATATCATTTACTTAAATGTAATGATTTACAACAAAGTTAGAAATAAACTTCTATTGAAGCATTTCTGAGTGCATGCATTCCGTTCTCCGTTAAACAAAATCAAGTAAACTTTAATATTGAATATGTGCCAAAATTTTGGTCAGGAATATGATTACCTGATAGCGTTGAAATTAATATCAGTAATCTGTGCACAACACGGTTATATGGAGTAACTTACACCACGAACGCTTCAGAATAAAATTTTGGATAGTCAATAATAAGATGTATAATAAAACTTCCATACAGAAGCGCCATAATAAGAAACAAAGAATCAAAAGCTGCCCAATAGAGTTATACTATTAATAAGCTTTTGTGAGAAATACCTGTATCGGAATAAAATCTAGTAAATTGCTTATACCTAAACAAAAACTCTAGCAAATAAAAATAATTTAAATCTATTGGTATAGATTTATAGGCAAAAAAAATTGATTATAAGAAGAAAAGCTGTAGTCGAGAAATTCCTGTTAATCTTACATAAATTTTATTTTGTAGTATGTAAGTGGTGCGGGTCTTTATGAATCTAGCCATAACTGCGATTTATAAGAGTGAAACAAGAAACCTGAAATAAAATGGACATTTGCAATTTTGCATCTTTTTTTTAAAATTATAATTAATACAGAGGTATGATGAACAACATCACCAATTTCAATGAATCGTAGTCCTTTAGGGTATACTAAACAGATGCATTTAAAACATATGTATTTGAGAGCCTTCACATTTGATTAATTGTGTGTATAGTGGTATAATTTCGCCGTTCGTATAAGAGTTATTAATGGCTGCTTGTGGTATGTTTGCCCGGGCTGTTGTTCGTTTTGGTTGTTTTTTAGTATTTGTCATTGCAATGTCAACATAAAAAAGAAAATTTGGTATGAGTGTCTGTTCGTTTTCGACTTGTGAGTATAATAATCAATTTGGCATATTTACTCTCTCTTTTAGCATTTTACGGCAAATTTAATTAACACTTATGCTTTGTACTACACTAATACATATGAACTGAGTCGTAATTTCATTGTGCGATTGCTATCTCCCAAGTCACAATTTGCAGAATTACACAATATCATAATCACACACATTATAAAGTCTCCAACTGGACGAGTCTTTGTTTTAAATACAATGCAAAATATATAAAAAAAAATCTTTTTTAGAAAAAATGGTCGACCTCTTTAAAAAAAATAATATTCAGTTAATCTATCTGCCTTTGATTAATAGTATTGTGAAACTGAAAATCTTTGGCATAATTTTCCCGCAAATTAACGATTTAACAAATGTCCTGCATAGTTCAAAATAATTAATAATATCTAACAGAATGGAATAAATTTTAAAAATAATCATCTTAATTTCTCATATAAACTGAAAATCTTCAATGGGGATAATACAATCAAAACAAAAACCAAAAATATACAAATTACTGCTGTTGTTGATGAAATTTACAAAGTAATAAGATACCAGCGATAACAATGCTAAGCATTACAACAGCAGGCAATTATTTGTTCTTTTTGATAAAAATCTGCTTAATTTTGTGCTATTCCTTTACAAACCGTGCGAGGGCTGTAAAGCCAGTTAAGGTCGTGAAAAATTACCATCATCACCTATTCTTTTAACTATAAAATTCTATGGTTAATGTATAAATGCCATAACCATTAATGAAGGACTAGATGTCCACGATAATACTAATTAGTACATATAAATATATCCTTATGGTGTTTTTCAAATGTTGAAAAGCGAAAAATTGACTTTGAAAGGTCAAGTTACTGTCACATCTGTTAATTAGAGAGAAATACATGTATAAAAACAAGGCACGATTGAGAGAATCACATTTGTTGTCTTATTTGAAGTCGTCAAGGTAAATGTAATCCATCTTTTTTTATTTTTCGAACACTGGACACTTTTAATTTGCAAAACACTCATTTGCAAATCCGCCGCCGCCTCAAACAAGAGCTACAATATCATGTATATAACCAAAATGTGCAGAATTACATGGGATTCAATAATTTCATTGGATTTCTACAGTTACTTTCATATTTATTTTGCAATTTGAATTATAAAAACATGGGATTTTCAATATCCCATGGGACAGGGCAAAATCCCATGGGATTTACCATTATCCCATGGGATTTTGGTTAAATCCCATGGGATTTTTTTTTGTCCCATGGGATTATTGTAGTCCCATGGGATATTTGTTGTCCCATGGGACAAAAAAAATCCCATGGGATTTTTATTATCCCATGGGATTTTTAATATCCCATGGGACAAATTAAAATCCTATGGGATTCTAATTGTAAATATATAGATATAAATAAACAGTAATGTGTATGTTACAATGTATTCTATTTGGTAGTAAATTATTATAAGATGAATCTTTTTAATTGAATATCTTTTTTTCTTGGGAAATGTTGATTTAGCATATTGTTCTTTAACTGTTCAAAACTAAACTTTTAAACAACAAAGCAGATAATGTAAGTATCAATATATGTTTATTCATGAATTATAGAATACTTTCTTGAAACACAATTATTTGCCATTTGAAATCAATAAAAACTCTATTGTTAGGCTTAACATACTAGTAGCTATTTAAGTAAATCTATTTTTTTCACAATATCCCTCAACACAAAACATTAATAGTTTCTTATCATCCAGCATTGTTTGATGGTATAGTCCACTTTTTGGACATTCAGCACAGAACTTTGACATTATTGTGGTTTCAATATTTTTTTGAATTTAAAAGAACTTCAAATCATTGACTGAGTGATGAAAATAATAACTGATCCAACTTTTTTCTTTGAATTTATTCTGGTCTTGTTTCTATGTTTTCTCCATTTATTTTAGGTGGTGAATTTCAATCCTTCTGAAAAAGAACCAATAAAATCTAAAGTAATGGATTATACAAAATTGTTTTCATACATGTAGCAATAATATGATTTTCAATAAAAATAGCTATGCGGTATGGATTTTACTGATTGTTAAAGGTTGTCCAGTGTCATCAGTTGCTAACGGCCTACATCCTTTGGTCTCTGATGGAGGGTTGTCAAATTAGCAATATACCACATCTTCCTATTCTAATACCATATAACAATCAATTAATTTATTCTTCTTTATAAAATTTGGGTATTTTCCCAAGTTATATACATAATATATATATATACTGTAAATTCAGAATTAATGCAAGTTTTTTTTTATTGCGAAAAATGCAACAGAGTTGTAAACGCAATAATTTAAACTCGTATTATGAAATATTTTATATGGATTAAACAGGATTTTTCAAAATCGTAAAATTTAAAATCGCATTTAAGTCTAAAATGACAGAATCGCAATAATAAATGCACTCAATAATTTATGAATTTTACAGTATAAAGAACAATGTTAAAAGTTAAAACTTTAGACAACTATAATAACATTCCATTATTCACAAGAATTTGCAATATATTATACAAAATGCAGACAACAGAAACAATATTTCTTTAAGCTTTTGAAGTTCAGACAGATTTCAATTTGTGTTTTATTTCAATGAAAAAATACCTTGAACATATTGGAAATTATAACATTGATACAAACAAAATATGTATGTTTTATCCTTTTTTTTTGTGTTGTTGGCTTGCTGTCTCATTTTAATATACATTTAAACATACATCAATAATCTTCTTCTTTATTAAAAGTAAAAATGGGATATTTTTGATTTTGATATCCCAAAACATTATAGTTCTATCACATAACTTATTACCAAGTTCAAAAACATATGTGTTTGATATTAATTTTAAGACATGTATAAATGTTCCAGACCATATCAGTATTCGGATCTTACTTTTATGGTCCAGAACTTACAGTCCCACCATATGTGTACAGTCAGACCATTTAAGTATACTTGTACTGTCTGGTACCAGCTCAACCAAACCTGTGTTTTTATTTTAACTGCAATTAAACTTTTTGTATTAATCTATTAAAGATTTCAGTTATGTTGATCTGTACTGTACATTTGTTTGTAATAAACTTGACCAACTTCTTAAAATTGGGCAGACTGTATGCGTACAGTCCAAATACTTGTTTGTTCTGGAACATAAACATGATTAACAAGCATTTGGCAGGATGTCATGCTAAAATCCCATTCATATTAGTACTAAATTTTGAGTATATACATGTAAATCCACAAGTTACTTACTGAAATTCATGGTGAACACTCACCAAAAACTTACAATTTAGAGGAAAGACTGGAAAGATGAATGCACTAACACTATCAAAACAGAGCATAAAACTTACCGAAAAACAAGATGTTTTACATTTATCCAGGAGCAGGATAATTGAAAAGTTGTTTTTTTCTTTCTCTGCTGTCCATCATATAACCTTTGAATTCATTCATGCAAAATATGAAAATCTGCAAAGGTAAGACCTAGAACCTCAACCTATCCACATTTGAATTTTGAACTGCATACTTGTCCTTTTCATCTTGCTGACAACCTAAACATAAAAAAATGATAAAAACATAATTCTAGATTGAATTTGTGTTTTTATTTTTGTTGGTACATGTACAAACAATTTTCCCAACTTTAAAACGAAAACATCATCACCAAAGAGGAGGTCATACTAACCTCCGAAATATTTAAACAAACCGAAATTATTACTTGATTAAGATCTTGTCGTAAATTAATGGCATAGATACTCTTATTTTTGAAAACTTGATGTCTATTGCATACTTATATTCCTTTGTACGAGAGTATGCATATTAAGATGGACTCCATGGACTTTAATGTAAGCATGATTAATTTTACAGTCACTGACAGTTTTTCAGCTCTATGTGTACATTTTGAGAGAATCTTGCAATACTGTATATTCTGATATTCAGAACTTATTGTGAGGTTTTTATTAATACAACTGAAAGCTGTATCTCGTTTTCATTTCTGATACATATTTATGAGCTCTCAAACTTCAAACTTTATTAATCAAACTCAGACGCAGTAACTGCGCTACAGGAGCATCACATATGTATAGTATATTATATATAGCTGAAGACCAGTGCCGAATTTTTCTCACTGCATTGAAGACCCATAGGTGACCCATAGGTGACCTTCGGCCGTTGTCTGCTCTTTGATTGGGTTGTTGTCTCTTTGTCAAATTCCTAGTTTCCACTTCCCATTTTATATCATGTATGCTGATTTTTCTTAAATTACAATATTCAATCATGCAATTTTGTCTATTATTGAAAATACGATAAGCAAAAATAAATGCACAAAAAATTTAACATTGTTATATATATGTAAAAGACTTTTTTTTAAATTCAAAACAGTTGCCTACACTGTTAATTTCCTTGTTTGATTTCATATTTTTAAAGCCTTTATAGCTAGCTAGATGGTATGCCGGGGCGGATCCAGCCATTTTAAAAAGGGGGGTTCCCAACCCAAGACAAAGGGGATGATCCTATATTCATTTGATTTGTTTTATTGTCTCATACAAGAATATATATGGTTTGACGGTGGGGATCAGGGATCCTGAAATTTTTTCACCTAACCACTGGATGACAGGGGATCTCAAACATTTAAAAGTTTCTCAAACATGTGGGGGTGGGGGTGAACCCCATGGACTCTCCCTATATTTCCTTTGATTTGTTTTATTGTTCTATACACATGATACAAGAATATATAAATATGGTTTAGGGGTGGGGATCTTGACCGTTTACAAGTTTTCAAACTAGAGGGGGTGGGACTTCACTTTTATTTTATTTCATTATTAATTTTATTGTCCCCAACAAGAATATATATGGTTTAGGGGTGGGGATCTGGATCGTTCACAAGATAATAGCACATTCTCAAATTGAACAGAGTGGGATAACCCCCAAAGACCTCCTTTTAATTTCATTTGATTTGTTTTATCGTCCCATTCAAGAATATATATGGTTTAGGGATGGGGATCTGGACCGTTTACAAGATAATAGCATATTCTCAAATTGAAAGGGGTGGGGATTACCTCCCATGGACTCACCCTCCCTTCTTTCTTCCCCCCGAAATACCTTTTAATAAGCTCCAATGCACAGATAGTTCACAGTATTTTCCCTTGATTTACACTAAAGAATATACACTATACAGGTGTAATTTTTTTTTTAAAAGATAATACAACTGAAGACCACCATGACCACAGTGGTGGATCCAGAATTTTTCATAAGTGGGGCCCACCGACTGCCTAAGAGGGGCCTGCTCCTGCCATGACTCAGTGATTCCATATATAATCAACCAATTCTTTTCCCAAACAGGGGGCCCTGAACTCCTGATTCCCCCTTTTTTTTCCTCATTTCAATCACCCTGATATAAATTTAGTTTTATCACTTACAATAGGAATGGTTTGAATTCCCCAATAATTCTTATATACCATTAATATCAACATATTTCATTTTTGATAAATGAAAGGCAAAAGTTTTCTATGGGTAGAAATGGATAGTGGGAAGCTTTCAGATTCACACCATGCCGGTGGCTGTGTTCAAAGTGCTGGGTTTTTATGACCCTCGTTGTTTGCGGACTAACTATTTAGGCCAGTGGTGGATAATAGTGTGCGTGCATTAATCTTCTATACCTTCTTAATCAATATATTCAAATACTGACGGCAAGTGTTGTAATGCTGTATCAATGTCTTTTTGAAATCACCGTGCTATTTACATGTGGGATCGAGAATGCAGGGGAAGGAAACTTGTCAATTATGTTTATTTCTAAGCCAAAATAAAATGAGCCGCCGTAAAATTAACCTTGGGTAATAACAGTGCATGTAAGGCTCGTCTCGGAGGGGTGTCTTTTTTTCTGTCTTCTTTTTATGCCCCACCTACGATAGTAGAGGGGCATTATGTTTTCTGGTCTGTGCCTCCGTTCGTTCGTCCGTTCGTTCGTCCTGTTTCAGGTTAAAGTTTTTGGTCGAGGTAGTTTTTGATGAAGTTGAAGTCCAATCAACCTGAAACTTAGTATATATGTTCCTTATGGTATGATCTTTCTAATTTTAATGTCAAATTAGAGTTCTTACCCCAATTTCACGGTCCACTGAACATAGAAAATGATAGTGCGAGTGGGGCATCCGTGTACTGGGGACACATTCTTGTTTTAGTTATATTTTTAATAACTTACACTTTTTTCCATTATTCTCTTTCTTTCACTATTCTTTATTCCTTTTTTTTCTTTGTCCTTTGTTCTCTATTCTGTTAATTCACATCCATACCCTCTTATGTGTATGTGGACTTACTGTAGTTTATTTTTTAGTTCTGGCAGAGATATTAGATACAATATATATGTCTCTGGTTCTGGTATTATGCGATAAGTCAATTTCTTTTTCATGCAGTGTCATGAAATATAATGGTTTTATGCATATCAGCCAAGATTGTGCGCAACATTTTAATAAACAATTCAACACTATATACACGTTATGTGAATTTTATTAAAATCGATGAAGAACATGAATTTGGCAGCTAGTGCCCCTTAAACAGGTAAAGTTCAATTAACAAATTCTGATCTACTGGCATTCAACACCAAATTACTTACTTGCTGTATATTGATAAATGTGATTGATAAATGTGATTGTATATTGTCAATACCTCAACATCGAGAATACGTCATGTGAGGTGTTGGTCGCTACGTTTGATACGGGGTCAAAGGTTGCGGCTTCGAGACAGAGAAAAACATCCAGGTAAAAAGTGTAGAATTTTGTTTTTGAAAATTTGAGTTGTAAATTTTCCTAAAAAGTACTTAATTCCGTTCATCTAATTGTAAATTTTCCTAAAAAAAGTACTTATTTCCGTTCATCTATTATGGGTATAAACTAAACTGAACAAGAAAAGTATTAGTAAACAGACAGAAAGTCCGACGTTGAATTAATTATTTTACAATTAATTGTTTAAATATATGAGAGAATGTTTTAGGCGAATTTTCTTTAATTACAGATAAATGTATTTTAGGTTCAGGAAATGATTTATTCTTCGGGTACGTCTAAACAACCGCTCAGGACCTCCTGAGTGCACTCAGGACATACAAAGTGCACTCAGGACCCATTACCGTAATCATATCTGCACACATGATGGATGTTTATATTCGTTATACGCTTCTTATTTTAGAGTTAAATTTTGGTAGAAGTTGAAATCGCAGGGGCGGATCCAGCCATTTTAAAAAGGGGGGGGGGGGGGGTCCTAACCCAGGTCAAAAAAAGGGGGGGGGTTCAACTACATGTCCCCATTCAAATGCATTGATCGGCCAAAAAAAGGGGGGTTCCAACCCCCCAACCCCCCCGGAACCCCCCTCCCCCCTCTGGATCCGCGCCTGAATCGAACTTAGATAGATATGTTAATTCTTATAAAATAATGAGGGCACGTGTCACTGATTACACAACTACTGAGCCATGAATTATCCAATCAACAAAATTGATTGGATTATCTTTATTGTTTTTTAGGAATTGTATTGTTTAGTTCAGTTTTACCTTTAACATGAATTTGCATATAGAAAAAATAAAACATATATCTCATTCGATGTGCTTTTTCAGTTTATTTTTCATGATGACGGGTAAATTAATTTGTTGTGTTTTGCAGTTCACGAATAAAGAAAATTATTTTATAGTTGCGGTTTTTTTTCTGTAACAAGTTCGATTTTTGTTTTTCAGTGTGATTCTTTTCTCTATCTCTCTCTCTAAATCAAGTTTTTAAACAAACACAATGTTGACTGAATATCAAATTTTATTACACTTGTATATCTTTATTCTCAACAAACCATTATACAAGAGAAGACAATTATGTACAATATTCAGTTTAACCTTAACGGAAATCTGTGCACGAAGACTTAGTCGTGGTTTGAACGGATTTCGTGTCAATAAACTGTCTTCGAAATAGTCTTTCTTTGTTAATGTTTGTGTCAGTTTGGTCTTTTGTGGATAGTTGTCTCATTAGCAATCATACCACATCTTCTTTTTTAAAATTTCTCGCTACTACAATCTAACTTACATATTTTTTAGAAATAATTATACCCAAAATATCATAATTTTCAAAAAACGGAGACGAAAACGGAGACAAGTTCATTTTCAGAATTTATTTTCGCATTGAAATTCGTTTCAGGCTTGTGAAACTGGACAAAACGACTTTAATTAGAGAAAAAAAACTTAATAAAAACGGATTTCTTAAAATATTCGTATAACTCAAAAATAAAATTCCTGGACAAGTTCGATAAAAATGAGAAATAACATCTAACTACATGTATATGAGTTTGATTGTTTGAAAAGTACGGCTTTTACCGTTTAGAACGGATTCCTTATACACAACTTTAATTAATATAAATTCTTTTAAAGTATGAACATTTATAATTATTTCCCTTTTCAAACTCGTGCAAAGAATTAATTACTGGTCCAGGACATGATAATAAAATTAAGAATAAAACTTAAAAATTTATGGAACGAAATTTTAATAAAAGACGAAAATCTTAAAACATCGTGATATTCATTCTAGACGTCACAATATTACTTTCCGCATGGTCACACTGTACTAACAACACAATGTATAAAACAACAATAAAGATAATCCAATTAATTTTGTTGATTGGATAATTCATGGCTCAGTAGTTGTGTAATCAGTGACACGTGCCCTTATTATTTTCTAAGAATTACAAATTCTACCAAATTTAACTCTAAAATAAGAAGCGTATAAAGAATATATGCATCCATCCTGTGTGCGATGACTATAAAGGGTCCTGAGTGCACTTCGTATGTCATGAGTGAAATCAGGAGGTCCTTCAAGCGGTGTTTAGACGTACCGTTATTCTTCTGGAAGCTTCATTTTTTTCTTATCAATAACTTTTACACAAGGAGACATTTTTTTTTTGACAGCATGAACCCCAGTTAATGAGCAAACACAAATTAAGAACGAAAATCGTTTACAATTAAATTTTATAGAAGGAAAAAAAGGGGGGGGGGGGGTAATAAACAAATTTTATTTACGCTCACATACTTTTAAACAGATTTGCATATGTAAGCTCTCTATAGTTAATGTTAAATTATTTCAGGAGTTTTGAAAAAAAGAATATTATATACAGTTTAATTTCGACTAAAATAGTGATTCTTTTTATAGATTTGGTACCTCAGTTTCGACTCAACATTTCATTTTGAATTGTTAGATGGCAAACTCTTTAGGCGAATATTGTATCTGTTCTTTATTTAATTATGGTGATATTGGCGATAATATTCATTATAACAAGGCCTTGTACAAATCCTTGATTATAGAATGTTTGGTAATATAAAAAGACGAAAGTAGACAAACCCTAATTATGCAGGGTTTCACAAGTTGATCTCCAAGCGGCCCACATTTAACATATAATAAGATCTATATTTTTCAACGTTTTCAAAATGAAATAACTTGAATTGAAAATTTCCCAACTGTGAAAATTTGTTATTTCTAAACGTCTTTAATTATTATTTCGGAAAAAAAAATTATTTAGCATATTCATATAATTTCATAATTTTTTCCGAGGAAACCTTTTTTTTTGCAAAGTTTACTTCTTTATGTTTTTAACCATCACCAGCGACTTATTCTCTGCCATCACCAATTAGTCCTAATTATTAAAGATTAATTGCCAAAATTCAAATGATGATTGGTATATCGTATTGAATATGACCATCGGTCATCCGTGACGTATCCCAAATAACGACGCATGCCGATAGATAGATCATAGTTTATTAATTAGCGTCTCGCAATTTAAATTTCATCAAGGGGACTTAATTAAACCAGTTACTATACAAATCTTGAAAAAACGATGTACATGTACTTTTTAATATTTTTAAAACAAATTACGAAAACGTTTAGTGTAAAAATCACCGAATATAAATGTTTCTTTCTTGCAGGTTTTGGCATTTGTAAATAACATTAACGTTTTGGAATTCTAATGCAAAAGACAGTCGATTCAAACTGAAATAACTTCTTTAAAGATGGTTTGATTTTTTCAGAGACACATGTATTATATATGTCTCAATACATGTATTATATGTCTCTGATTTTATCAAAACAAAAATTACAAAATTATAAAATATGTTAGTTATCGAATGTATACCCTGAACTCTTACTATTATATAAATATGACCCGACAATTGTTCGTTCAAAGTTCATATTTAGGATTTTGTATATTTTTATAATATTTGCTTTTTATCAATTATTCCGAGTCCTCATTACGTTTTAATAATTTATTAGTTTATTGTATTTTACGCTATTCCAAAGTTACTTGTATTTTACACCTAACTATAATCCTTTTATTCAGATTAATTATCAAAGATTTATATCCGTCTTTATGATAAAAGGTTCTGTAACAAAGAATATAGATAAATTGACACTAAGTGAAAACTGCCGAAAGCCATTCTTGACAAACTTATACGAAGCATGTTTTAATCCTTAATCCCCGCTTTCGGCAAAACGCTAATTGATATTATTTAATAAAAAGATATTTGATTGGTTCATTCTCCGTATGTCAATCAGTCTTTTGAATTTGTATTTTATATTTTTTTTTATGTTGTTATTCAGTTATGTTTTTATATTTGAAATATATGGATGTGAAATAAATATGTAAACTTTCCAGCGACTTGGACTTTATCTCAGCTACCGCTAGTTTCCCCCAGAAACTAATTAATATGACAGAGGTGACCAACAACCTGGTCATAAGTGGTGGAATAGTACCCGTGATCTCAGAAGTGTACCTCAAAAGCCAAGCGAGTGAGAAAATGTACTTTTAAAATTAACAAAATTTCGTTATATATAAGTGCTAGTTACAAAATTTTATCGAGGAAATGAAACGACGAAAGAGGAGAAAAATGTGTTTTCCGTTTCCATTGGACTTATTCCTATCACAACTATGATGAACTTTTAATGTAAATATAGATCTGTACAACTGATTTCAAAATGGACCCTACTAAATTATTAGCTAAATTCAAAGGTGACTTTACCGAAAACCCAAGTCGTTGGTGGAAATTATTTGAAAACTTTGTTTCGCTATATTACGATGAATCTAAACTTTGTAATGCATTTCCACTATTTCTAGAAGAAAACGCACAGATATGGTATAATAAACTGTCAGAGGATGTAACAAAAAGTCAAAACAATTTAAAGAGCGAGTTTTTAAAGAAATACGAATTTTCTTCAGGACAAAATTTTCAAACTAGTACTGATTTAATAAACCTTTCTCAACGCGAAGATGAAAAAGTGTCAGACTATATTAACCGGCTTCATGTTTTATCTGAAAACCACGATTATGGAGAACAATTTACTTTATGGAAACTCCGGAATGAATGTAAACCTGAGCTTATGCGACAAATGGCCTTCGGTAAATGGCCAGAGACAGCGGCAGAAGCAGAAACTCGATTGCGTTCAGTAGAAGCGACATCAAAATGTCTACAAGAGGAAGACCAGAAGAGAATGCAGGATAATATCGTCACAAAACTGCAACCAGAAATGGAGAAGTTGCTACAACAAATTAGTGCCGTAAACAGCGAAGCATTTCAACAACCAACTGCAAGTCAGACAATGGTGGAACCACTTCTTGATGATCGCAAAGTTCAACATCGTCACAGAACGCCAAGACGACAACGCAGACGTAATCCATGCCACAGATGCGGTGAGTGTGACCATATACCATCTCAATGTCGCTTTATTAGAATAAAATGTAATAAATGCAAATCCATAGGCCACAAAGCAAAAATGTGTAGATCAAAACCAAAACATTTTTCGGCGCAACCAACAAAATTCATTTCGGCAACAGGTTTAAATAACACAAAAGCATCAAATTTAATTAAAATTCGGGTTGCAAATCATTCTGGTATGGCTATGGTTGATTCGGGAGCTACTATTAGCGCAATTTCGGCAGATTTTTATTATGCAAACTTGCATAAGAAGGTTACACTTGAAAAGGCATCTCTTCTTGCAACAGGAGCAAGTGGAGCATCTTTAAGAGGAATAGGAACAATTAAAGTCCCTATAGAAATAGGTCGTTTAACAATGCAACAAACTTTTCATATTTTTGAAAATTTTACACATTCTATTATTCTTGGTTTAGATTTTTTAGACAATCAAAAAGCAAGGCTCAATTTTGATGACAAAACCCTTGTTCTCCAGTCTGGTATTACCGAGGTTCCCCTTACTAATGGTGATAATTATGACAATAGCATATGCTTTATTTCTTTAGTTAACGATGAAGTAATTCCCAGTAGGTCCGAAGTCATTATCCCCGTTCAAACTGTTGACAAAAGTATAAAATCTAAATTAGGTATTATTGAACCGAACCCAGCCTTGGTTGGTAAACAGAATATTGTCGGTGCCACATGTCTTGTACAAATAAGAAACAATAAAACATTTTTACAAGTCCTTAATCCTACAAATGCAAAAGTACGGTTATCGAAAAATACAAAAATAGGCAAGTTCAGTGACGTTATAGAGAACTCAATTTCAAGTGAAATCACCGATGACACAGTAGAAATTAATTCAATAGATAAGGGTACACAAAATAAAAATAATGAAGCAAAGTACATCGAAATAGCTAAAAGTTTAAATTTCAATTTTTCTGACTCTGATTTAACAAAAGAACAAAAACAAAAACTAATGGTTATGTTAGGTACAAATAGGGACGTTTTTGCTATGAATTTATCCGAACTTGGTTGTACAGATCTTCATCCCCACCGTATCGAAACAGGCGATGCGCAACCTGTAAGACAAAGGTTCTACAGGCAATCACCAGTCGTCAAAGGAGAAGCCAGCAAACATGTCGAAGAGATGTTAAAGTACAATATTATAGAACCGTCACAAAGTGAATGGGCCAGTCCCATTTGTTTAGTCCAAAAGAAGAGTCCAAAGTCAGCATCGTCAACACCCAACACGCCCCAGTATAGGTTTTGTGTTGATTTTCGTCTCCTGAATTCTTTAACAACTAAAAAGGTGCACCCGATTGTACAAATGGACGATATTGTTGATATGTTAGGCGAGGCGAAGGCGAAATACTATAGTACCGTCGATATGTTTAATGGATTTCATCAAATAAAGCTTGATCCGGCAACGAAACATAAAACCGCATTCACATGTCACGAAGGAGTCTTCGAATTTAACCGACTACCATTCGGCCTTTCTAACAGTCCGCACACTTTTCAATTAGTCATGTCCGAAGCCTTACGTGGTATAAACTGGAAAAGTGCACTAGTCTACATGGATGATGTACTCGTTTTTTCAAGAACTTTCGAAGAGCATATGCAACACCTAACGACTCTATTTCAAAAGCTACGGGAAACCAATCTAAAACTTAAACCTACAAAATGTACTTTCGCTGCAAAAGAAGTAACATTTTTAGGCCATGTTTTGTCCAAAGATGGAATAGCTGTTGACACAACCAAGACAGACGCAGTTAAGACATTTCCTGTCCCCCAAAATACAACAGATGTCAGAGCATTTTTAGGACTGGCAAATTACTACAGGAAGTTCGTAAAAGGTTTTTCTGAAATTGCTAACCCGTTACACAGACAGCTAGTGAAAGGAGCTAAATTTATTTGGGACAAGAGCTGCCAACAGTCATTCGAAGAGATAAAGAAACTTTTGATCTCATCTCCAATACTTGCGTTTCCAGACTTTTCAAAAGATTTCATACTCTACACGGACGCTTCACAGATCGCTATTGGTTACATTCTTGGACAAAAAGATCATAAAGGCAGAGAACAAGTCATTGCTTATGGTGGACGATCATTAAGAGGAGCCGAAAAGAACTATTGTATCAGAGATCTTGAATATTTAGCTTTGGTTGAAGGAGTTAAACAATATCATGTTTATTTGGCTAGCCGAAAATTCACAATATATACAGATCATGAAGCACTTCTACACACTCAGAAGCTCACGAAGGAGAAAATCACAGGCCGACTTGCAAGATGGGCCATGTTCCTACAGAGCTATGATTATGAAATAATCTACAAAAAGGGAACGGCTAATGGTAACGCTGATGCATTAAGTAGAAGACCATATGATACCGAAATAGCTACT
The DNA here is from genome assembly GCF_963676685.1 of Mytilus edulis. Classification (NCBI taxonomy): domain Eukaryota; kingdom Metazoa; phylum Mollusca; class Bivalvia; order Mytilida; family Mytilidae; genus Mytilus; species Mytilus edulis. The sequence goes on from NC_092348.1 coordinate 35,547,718, forward strand.
ATTACAACAGCTACAGTCGAATCGTCAACACAGACAGAATCCAGTTTCATCGAGCTAGACCCATATGCGTCCATTTGCGAAATAACCTCAAGTCCAAAAGAAAAAGTAGTCAATGATCAACGGACAGATGAAAATTTCAAAGATGTCATTAAATATATATTGGATAAAGAACTACCCGACAAGACCAGACAAGCTAGAAAAACGGTTATTGAATCACAAGATTATATTATAGACGAAGATGTATTATTTCATTTATACTACCCGAAAGGAAAAGGTCACAGAGCGGATAGGATAGTTAAACGATTGGCAGTACCATTAACCCTAAGAGACGATATCCTGAAGTCATACCATGACAGCTTACTCGGTGGACACAATGGCATTGAACGTACTTACCATACAATACGATATAAATACTATTGGCCTGGTATGTACAATGACATTCAACAGTACGTACAGACGTGTATACAGTGTCAAAAAGCTAAACCTGACGCCCATAAGCGCCCGACACCACTACAACCACTTCCTGTGCTGGACGTATTTAGAAGAGTACACATGGACATCCTAGGACCATTTAGAAAAAGTTCCGGCGACTACACACACGTTCTACTAATAGTCGATTCATTTACAAAATTTATGGAAATACTTCCTATGAAAAATACAAGCGCAAAAGATGTAGCTGACCTATTTTATAACCAGTGGATATGCCGTTATTCAGCGCCTGATGCGATCCTGACAGACAAAGGACAAAACTTTATGTCGAATATATTGAAAGAGGTTTGCAACATCTTCGAAATCGAAAAGATAAATACCAGTAGCTACAGACCCCAAACAAACAGTACATGCGAACGGAATAACAAGACAATAGCTGAAAAACTTCGCACATGCATTGATGCCAACCAGTTAAATTGGTCAGACAAATTACCAAGTATTGCTCATGCTATGAACACGTCAGTATGCACTGAATCGACACAGTACACTCCGTATTTCCTCGTATTTGGAAGAGAATGCAGAACGCCTATTGACACAGTTTTAACAGAACCCTCCAAAGTCGGACCAGTCGCTAAGCAGTATATAGACAAGTTACATGAACACTTAGTTTTAGCTAGAGCAATAGCGCGAGAAAATGCACTCGAAGCACAAAAGAAGTACAAAGCACAGCACGATAAAAGAGCAAGAGAAATTTCTTACAACATTCGTGATAAAGTATGGCTAGATACTAAGAAAACGGAAGTTGGGTTATCCCGAAAACTTTGTAATAAATGGCAAGGCCCGTATTACATAACCGAAGTTAAGGGTTAAAGCACGTATAGACTCCGGCGCTGTTCTGACGATGTACCAATTAAAGGACTTGTCAACGTCAACAGACTAAAGAAGTTTTACGACCCACAAGACAGGCCTACAAACAATGTAGATGTTCCAACTGACGACGAAATGTCAGACGATGATGACAATGAAGAGGAAATTGCTGAGGATGACGATGAAATTGTTCGAACGGATACACAGCCAGACTCCAATGACCCTACACAAAACGATACTCAGGTACAACGGAACACAAATGATGTCCGAAATAACGATGATTCAGATCTGTATCTAGTAGAACGGATAGTAAAATCAAAACGTATAAACAATAAAATGCATTATTACATAAAATGGTTAGGTTTCGGTAGCACAAGCAATTCATGGGAACCGGAAGAAAATATTCCTCCAGAATTAAGACACGAATTTAAAGTTCGTATGGATCAGAATAAACGTATAAAAGCACGTAAAACAAAGAAATAGAAATAACCCTCCCCTTTTATTCTTATGTAGACTTACACATTACAATTACACATCATTTTTCAAATTAGATAGCAAAACTAACATACAATGTACAAGCTCGGTTTATTTGGTACATTGCAATTGGATAAATATTTACATAATCAAATATTTCATTTTTGTACCCGCAAACAGTATTGTTAATAGTAAAACAACATTTAAATTTATATTGGGTTGTCATAGTATGTTTGTCGTAAATTTGGACCTTGTGTTTTTTTTACACAAGTTAATGGTCGTATTATCAGACAAACATCAGTGACAATTCATACATCAAGTAACTGCAATTTTTACAAAATTGGTGTTATTTTCATGTTCTAACAATGGTATAACGGGTACAGTCGTACCAAACTTTTGGCATTTCTTTCGACCCCTTTCGATCATGACTTGGACTCGTCATCCAATTCGTGTTCAAAGGAGTTTCAATATAGGAGTGACGATCCTATGCTGAAACGATCAAACCTTGAAAACTCTTTTTTTTAACTGCTTTTTGCATTTTAAGAAACCATTGTTAAACTGTATTTAATTTCAAAACATGCATTTTTTCAAACAACACCACGACAGAAGTTCATTTGCATATATTAAAGTATAAAAAGGAACTTCTTTATTCAGACAAAATAATGTCTTAAAATTTCCATCAGCACCAGTTTAGTTTTAAAATAAACAGCATTTGTACAATCAGAAAGAATTTTACACTTGAGTTTTATATATATTTCGTTATTATGTCCTATTTTCTATTTTTCTCAATTTGAAGTTCAACAGTTTGACACCCCCCCCCCCCCCCCCCTATTTTTTTACCAGCATTTTATATCCGTACCCAAGTTACCATAATATTTTTAGAGGAGAATTTTAAGATTTTATTTACTTGCAAATATATATGTTTAACTTTACAACCAGATGTATTGCGATATTTCATACAATGCCTTTTCAAGTACCGAATTGATCTACATTTTGCGTTTTTGTTTAAAATAGTTATCAGGTATAAGCGACATTTTGATAAATGGTTACATTCACATAGATGTATTGACTGTATTAGTACAAAGATGTGTACATAAATATCCATATAGTGCTACAGAACTGGTTCGGACAAATGTCCCTGAAAATTAAAAGATGTAGTAACAAAGTTCAGATTGAAGAGAATATTCGTGATATTCTTAGTGTTCATTCCAGGCCGAAATAGAGATGGTGATGAAAACAGATTTATTCGACAAAACAATGACTTTTAATACAATGACAATGTTTATATAAATATATTACTGACTTATTTTATATTCCCATATAGATTCAAGTATCGAATTTATGAAAAAGAGAGACACAGTGTTCAGTTGATATTTGCATGGTGGCAAATATTACAGACCGTTCGTTTTATACTTATTGATTAGTGACTTATTCGTGTTGGTATTTAGACACACTAAGATTTAATTACATGTACTTTAAAGATATTTTGAGACAGAAAATTTTAGACGACAAATGTTCGTAATAGCGCGCTTGTAAATAATGTAAATACAATTTTGCTCTATTTAATTTTCCTATGTGCTTTTTGACATATTATTCGTTCATAATTTACACATGCTGATACGGGAGTATCAGATAAGGAGCGACGGGGTAATATGACCCGACAATTGTTCGTTCAAAGTTCATATTTAGGATTTTGTATATTTTTATAATATTTGCTTTTTATCAATTATTCCGAGTCCTCATTACGTTTTAATAATTTATTAGTTTATTGTATTTTACGCTATTCCAAAGTTACTTGTATTTTACACCTAACTATAATCCTTTTATTCAGATTAATTATCAAAGATTTATATCCGTCTTTATGATAAAAGGTTCTGTAACAAAGAATATAGATAAATTGACACTAAGTGAAAACTGCCGAAAGCCATTCTTGACAAACTTATACGAAGCATGTTTTAATCCTTAATCCCCGCTTTCGGCAAAACGCTAATTGATATTATTTAATAAAAAGATATTTGATTGGTTCATTCTCCGTATGTCAATCAGTCTTTTGAATTTGTATTTTATATTTTTTTTTATGTTGTTATTCAGTTATGTTTTTATATTTGAAATATATGGATGTGAAATAAATATGTAAACTTTCCAGCGACTTGGACTTTATCTCAGCTACCGCTAGTTTCCCCCAGAAACTAATTAATATGACAGAGGTGACCAACAACCTGGTCATATATACATGTCCTAAGTTACTTAATGTCCTGTGCAACCAGGAGATCCTGAACGGGTTTTAAACGTACCATTATTTTATATGCATATATTCAAAGCTGTTCTTAATTATATGCATACTAGGTATCAGTGGCGGATCCAGGGGGAGGGTTTCGGGGGTTGGAACCACCCCTTTTTTTGAACGATCAATGTATTTGAATGGGGACATATGGTTGGAACCACCCCCTCCCCCTTTTGTCCTGGGTTGAGACCCCCTTCTTTTCAAATGGCTGGCTCCGCCGCAGAGGTATATTTATAAATATATGTGTATACCAGCCCCCCTCCTAAATCTTGGGAAACAAATGGTAGATTATATAGGGAATCACGGAAGCATGACTGGACGTGACCCCTCTAAGGCAGTCAATGAGTCCCCACTTATGAAAATTTCTGGATCAACTATTGCTTAGTTCTAGTTATCTTAGGTCCTAGTGTGAAATAATGCCAATAGGTCTTTTAAAACACATCTTTATTCATACATGTATATATACGTTTTCTCACGGATTTGTTCATGCAATATTGGAATTATGTTTACTCAATGCGCAATTACTGAAGTTTATATTTGCTACTTTTCTTCTTAATTTCATAAAAATTTTTTTTTTATATTTTTTCTTCGAAAAATTAGTGGTGTTGAAATAGGGAATGGACACAGATACCTTATCACATTTAACCAAAGAAATGTTGTATAATGTCATCAATCTGTATTACATGCACGTAGACAGGATGTTCTCTAGAAAACTATACGTTATACACACCCGAGAATACACGCACTGTCGTAATGGAAAATTACTGTATGTTATAGTTACCTGTAATCAGCTTTGCAACACCATGTCATGACAGTTCAAAAAGATTTTCTTCAAATCAAATTGGAATATTCATTTTGTCTGTAAAATTTTAAACTTTAAAAAGTAGACTTTGACAAAATTATGAAATAGAAAGAATTGAACAATTTAAAATCGTATTTTAACAAAGATTTAGATATAATTTTACAACGATCCTTAAAAAATAACCAAACAAACGTTGAATCAAACGATATGAACCTACGCAGTTTTATATTAAAATACTGACACACACCAGTTTGCCATCTCAGTATGCAAGGCAAGGGTGCTTGGTGAGGTGCTGGAACTTGATGTACATGTATCATTAAGTTAATACAGTTCTGTTCTCTGCTCAGCAAATGGTGCGTAATTAGCATTTGAATCAAATTTCTTGTAGAAGTAAAAAACACAAATTAATGTATTTGACAACTTTATTCAGGAGCACAGTCTATATTATCCGGCGTAAATAACTTCGAGATTTATGTGGAAGTTTACTCTGCTGCTCGATCTATGCTAATCGATGTTCCAGTATATTTCATATTTATATTTATTCGTGAGGCCTCGTCATCGTTTATATTCACTAAAAGCACAGTCGCCTAAATATTTTATATGGCGAAAAAATTGCGAAAATTGGGGGAAATAATATATTTTTAGTAGCATTATTATTTTAGAATCTTAAGAGGTTGCTTGCAAATTTAACTCTAAAATGAGAAGTGTATGACGATCTATAACGAATATATACATCCATCATGTGTGCAGATACGACGGCGACTATATAGGGTCTGCCATGAGTGCACTTTGTATGCCCTGCATGTGTGCACCCAGGAGGTCCTCCTGAGCGGTGTTTAGACGTACCGGGAAAATCTGATTCAGGATCAATTCATCGGTTACACTCCCCTGTCACCAGTGATTCTTTTTTGCTGACATTCTGAAAAAGTATTGTGTAGTCCCTGTGTAAGTGTTGACTCTCAACTTGCACACGTGATTTTTTAACACTCCCTGGACTTCTGCAAAAACAGAAAGTCACAGGACATTCCGACAAAAAGTCACAGGACAAAAAGTCAAACACATGTCAAACTCCGGCATAAAGTAAGAAAGTTAATAGGACAAAAAGTCACAAACAATTTGTTGACAATTGATTGAATATAAATGAAAAAAGATTTTGAAATATTTTCTTTTTATTACATATATTCATTTTTAATTTTAGGAAATTGTTCATAATATAAAAAAAGAAGATGTGGTATGATTGCCAATGAGACAACTGTCCACAAGAGACCAAAATGACACAGACATTAACAACCATAGGTCACCAAACAGCCTTCAACAATGAGCAAAGCCCAAGGTAAAGCCCATACCGCATAGTCAGCTGTAAAAGGCAATCATACTATATCTTTTTTTTTATATTTACATGTTAAAAAATGCGTGCAAATGTAATCAAAAGCTGCACACAAACGTAATGATTTTTGTGCGCAAATGTAATGGTAATGTGCGCAAACCTAATGCACTGATTTATTTGTTTTTAATAAATTTTAATTTAAAGTTGCTACATCATGTTCATGTATAAAACTTCAAGAAAAATACAAAAAGAGTGTTTTCTTGTTCAAAGAAAAATAATCTCAAAACTAAATTGTGACTTTTTGTCCTGTGACAGTGTGTGACTTTTTGACTGTGACTTTCTGTCCTGCATTCAGATTGAATAGGGGAGTTTGGTTGACCCCGCCTCCCTCTATCTGAGACTACTATCTCAGTGATGAGCTTTATGTTTCATGTACAAATGTATTGTGCTTGTCATATATATGTATGTCGGATAAAAGCTCTACAGACCTTTAATATGTTGTATTGTTATATGTATAACCGACAATAAATAAATAGCCCCTAACAAGTAAGAATTAGGTTACTTCTTTTTGTTTTGACATCTTGCATGGGTTTTTATAGCCCCGTATTAAAATTATGCCCCCACTTTAAAAAAGGGGGGGTATACTGTTTTACGCCTGTCTGTCCATCCATCCTTGCGTCAGTCAGTCCGTCCGATGAATATTTTTCGTCCCATTTTCCTTAGGAACTACAATAGAAGGATTTCTGAAATTTGGTTTCAGGGTTAAATAAGTCAGCTATACCGTGTGATGCATTTTCAGATTCATCACTCGACAACTTCCTGTTTTCCCAACACTTGTATGATTTTACACATGATAGCCAAGTTGAAAGTTGAAAACTAACAACCTAATTTATGTACAAAAAAATTGAAAAACAGATATGTTACACATAAACAAACGACAATCACTGAATTATCGGATCCTGACTTGGAACAGGCACAACCATAACAAATTGGCAGGGTATAAGGAACTTTGAAAATATTTAGTTTTTGTGGTTTGGTCAATTTTCCGGATACTGTAAGCAATAAGGCCCCTTTATTTAGTGAATGAAATAATTGTAAGATGCACTTAGCTGTCTGTCATATTTTATATGAACTTGACCTCATTTTCATGCATGGTTCATTGGTCAATGAAACACTGCATTGTTTTGTCAGTTTATCATATGTTTAAAGTTACAGGTAGATTATATTTGGTAGATATGAAACAATTGTAAGGTGTGCATGTCTGAATGGCAGATTCATATATATAAACCATGACCGCATTTGATTGTTCTTTGGTCAATGATAAGTTTTCTTGGTTTTGTCATTTTATCAGGCCACATTTAAAAGAATGTCTGTTTCCCCTCCCCGGGTCTACCCTTTGTAAACAGACCAGGAAGGCAGGTTTTTTTTAGCTCACCTGACCTGAAAGGTCAAGTGAGCTTTTCTCATCACTTGGCGTTCGTCGTCTGTCGTCCTGCGTCCGTCGTCTGTAAACTTTTACAAAAATCTTCTCCTCTGAAACTACTTGGCCAAATTCTACCAAACTTGGCCACAATCATCCTTGGGGTATCTAGTTTAAAAAATGTGTGGCGTGACCTGTCAAACCAACCAAGATGGCCGCCATGGCTAAAAATAGAACATAGGGGTAAAATGCAGTTTTTGGCTTATAACTCAAAAACCAAAGCATTTAGAGCAAATCTGACATGGGGTAAAATTGTTGATCAGGTCAAGATCTATCTGCCCTGAAATTTTCAGACGAATCGGACAACCTGTTGATGGGTTGCTGCCTGTGAAATGGTTATTTTAAGGAAATTTTGCAGTTTTTGGTTATTATCTTGAATACTATTATAGATAGAGATAAACTGTAAAAGCAATAATATTCAGCAAAGTAAGACCTACAAATAAGTCAACATGATCAAAATTGTCAGTTGACCCCTTAAGGAGTTATTGCCCTTTATAGTCAATTTTTAACAACTTTTCGAATTTTTTGTAACTTTTTTAAAAATCTTCTTCTCTGAAACTACTTTGCCAAATTTAACCAAACTTGGCCACAATTATCATTGTGGTTTGTAGTTTAAAAAATGTGTCCGATGACTCAGCCTACCAAACAAAATGGCCGACATGGCTAAAATTAGAACATAGTGGTAAAATGCAGGTTTTGCTTTATATCTTTGAAACTAAGACATTAAGGGCAAATCTTTCAAGATTTAAATGTCCATCAGAATAAGATATATCCCCTCACAAATTTTCAGTTGAATTGGACAACCTGTTGTTGGGTTGCTGCCCTAAAATTGGTGATTTTAAGGTAATTTTGCAGTTTTTGGTTATTATCTTGAATACTATTATAGATAGAGATAAACTGTAGACAGCAATAATGTTCAGCAAAGTAAGATCTACAAATAAGTCAGCATGATCAAAATTGTTAGAGGACCCCTTAAGGAGTTATTGCCCTTTATAGTCAATATTGAACAACTTTTCGTCATTTTTGTAACTTGTATAAAAATCATTTCTAAAACTACTTGGCCAAATTTAACCAAACTTGGCCACAATCATAATACTAGGGTATCTATTTTAAAAAAAAAGTGTCTAATGACCCCGCCTACCAACGAAGATGGCCGACATCAGTAAACACATTAACAGGTGAGCGACACAGGCTCTTGAGAGCCTCTAGTTTTTTTTAACTGGATGTGATTGTCATAGCATGGTCACATGAATGGTTTGACTTGTCCAGTCCAGGCCACTTATCAGTTGTTTGTGCTCAATTTGAGTGTATTTATTTAGATTATCAATCCTTCTGCTTTCAAGTACTTTCCAAAAATGGAAACAAATTATTTTCAGGAAAAAAATAATTTCGATTTTTTTGTGGAAAATAATTTTTTGACCCGGGCGCTTATTTTTGACCCGTGTGGGGGGAGGGGAAACAAACATATTTTTAATTTTGGCCTTAGATTTTTTAAGCATAGGTCTACTTGTTGTATGGAATGACTACAAGGTATCATATAAAAAAAGATGTCTGCCTGCCAAGGTTAATTTTACTGTGACCTCATATTCATAGAATAATGATAATATTCATGATATTGAACAGCAAGAATGATGAGTAAGTTGATGTTATATACAAATAAGACAAAATTTTCAGTTGCCTACTAATTATGTAATACATGTAGTAGTTATTTTTGTCATTAAATGATGTTTACCCTTTTATGTGTAGGGCAAGAACATGAAAGATAAAGGGGAAACTATAAACAGAAGAAATTATCAACAAAATAAGATTTACAGAGGTCAACAAAGCCTAAATGGTAAGTCCACTGTTATAAAAAATTTTGTCCTTGAATAATAATTAAATATTTATTAAAATAAGATGTGGTATGATGAAAGAGAAAACTATCCATCAGAGTTCAATTTAGTGGATGTAAGCATTGTAATTACTTATTAGAGGCCATTGATGACCTGTAAGTAATGAGAAAACCCATACCCTATACATGTTATAGTAATCTATAAAAGTCAACACTAACCAAATTTGAAACAGAGCATCAATTCAAACGTCAAATATACCAGACTAATTTATAAAAACAAAAAATTATGAAAAATAAAAATGACGGGTATGAACCAACATCAACCACTGAACTATGTACAAGCTCCTGATATTAGACAGGTATAATATGGCTGGGTTGATATAAAAATAAGAAACACTTAGCAGTCTGAATCCAATGAGACATTTCTCCAATAGAGATCAAATGACATTTAAGGAGGCTCTAGGGTATAACAATTTCAGAAAAATGTTTTAATATTTTTTTTTCATAACTCAATTTATTTATATCTTTATCATATGGTACACCAAATCATTCAAAACAATCAATTCGGTTTGGCCCCAGATGACTTTTAAAATGCATATATCATTGAAAAAGCTCCAAATTATCTCCCTTTGGTGCAAAAAAGCCATTTTTTGGCATTAAAAATGTAATATCTTATTTAACTCATATTTTTTATTATAATTTTAAATACGCTGTACTTTAACTAAACTATTATAAAATTTAAGCGATTTCTGTAATTTAGTACTTGAATATTTAAATGAAAGTTTATCATATTAATCATAAACATATAAAATAGCCATTTTATTGATCTCTTCACTGATAATTTTTGAGTTTGTGTATTTGTAGGTCAGAAATCTGGATTTTCATGGTCATCATTCACAGATCAATACTGAACGGAAAACTTAAAGCTGATATTTTTCTCCATAGTGCGACTTTTTTATTAATTTGAAATGGAACATGTTTTTTCCTACATTTATTTGAAAGAGGAAATTTCAACATGATGACTATAAACAAAAAGGAGTCATATCATCACGATCATTGATGCACAAGAACTTGATCATATAAATACAACAATGTAATTATCAATTGAAAGATGGAACGAATGAACAAGATATTAGAATGTTGTTGTCCAAATAAACTTGCTTTGTCTTCTCATTTGAATCTCTCCATTCAATAAAGATGTACAGAGGAAGATCTTTGAAGAACAGATTGAAAAAATGTTTTGTCTAAGAATTGCAGGAATATTCTAGTGAATGAAATTATTTATTGACTTCACTCTTATATAGTGGACTGAATAATTGTACATAGCAAGCTGTGAATAAAGAAAGCAAAAACTTTAACAAAAAGTGTTTATATTATAAATTTGCAATTATAAGCATACTATTATGTACACCACAAAGTTATATATAATTCAAATTGTTTGCCTATACAAGTATTGCAATGAACCTATAACAAAGAAAATCTTACCTCATGAAAAGAGTGAACTATTCAGTCAGAATATGAAATATTTTTTCAGTTCTATTTTTCATAATAGAATAAACAAGACAAAGATTTCAAAACAATATTTTTTCATTTATTTAGAAATTTCATCATTTTGTTTCAGTGAAAGGACTTTATTCTTTGACTGTAAAATATTATTATTATACATTCCAAAATAAGAATAATATTTATTGTCATATAAACAAATAAAAAACATGTTTGTGACAAAATTTAAAAAAAATTATATATATGCATATATAAAAAATATAAAAAAAACTCTTATACATTTAAAACATTTTACTACCAAACAGCATTCATTGTAACATACACATAAACTTTATATTTATATATATATATTTATAATTTTAATCCCATAGGATTTTATTTTGTCCCATGGGATATTAAAAATCCCATGGGATAATTATAGTCCCATGGGATTTTTTTTGTCCCATGGGACAACAAATATCCCATGGGACTACAATAATCCCATGGGACCAAAAAAAATCCCATGGGATTTAACCAAAATCCCATGGGATAATGGTAAATCCCATGGGATTTTGCCCTGTCCCATGGGATATTGAAAATCCCATGTTTTTATAATTCAAATTGCAAAATAAATATGAAAGTAACAGTATAAAACCAATGAAATTATTGAATCCCATGTAATTCCGCACATTTTGGTTATATACATGATATTGTAGCTCTTGTTTGAGGCGGCGGCGGATTTGCAAATGAGTGTTTTGCAAATTAAAAGTGTCCAGTGTTAATTTTGTATCTTTGTTTCATTTGATAACTTTTTGAATTATTTATCTAATACTTATTTAACATTTGTAAGGCAACACTTATTTTAAATAATTAACAAGTATAGAACATTCCTGAACAAAACTATTATAGTATCTATTTAAAATGACTTATACATGTAGGTCCATTAGGCCGGAACTAGTTTAATGAAATATTTCAATATTGTATATATTTTTGTTATACACAATGTCATTTGAAAGGGTTAGCGCTATAAAACCAGGTTTAATCCACCATTTTCTACATTTGAAAATGCCTGTACCAAGTCAGGAATATGACAGTTCTTGTCCATTCGTTTTTGATGCGTTTTGTTATTTGATTTTGCCATGTGATTATGGACTTTCCGAATTGATTTTCCTCTAAGTTCAGTATTTTTGTGATTTTACTTTTCATTATAAAATCATATTTGTATTGTATCGTATCGTAAGAGAGACATGCAGAATGATATTTTTTATTTGTGTGTAAAGTGTTTTGCGAAAACATCTAAGTATTACAAAGTTTTCTGGACGCTTCTTGTGCTTGGTATATGGACGGGCATTCGGTGTTGAGTCACATTTCAGGTTTGTTGATAGTCAACAAAATAACGATTGTTTAGTTCTGAATGTTGACCTTTTTCTGAAATAGAAATCTGAACCTTTAAACCGAAACAAACATATTTCCCCGTATTGAAAACTATAGAATTTAAAATCTTTATAGATATTTGAAATACTAATATACGAAGAACAATATCTTGTTATGTTGCAGATGAACACATTAACATATGGCTTGGTTTTACTAGCAGTTATCGTGATTGTTCAGTCTCAGATTCCAGGAATAAGTAATTATTTAGTATAATTATATTTTCTTACATTTAACCCTTCCTTTTTAAAGCGTCACCAACGAGTCTTTTTAAATTAAACGCCCATCTCGCGTTCAAAATTTAAATGCTGGTTTCTATAATGAGTTTATTATACAAATCAGATAAGTTTGCCATTTGTCAAAATACAAATTTGATATAGCTTTTATAAGGGTCCTGTTTATTCAATTGTTTACTAAAATTATTGAAGTGCCTTAGTTTGCATGTCAATGATTTTTTTAAAACAATGCACCATCTTAATGGTCAATACTGAAATGATTTTTTCAAATAATTCTGCAATGTGTCTTCAAAAGATGTACAATAGAAAAAACATAATTATGACAGTTATGGCTTATCATTCAGAAAGACTAACTTCAAACTCAATTTAAGTTAAAGGTTGTCCAGGTTGTAGCGTAAAAGGGGTATGTTACTTACCTAACCAAGAGTGGAAACAAGGATGCTGGACGAAGAAATGCGTCCTCTATTCTTCCGGTAATCTACAAGGATGGAAAACGCCAATTGTAAAAACACGTATGTTTTTTTCTCTTTCTCTTTTTTATTTTTTGAATTCTTTGAAAATGTAGGTGTAAAGTTGATTTTCATATCTGATGCTATAATGTATGTTTTTGTTGAAGTAATTTTATGTTGTTGATATGTGTGCCTTGCATTGAACACCATAACGTTTAAAAAAAGGCTTGTCTGACTTAAAACCAATCTATTTTCTAAAAGAACAGTTGGTATCTTTCAATTGGTTTTTCATTTTGAATCTGATGATTTCTATAGTTCAAGCTTAAAATGTATAAATATATCATACTTAATCATATGAAGTCATTTGTAGAATGTCCAGATAACCTTGGTAGATGTGTCGATCACGGTCAACAAGTCTCAGATGAATGTTTCTGTAAAGTCAATGGATGGCAATGGTCAGTGATTGGAAAATGTTATGGAAAATGAAATAAAAAATGAGTCATAAAATATTGTCTTTATAGTTTTCATGGAAATGTGTTATAGTTTTTATTATAGAATTATTCAGAGACTTTAAATATAAACAGTAAACAATTTATTCCAATGAAGAAGGCCGTAATGGCCGAAACGTATTGGAATTTGTGTTATAGTTTTTATTATATATATTTATATATATATATATATTAATTAATCCTTCCCAAACAAAGTTGAAGTAACTTTCGTCTACATATAACCCATCAGTGACGCTCAGATCAAAATTGTTAGAACGCCAAACAAGTGCAAAGTTGAAGATATGTGTTGATCCTATAAGATCATTTACTAGAACCTTTTATATTTAAGTATTATAAAGGCAACAGTAGTATACCGCTGTTCAAACATATACAAATACCAACACAGACTTGGTATGATAACACGTCATGAAACAATCATTATCTGTCATTTAATTTATACAACATCTTGTAATATGATAGTGAAATCAACCATCATTTCTTGATATAAGGATTTTCTGCTATTTTAAAACAAGCATGCACAAAATTCATCAAATAGTTGTTTCATTGATAATTGACAATATATTTTAATCTTTTCATGTAAAAAGAACTGTCACATTAAGGATGTACTTAGGTGAGGTTTTGGAAATTTGCGTAAAATATTCGGACTCCTTGGTATTTTTCCATCAATAGAGGGTAAAATATTTTGTCCCATAACACCCATTTTTCTCTGTATAAAAGTCTTCAATAGTTCATAAAAGGCCATTTTCCAAAATTTAAACAAATTCTTAATTTTTGTTCTTTCGATTTGAGACCCAAATAAAACCAATGCAAATGTAAGGTAAAAGTCAGAGTCAGCCTTTTCCCGCCTTTTTTTAAAACTCAAATATCTCGAAAAGCAGGTCCATTACCTATCAATATATTTAGCTTATTTTGTGCCTTAACTGGTGCTCTTTCAAAATGGAGTATCAATTTTAATATTTTGATTTTAAAATTTCACCTAAGTACATCCTTAAGATTTTAATTGTAACAAGATATCCTCAAGTTGGCCTTCGATGGAATTTGTTGTCCATTTTATTCCTTTGGTCAAACTACCCATCTGTATTCAAGTTTTCATACATACCTGACTTTCACATTTTCGGAGGTTGACCGTTCCTGGTAAAGATAAATTTTAAAACAGTACGTCTGACGCACCTCTGTCATTACAATTTACATAACTGCTACTATTTTTTGTCAGTGATTTTACTCTGGTATATAATACTTATCAAAGGTACCAGGATTATAAATTATAAATTAATACGCCAGACGCACTTTTCGTCTACATAAGACTCATCAGTGACGCTCAGATCAAAATAGTTATAAAGCCAGACAAGTACAAAGTTGAAGAGCACTGAGGATTCAAAATTCCAAAGTTACGGCAATCTATTCCAGGAATAAGAAAATCCTTAATTTTTCAAAAAAATTCAAAGTTTGGTAACAGCAATTTTATAAAAATGACCATATTAGTGATATTCATGTCAACCCCAAAGTACTGACTACTGGACTGGTGATACCCTCGGGAACGAAACGTCCACCGACCTAGTGGTGTCAATAGTTATCAACCATTGATATGATAACATAGAAAACTGGTGTTTTGCACATTAATTATCTTTTAATTCTTTTTCTTGGTGTTTCTAGAATATCATGTTGAGATTATTCAAATATAATTCGTAACATATGGAAAAGTGTCATCAATTTGCTATATAAACTTTACCTGTTTAAAGTGTGGATTTGAAGATATTGTGAAGAGATTACTGTCGATTTTCCCATATGGTCTTTTGAAAAAAACTTGACATATGTCATAGAGATTTCTTTCCTATTCAAAAATGAAAACAATAATCTTCAATTGATTCATATACTATACAAAAAAATGTGTTCATCTTTTTCTTCTTTTTACACTATATTTGCCAGTTACTTGTATACGAAAGGATTAAAATGTATCGGGGGTTTATCATTATTTATGACACAAGTTTTAAGGGAACTTTTGCATGTTTTTTTTTTATAGTGATTCATGTTACAAGATGCTGAAAATGTCACATTAAACAGAATGATTGATCCATTGCGTGTTAGCATACACGTTAGCGCTAGCCTTGTATGTCTTTTTTTATATATATAAAAAGGGTGACTTTTTAAATGCTTAAAGGTCTGAAAGAGAAAGTCACATGCACATTTTGTAAGCTGTACTTGTTAAACATGCTACATGTAGCTTGTAAAATGTGAAAAAAAGGTTTGCTTCTTGTATGAAGAGGCATATGTTTTTTTTCCATTTTAAAGACGTGTAGGTGTTAGCTTTAGTATCGCTTATCATTTTTTCGGTACAACATAAGACAAAATTAGTTATAAACACAATATATATATTCAAGTTATTTTATCGAGGGAAAACAAAACAGGGTGCTTCGGTTGGCTAATCGTAACCTGCTATGCAATCCTTCACCCGGTATGAAAGTCCATTCTGTCACAATAACCATCCCAAGCTTAACTACCGAAACACGAAATTATATTTGTGTCGGGTCCTATCAGCAATATGGGATGCGTGGTTGCATGGGTGTTTTATTATAACACAATTTTTAGTCTCGCTACACTCGGTGATATATTTTTTTAATTTGATAGAATAACGCCCCTGTCAACCTATAGGAACCGCCCCTAAAGGTAAAAATAGATTTGAACTGTGCAGTATATCTGAGGTAGTTAATGCACACCTTTGCTGTGCATTATCCAGATTATAGTACAGTAAGAACAAAGAGATTTTGCCCATGTCATGTGTTAATTATTAATAAAGTTCTTTTCAGAAATACTTGTCTAAACCTGATATATCTATTTCTTATAAAAAAAACTTTACGTAGCTTTATTAACCCTTTATCAAGACTCAAAGCATCATCATAACAGAACACATAATTCATTTAAAAAAGTCTTCCAGAATCGACTGGACGTACACATAGATATTTGCCACTGGTCTTTACTCAAACAACGATTCACTCATAATTGCATTACTGAAAAAAGTGTGAGGTAAATTGGACTCGGACTTCTCTTGAACTGAATTTTAATGTGCGTATTGATATGCGTTTACTTTTCTACATTGGCTAGAGGTATAGGGGGAGGGTTGAGATCTCATAAACATGTTTATCACTGAACTAGTATATAGATTTGTTTAGGGGCCAGATGAAGGACGCCTCCGGGTGCGGGAATTTCTCGCTGCATTGTTGTCTATATCAGATCCGTTAAATACACTTCGAAATGAAAAAGAATTAAAAAATACCCCCTCCCTTTGCCAAATACTCTTTTGA
Source organism: Mytilus edulis (assembly GCF_963676685.1). Classification (NCBI taxonomy): domain Eukaryota; kingdom Metazoa; phylum Mollusca; class Bivalvia; order Mytilida; family Mytilidae; genus Mytilus; species Mytilus edulis. Next base: position 35,564,618 of record NC_092348.1, read on the forward strand.
GAAGAAATACCATTTGAAACAAACAAAAAAGTTAGAAATATCGTGAGCCTTAAAATGCCAATCCTATTTCTTCGTCTGTAATCGCTCTGCTGCTGCCTATGGTTTCTAATGCGTAATCTTCAGTATCTTTAAACTACTGCAAATAATCAAAATGGCTTTCAGAAAGGAGGAGCAACCACTTAACTTAAAAGAAAAGGGGGTGGGGGTATATGTTTTTTCTGAGTAAGATTTTTTCAGTTTTTTATCCGATGCTAGCAATCGATTTTTTTTTTAATATATAACACAACAATAAGGGGTCCTTATCCCGAAATCCTGGGATTAAAACATGAACTCCTAAGGCCCCGAACTTATAGAAATTTATATCCCGACATCCCAAAATTCGAAATAAGAATTCCGGATCCCAAAAGGACCAATCCCGAAATGCCTAGCTTAAAAACACTCGACCTCGGAGTCCCGATAAAGGCCCTATAATGTATGGGGAAACTCTGGATTCAGACTATTTTCTATTTATCATCTATATGGTCAGAATGTGTTTTGTGATTATGGAAAACACCCCTCCCCTATTTGAAGTCAGAAGGTCGTTCCCTAACTGCTTATTATCATTAAGAAAGGTTGTCCGAAAAATTTGCATTCGGTTCTACGTAATGAACTTTTAAATGACGTATAGTTTACAAGTGTGAACAAATCTTATGTACAGGTAATTAAACAAGGTGTATAGATATGAATAAATTTAATGTGAAACCAGTGTACATTACATTAAACTAATTGTGAACATGTTTACTGTACATGGCTTTTGTTGTGAACACGGCCTTAGTAAGAAACATACACTTCTTGTTTGTCAATCAATTTTTGATGGTGACAGTAAATCTGTGTAATACCGATTTCATTTAATTCTCTTCATAACTTTGTTGAAGCAGAGTTCGTATAAGAAGCACATTCCTGTCAATAATGTCCGTAAAGTGTCTTGCACGAGCGAATCGTTTATAACTGAAATATGTATCATAATACCTCTCACGATGGCGCATTCGAGCAGAGGGTATAGGGATAAATGAGAAGGCGACAATTGCAAATTGATATCATCAAGGTTATCATAGATTCTAGTTTACAGTCTTAGATGTGTGTAAAGACAAAATCCCACCAGAATAACAAATATAACATCAAAACCAAATACATGAATTTGGGATAGACAAGTACCGTGACACGTCTTATCGCAATGTGAATTTACACTCAAAAATAAGAGAAAACAAACGACGCAACGTTAAAATGTAACACACACAGAAACGAACTATAATATAGAAATGGCCATATTCCTGACTTGGTACAGGACATTTTTAAAGGAAAAAATCGTGGGTTGAACCTGGTTTTGTGTCATGCCAAACCTCCCTCTTTTATAGCCAGGTGAAACATAACATTAAAATGACAACTCAACATCACAGGACTACAATATAAATAAATTGGAGAACACAATAGACAAAGAAACACACGAACAACAGCCAACAAAAGGCAACAAGTTCAAAATTTTAATACGCCAGAAGTGCATTTTGTCCACACAAGATCTACTAGTGACGCCCAGAAAATTATCTAGTGATAAAATTACTAGTGATAAAATTATCTATTTGATATTTCCAGTCGTTAAATTTTGAGTACATTCCATTCAGTTTTAGTCTTTTAGGCATTTTGTAAAATGCCTTACAATTTTTTCAGGCATTTTATGAAATGCCTGAAAAAAACAGTCAATTTGTAAAATGCCTCAATCATGCAGGCATTTTAGAAAATGCCTAAAAATTGCAGTCATTTTAGAAAATGCCTGTAACATATATATATATATATAAACAAGTCTAAATTGAAAACTGCGTTCAAACCTATGATTGCGTTGGATAAAAACCGCATTTTTTTATACGTGTGCATGTAAAACAAATTTCGTTGTATATATATATGAGATGCAAACACGCACTGAAATATGGGTTATTAGGTTATGAGACAATATTAATAATATCTTAACGTGACACTTTGGCAAGATGGCTGTTCTGTTTGTTCTTGAAAGGTTCAGTTTACTTCTTCTGGTTTATTATCTAAACTTTATTGACAATTCTTTATTGAAAATACATTTATCAGTTCAAATTATAAAGCATTCTGTAAACTATGCATGTTTTCAGTCCTAAAAAAACACTTATTCAAATATAATTTTTCAACATTTGAAGAAGTATAAAGCCTTTTTTTTCTTGCTAAAGAAGAAGTAAACCTGCCAAAACCATATAGAAGCTTACCATGTGACGTTTTTCCATTATGGTTATAAACGACCGCAGCAAATTCCATTCAACCAAAAGGAAGCAGATGCCGAAAAAAAAATCAACTGATACAATTGATTTATTTAAGATTTCCATTTGTTTTCAATCTGTAAAAATCGGAGATATTACGTGCCATTTAAAACAAATTTGATGGATTTTCCTTTTTATCCTATATGAATTGTTAATTTCATCATAAGAGATGAAGAAAACCTAAGGTTGAACGATTGAGCATTCGGTCTGGGAGAAGATGATGCATTCATTAATTCTATTTGGCTTTGAACTAGTTTTCAGCAACTGCGAGTATTCTTATGTAGGTGATTTGTTTCTAATAGTTTCTATTGTTTAAATGTTAGTCGTTTTGTTCCTTGTACTGATCTAGTTAAGCCTTTTGTAACTGATTTTTACAAATCTTATGTTGTGTTTTTACATCATTGTACCAAGTTGGGGAAGGGTTGAGCGCTCACAATTATTATACCCCGTGCAATGAAGTTGAGGAGGGTATAATGTTTTTGACCCGTCCGTCCGTCCGTCCGTCCGTCAGTCCTGTTTCTTGTCATCGCAACTCCTCTCAAACCACACAACATAATTTCACGAAACCTTTTCAGATGAAAAGGACATACTATGTAGTTGTGCATATCGACAGGAAATTGCGATTCAATTTTTTTTCTAAGAGTTACGCCCCTTTGAACTTATTTGCTCAATGTACTACTGCAACAGTTTGTCATCGCAACTCCTCTGAAACTACACAACAGAATTTCATGAAACCTTTTAAGATAATAAGGACATACTATGTAGATGTGCATATCGACAGGAAATTACGATTCATTTTTTTTTCTAGGAGTTACATTTCTTTGAACTTATTTGCTTTAAGGTACTACTTCAACAGTTTGTCATCTCAACTCCTCTGAAACCACACAACAGAATTTCATGAACATTTGTAGATAATAAGGACATACTATGTAGATGTGCATATCGACAGGAAATTACGATTCAATTTTTTTTCTAGGAGTTACGCCCCTTTGAACTTATTTGCTTCAATGTACTTCTGCAACAGTTTGTCATCTCAACTCCTCTGAAACCACACAACAGAATTTCATGAAATTTTGTAGATAATAAGGACATACTATGTTGATGTGCATATTGACAGGAAATTATTATTCAATATTTTTTCTTATACAATTTTTTTTCCTTACACTTATTTAATTTCTCCAATGACAATGTGGGGACGTGAGGTATGTGAGCGTGCTCACTAAGGTTCTTTAATTTTTAATAAAAATAAGAATGGACATGGGAAATGTGTCAAAGAGACAACAATCCGTCCAAAGAGCAGACAACAGCCGAGGGCCGATAATTTGTCTTCAATTCAGCGTTAAACCCACTTTATGAGCCTGTAGTTCGTGGTAGTCGTTGAATCATATCTGCAATTATAAAAGATGTGGTATGATTGGCAATGAGACATATTTCCACAAGAGACCAAACGACACAGAAGTTAACCGATATAGATCACCGTATGGCCTTCAACAATAAGCAAATACCATACCGCATAAGCAGCGCTATTAAACGCCCCGAAATTACAAACTTAATATAAAACAAACGTTTGCTTTTTGTAAAATGTATTGTTATAAATAAGGCCTCTAACTTCTAGTACCGTGACCTATAATTACAACAACAGTGTGTGAAAATAATGTTTTTCAGTGACCTCAAGCTTCCCAGTGGATGGTACCATCTTGGATTAACAGTCCATTACATGATTGTGTTTACGTTTTTTTTAATGGAACATCAAATGACTAGAACAACCTATGGTTCTGCATAATTGTTTTGTTTTATGATGAATTACAGTTAATTCCTGTAGTATAATAAACATTAAGGCAAAACTGGTAGTGTCGTCTAAACGTAATTGCTCTCAGGGAAATTTGTAGAAATATTTTTCGCAGGCGTTTTGTATGAAAAATGAATTTCCTTGAGGATGGTCAGCATCTGTTATAATTAAGCTGTATATAAAAACTTGATAGATATATTTGTATCAATGCTGTGACTTCATATTGTACAAGGTAGGTTGAAAAGCAAACAGATTTATGTTCGATGGTAGCTTTGTGATGATTTGAGGTCAATAAACAATAAAAATATTTCAGAAAATCTGTTGAAAAAAAAAGTTTTTTTTTAAGGGACGCTGAAGATTAGTCATATATTTAATTTTATAGATAAAAAAAAAGAACACCATATACCTAAATGTACTTTGCTTGATAACATTCTTGAACAATAAGTTATGTTTGCGTCAAACCGTGTCCATGTTTGGTGCATTGAAGTGCGTCTCTTATTTTGGTGTTGATTGTGTGATGGTTGTTCTTTATTTATTGTTAGCTGGTATGTTTTAAAACATCAGACATGTAAATCAGTATTTCTTTGTAATACATACAGCACTGCAGACTTGTTTGGCTCGGTATAAATTTCATAAATTACACATTGCATGGAGGTCGTCTAGATTTGGAGTATCGATATAATTAAATGCTCTATAGTGTTTTTAATGATCTTAGTATGTGTTTAACTGTATTATGTAATCTTCCACTGACTGAAACATAAAAGGAACTGTAAATTTACAGCAAAACCTATTAATACTTTGAGTTGACAGTCTTTAGTTTTTTTGTAATGTTTTGTAGAATGATTGTCTTTCGTTTTATTTTATTTTGTTATTTGGCATCATTTTGTAGAGGTTTCTATCAGTATTGAGTTTTGATCCCTTTTGATATCATTTGGCTTTTTATAATTTTATCAGCTCGTTGTATCTTTTACTGTAACAAATGCAAAAACTTGGATATGTCAGTTGGTGTCGAACTTGCTTTATTAAGGTTCTATTTTGTCATTTATAGCTAATGATAGAAAGTTAGTTATCTTCAAAGTGTTTTAAAAACTTTTCTTAAGTACTCGAAAGCCCTGTGTTGTAGATCATATCCAAATTTTGTAGGTCCTTTTTTTAGAATTTGTCTTTTTGGTAGACTGTCGTTGTAAGAGTCTGCACGGTACGCTACATAATTTTTTTTATAAACTTTTACGCGCATACATACACTTAGTCTTATTCTTACTTATAAATGAAACAAACAAGTTGAACATCCCTTTTCTATTGTATAATAGCAAACGTTACATTAAAGGCAATTCACAAAAAAATTCATAAATTACTTTTACTGGACAAAACAATTAACAATTTATTATAGACACTAATAAACACTATGTATATAACAATGTCTGTTATATTACAGATGAATACATTGACATTTGGCCTGATTCTATTGGTAGTAGTAGTGACTGTTCAGTCTAGGATTCCAGGAATAAGTAATTGTATATTATTACATATGCAAAGTGATGTGAAATATGTATATATGTATTGGTTCCCATGATGATCGTGGCTATTGAATCTTGTCCAGCAGAATGATATACGTCATACGCACATTTCGTCTTCAAAAGACTCACCAGTGACGTTCGAATCAAATGAATAGAATGAATGAAAATTGACATAAAAAAAATATTCTTATTTTCGGTGTCAACTGCTTTAAAAGATAAGTGATGACACCATTTCAAACACATTTAAAAGCCAAAAGATTATAGTAACCTTAAAAAAATCTTTACTAATAATTTAATTCTGTCTATTTTCTCCAAACTAGTAAATTGACAAGTCAAGGTAAAAAAAATTAAACTAAGTAAGTCACGGAAATTTCAAAAGAAGCAAAACTGGATTTGTTAAATGTGTAAGCGTATCCTGTTACACATTCATAACCCGAACGGGAAATTTTCTTTCAGTAAAAATGACACAATCAATGACATTACAGATAAGATGTCTTTACTGGAATCTTGATATCTAGTCGGCGAAAATATGTCGTCAGTGGTTCGAGACATCGACACATTGTGTCGATCGAGCAACATTTACCATTCGTTGGGTGACCGTTAAATAAAAAAAATCGAATTCAGTGGTTCATCTTTATTACTCTGTAAAGAACATGCACTTATAAGGGCTTTATAGTATAAACATAAACGAGTATAACGCATTTTCAGAGATATATGTAAACGCAAAACAATAGGTATGTTCATGTTACTGTAGAAAATGAAAAGTTAAAATCATTATAATTTTTTATTTATTTCTATGTGACGTTTACATTTATGACGTCAAACATATATATATATTTATAATAATATTTGTTCAATAGTAAATGGTTGTACCGGGTGCAGCGTAAAAGGGGTATGCTATTTCCCCAATCAAGAGTGGAAACAAGGATGTTGGACGAAGAAATGTTCCGTTTATTCCAACGGCCCCGTACAAGGATGGAAAACACCAATTGTAAAAACCCGTACGTATATTTTTTTTTAAATCGAATTAGATTAGATTGACAGATTGTTTTTACTTCTATACATATATTTGATTTGAAAATTACATTGTTTTCTTATTGTGCCTTAATGGTGTTTTTTTCTGGACAAATTTTTGTTTTTTGTCGTTTCAAGTCGAAAACAATTTTTTTCTTTCAATTTTAGCATTACATATAGTGGCAGCTGAGGTTGAAACAAACATTTTTTTTTTCTCATAATCAAAAAAAATAATTTTTTTCTCCAAAAACTGGAAACAAACTTTTTTTCCAAAAAAAACCATAGCCCCCCCCCCCCCCCCCCCCCCCCCCAGAAAATCAAATGGTTGCTGCCTAACGCTCAATACAAAGCAAAGATATAAACTATGTGAGTCTGATGCGTATAGATATATCCTTGACTATCAAAAGCATATTGAAATAAAATCAAATTCGAATTGCCCATTGTAAGTTCATATGATAATTGTATGCTTCTCTTGTAGAGTGTCCGGATACATATGGTAGATGTATAGATCCAGGTCAAAAGAGTTCTACAGGGTGTACATGTAATGTGGTCGGAATGCATTGGTCATACAGATGTAATGGAAAATAAATGTCTTTAAAAATTAAGACTTGAAGATCTATTCTTTTTAATTTCCGTGCAAGTTGTTGAAAGACGTATATAAGTAAACGATCAGTTTGTTCTTTTCTGACTTTGCTCTTTTGACAGGTTGTAGTACACACAAAAAAAATAATGTTTTGTATGTTTCTAACATTTAACGAAAGTTTTTTTCTCCATAGAAGTAACCCATCGGTTTATACATATAAATAACTGCAAATAATCACGACGAAATGTAATTCGAACAGCATTCGAATTGTATGTTTCACTGAAACATATATATCGTACTGTCTTCTGCTCTACAAAAAGCATAATTGTTTAATATCATTGCATCAGGTTTTTTTTTAATTCCTATTTGTATTCCATCTCTGAAGGAGAATTTGATTTGATTTTCTGAATAAAGCTATCCAGGTGCGATCTTGTTTGACATGATCTTCTGAATACATTTCTGCATTTATGTTCATTATCTGGTTGTTTCAAAACTTTATGGCTCTGACCCATACAAATAAGAGTTTGCATGATCCAATATAATGCTGTCCAATACTTCATTTTCTTTTTTTTCAAATTTTTACATTTGCCATCTCACCTTAAATTGAAGAAGAACGTCTAAAAATGAAATTTGACGAGGAAATTGATTTAGGTTATGTGTTTAGCTCATTCAGGTACAACTTGACTGAAAACTTGAGTGAAATTGCCAGCATTACCATATCTAAAAAGATTTCACAGACACCCTTTGATATGAAATAAAAAATATGGGGTATATATCAAGGATTCATGACATCAAACCATAATGTACATGAGAAAAACACACAAAAGCAAAAACACAGCCTTTTATCGCTGTTCATCTCAAGGTCAAAGTGAAGCATTCAACACAGAGAAAGAAAAAAAAACTCTCACCTTACTGCAATTTTGAGACTGCCCCTAACACCGGTTTGAGCGTAATTGCAAATTGATTCGGATAGACTTTGTAAAATGTATCACTCTAATATAGAACTGGATCCAAAATATTGGAAAAAACATACTGGAAGTAACTTTATTTAAATCAAAATTATTTCCTGCACATAGGTGTAAATATAAAACTATGTGAAATATATATTTTAGTTATTAAGGTAAAAAATGGAAGGTGATGAACTGTTGATCTATGTCGAACACATACAATGCATGAACTGGTAATATTGAAATATACAAAAATGTATAAATTGAATCTAAAATTGACGGGACAGATTGCCGGCTGTTTTCCAGATATGAAGTGACTGCTATATATATGGAAGTGTTTAACGACCTTGACTGGCTTTTCAGCCCTCGCACGGTCGGCTCGGTGCCCGAAGACGATTGGTGAGCATTTAAATATTTTGTGCCGTGGGTCAGGAACGGGTAGCAAAGGACGCCGAATGGAGGCCGCCATCTTGGTTTTGGTGAGTTGTTTTTGGTTTGTTGACTATTTTGGATTTTACTTCTTCACAACGGCTGCTTTCAGGGCCAGTTTGGTCAGCTTGGCAGCCCGCTAGCCTCGATGATGGAGTACTGGTAGATGAATCGTGGACGTAGTTCTAAAGATGACAGGAAGCGTTATCAGGACCCAAGCCGTGAGGCAGGAAAATGAAGGTCGTATCACCCAACAGCCTAGGATACAGCCCTCGGACGTTAATCGGCATGACACTCCCCATAATAGACAATGGTTTTGGAGGCATGTTAACGCGGGTACGCCAACTACTACGTCTCTCTGTACGGCATGGATTGGTTTCTGTCATCTTAGCAGTATGTCGTTGACCATCTAGCAATAAACCCTCATCGAAGATAGCGGGTAAAGGAGAGCTGACCCAGCACGTCCGTTCAGCTGTAAGGACTGAGACGTGACTCCAACTATGGATTGTAATGATGAATGAAGTGACTGCTTTCTATGTAGCCTAAGTTTTATCGGACCACAGATGAATTATCATTTTGTGATTGGTTAAACGCCGTCACGTGGTGACCCCCTATGAGACCGTATGGGGTTAGTAAGTTTCATATGGGGTTCATGACGCGTTAATGGCGACGTCATCTATTAATGTTGTTGTGTTTGATTGTTTATTTTTCAACAAAACGCCGCAGAAAAAGTCTAGCGTCCGATAAATTCGTTATACGGTTAACAACTGACCCCCTACGGATCCATAGAGGGTGAATAGAATTCATAGGGGACTCGGCCTCCGGCCTCACCCCCTATGGATTTTACTAACCCTCTATGGATCCGTATGGGGTCAGTAGCGAACCATATAACTTATAATGGTAACCAGTAATGTCAGATATTATTATGATCCTTTCCCCAAAAATGTTTGAAAGGGAAAAATTTTACATGGATATGAACGCCGAGTGCCATGAATTATAGCTGCTGTGCATCGTATAAAAATTGTAGCACACACACTGGCTTCAAATTAAGAGAAGGCAGTGTCTGCGCGTACCCGCATGTGGGTACGAATAGTCAAATTGCCGTTCTAGGCTGCACGTACCCACATCCGGTTTTCTATTAAAATGCCATCGGATCGGGAATGAAACGTGAAATATATATGGAAATTATCGATAATATTGGGATTTCGTGGTAGAAAGAGTGAAGAGTATGAAAAATAGTATTTTCAAATTGTATTAATTAAATAATGATACATAATAAACATTGCAAAATTAAATGCACAATGATGTAAAATGAAACTGTACAGTCCCTGTAAAAGAAAAACATGATCATAGAAATTAATACTATTATAAAATTTAAATGAAAATTTAAAGAATAACATTTTAATAATTTAAAAATATACCCATATGATATTTTAAAATAATCTTTTAATAAAATGTTAAACAGAAACTGAAATTTTAAAATATATAAAACTACTAACATTAAAGCTTGAGTTTATAAAACAAGAACAAAACGAGGCAGTCGTAAGTCATTCAATTTATATGCTGCGTCAATAAGTAAGACTTCAGGATATTTATCAAAGAAATTTTGCAATGGTTTATCCTGGAAAAATATTCCATTCAAAACACCAGATTCATCTTTTACTACTTCTACTGTTGCACCTAATAATAAATATTTCAGGTATTCATATTCAGGTTAAAATGAACAAAATTATAAAAAGATAATCAAATAAACTATAAAAGAACCTATAAAAAAGAAGATGTGGTATGATTACCAATGAAACAACTCTCCACAAGAGATCAAAATGACATAGAAAATTAACAACTACAGGTCACTGGACGGCCTTCAACAATGAGCATGCCATTGTCAGCTGTAAAGGGCCACGAAAAGGCAATGTAATTTTTGAAATAAGAATTCTATGAAAATGTTTGATGTTTAAAAAAATTATAGTTAATATTAAAAAAAAAACTAAAAACTAACCAGGCACGTTTCTCATCTCAGTCAGTAATGTTGCTAATGTGCCTACATTTGATTGATGCGTCGTAGGCTTGTGTATAGTGTGCAGGTCTTTTAGCATCACTACTTTCCCAGTTGACGATAGATCATATTGGAGGAGTTTTTTATTTGCCTTCATTTTAAGCATGTTTTTGACACCTTCTAGTGTATGGTCATTTAGTTTCCTTTGTCTAGGCAGATGCTCAAATAGACATTTATTGATCTCATGATTGTGAGAACAGTGTGATTCCCTCACAATCAGGTTTTGCCCATCTTTAGTTACACCAAGTTTAATGTGGAAAGGACATTTGGAAAGTACTGAACTTAGACATATCCTTAATATCAAGAGCGATTTACAATACAAAAACTAGAAATAATCGACATAAAAAAAAACTGAAAAGAAACGCGGCAAATTCGATTAAAAACTACAATTTAAAACAAATACCTTGTATTCGGCCTTTTTCCTGTCGAATTTGTTTGGAATTTTTTCCCACCATGAATGCAGGAAAAATTTATTCTGTTATACTTTAAATCTTCTTTAATTTTTGTGCTCCCGGTTCTTCTTTTCTCTGCGGTTGCTATAGACTGTGAATTTCTTTTATACAATTGTATGAAATTTAACGCCTGATAGTTCTGTACAAATCTTTCTAATTCATTATAAGTCTGAAATGTCTTCCCCGCAGTTATAATATCACTCTCTTCCATTTTAAGAATATTTACTAACTGAGAAAAAATTGTTCACTTGCCTATATATATATGTGTATATTTATAAAAATTCTGAGTAGTTTTAATCAATTTATTCACTAATTGCAACAAATTCCGTATATATTTCACGTTTCATTCCCGATCCGACGGCATTTTATTATAAAACCGGATGTGGGTACGTGCAGCCTAGAAAGGCAATTTGACTATTCGTACCCACATGCGGGTACGCGCAGACATTGCTCTTCAAATTTCCTCTAAGGAAATTTCTGAAGATCAAATTTCCCTTAAGGAAATGTTTTCCCTTATTTTTACTTGTTGAACATTTCTTCACTACACCATGTATACAAACAGTATGAATATAATAATAACAAGACTGTATAATTGATGCAAATGATATTTAAAACTTTAATAAATGTTTGACTCAACATTTTAATGACATTGAAAATAATACAGTCTGACTGTTTAGATCTAGGTATTGTTTATACTTTTTTTTATAAATTTAACTTTGATTTATAATTTTTTTTGGAGCAAATGCTTCTATTTTCTTTGTAATTGTTTCAATGCGATACATTAATAAGCAACCAATTTGAATGTCATACCATTTGTGGTGTTCTAAAGAATTTGTTTATATATTTGCAGATTAAATAATAAAATAAACACTTTTCGTGTTATTTTAAATTAGAATTTCTTCTGTTTCAGCTTGTGTACAGTTATTCAATCCACTACGTAAGAATTCAGTGAATACATTATTCCATTCACTAAACAATTCCCTTCAATTCTAAGAGAAATCATTTTTGCAAATTGTTCTTCAATGATCTTCTTCTGTATATTTGATATGAGGGAGCGATGTAAATGAGTGGATAAAACTGGTGTTCCTTTTTTCAACAACAAAATAGTATTTGTTCAGCATTCTCCTTTCTTTTGATTAAGAAATGTTGTTGCTTTTATGCAATAGTGTTTTTGTGTATCTATGATAGAACTCCATTTTGTTTATGGTCATTATCATGTGATAATGTTGAAATTTCCTATTTCTTTTTTGCAGGAAAGCACACATTCCATTTCAAATTAATCCAATTATGCACTATGTAAATAAATTTCAACTATAAGTTTCCTCTTCAGTAATGACCTATTGATCATGAAAACCAAGATGTCTGATCACCTATAAATACACAAAATAAACAAATAAAATGTTATAAATGGAGAGAGAAACAGCAATAAATGTTTTTCATGTGTATCTTTCCTTATTAAAATACATTAAGTAAACTTGAACTCGAGAAAAATAAATAACTGCGATGTAGACTAGAAAGTATAAAATGCCAAATAAAGTATTCACGAAAAATTAGTTGATTTACAGAAGTCAAGTCCCTGTTTGCAGGAAATTTACATCATTGGTTGTCTGGTGGAGAGTTGTCTTATTGGCAATCATACCACATCTTATTTTTATATAACCTTGCCATATTCCTATTGTGCCTGTCCAAAGTTCAGAGCCTGTAGCTTTTGTCAGTTTAGTCTGACACTAAAATTTAGTGGTTGTTGTTGTTGTTGTTTCATACTTGTCATATTTATTTTTTGTAATTTATTTTGTTATAAACTAGGCAATTACCATGATTAGTTTTACAGTTTGGATTGTTTCAATGTTTCATCTTTAGGTCTTTTATAGCTGCCTACTTTGACTATAGTATAGGGTATGGATTTTCTCATTATTGAAGGTCGTAACAGGCCTACAATTGCTTTCTCAAAGCCATGATAGTTTTCATATTTAATATACCACATCTTTTAATTTTTATAGTAATCATGATACTAGTAATCATCTTTCAAGTTCAATAACTTTTTTAAAATTAAAAGGTGCCTTACCATTTAGGTTTAGTTGGCTTCTGCAAATTTTACATTGCCTATCATTTCTGCTGTATATAATTTCTCTGTATCTTCTATAGTTCTTGTCCTATGCATAAAAGAGTAAAAGTTGAATGACATCTTGCATCAATATTTTTTTCTGTTTAATATACATTATGTATATTAATGTGTGTTTAATAAAAATCTAAACCATGAGTGCTTGATAAGCTTCTTGCCCTTATAGCTGGTCTTTAAGCTTTAAATGAATTTTAATGATCGACTAAAAAACTATGAGCACTGTGCAAATAAGACCCCTGCCCTCCAAAAAAAAAAAAAACATGCACAAACAGTGGTATTTATTGACATAAAACATGTATATAATTTGGCTCCATTTATAGATATATATCTCAAGTGACTATAAGTTTAAGGCTGTGATTTTTTAAACAAATCAATAAATTTCTAAAACCTTTCAAAGTTTTTGAAAATGGACAATTTTAAAATAACTTTGCAACAACTAAAGTTCCTTAACTCTGCATCTTATAAAAAATATACATGATAAATAGGGAATGATACTCCAGCTTGCATATTATTCAAAGTTTTAAAGGAACATAACTGAAGAACGGTAAAAGTTTTACTACCAAAATTTGAAATTGATCCGATTAAAATTGTGATAAAAAGTATTTTTTTAAAGTTTAATAAAATTTGGTTGAGGGAAACTTAAGTTGGAAGACCGAAACATTTTTTTCCATTTTTAAAGAACATAACTATAGAATTTAGTAAAAGAGACACTACCAAAATTCAAACTTAATCTGTATTTTGTGATGATAAGCATTGTGTATTGATTTCATAACATTTGGTTGAGACAAACTAAATTTTAGAGAACAGGAAACCAAAAATTCAGCATATTTTCCCCATTTCTAAAGGGGCTTAACTCTGATACTCTAGTACAGTAACACTGACATCACCAAAATTAAAACTTGATATGAGAATTGTGATAACAAACTTTTGTAAAAGTTTAATTGAATTTGGTTGAGGCAAACTAAAGTACTGTAAGAGAACAAAAAACAATTTTGGGACAGACGGACAAACGATCTGACAAGTGTTAAACATTATGCCCCCTCCACTTTGGGTCATAACAACTAGAGGCTCTAAAGAGCCTGTGTCGCTCACCTTGGTACATTTGTATATGTGAATATATGGATTCGTGACAAAATTGTGTTTTGGTGATGGTGATATGTTTGTAGATCTAACTTTACCGAACATTCTTGCTGCGTACATATATCCCCATCTATAATGATTGGCCCAGTAGTTTCAGTTAAAAGTGTTAGTAAAAATTTACAAATTTTATGAAAATTGTTAAAAATTGACTATCGATTCGTCTGAAATTTTCAGGGCAGATAGATCTTGACCTGATAAACAATTTAACCCATGTCAGTTTTGCTCTTAATGCTTTTGTTTTTGAGTTATAAGCCAAAAACTGCATTTTATCCCATGTTCTATTTTTAGCCATGGCAGCCATATTGGTAGGTTGACCAGGTCAACGGACACAATTTTTAAACTAGATACCCCAATGATGATTGTTGCCAAGTTTGGTTTAATATGGCGCAGTAGTTTCAGAGGAGAAGATTTTTGTAAAAGATAACTAAGATTTACGAAAAATGGTTAAAAATTGACTATAAAGGGCAATAACTCCTAAAGGGGTCATTTGACCATTTCGGTAATGTTGACTTATTTGTAAATCTTATTTTGCTGAACATTATTGCTGTTTACAGTTTATCTCTATCTATAATATTTTTCAAGATAATAACCAAAAACAGCAAAATTTCCTTAAAATTACCAATTTAGGGGTAGCAACCCAACAACAGGTTGTTCGATTCATCTGAAATTTTCAGGGCAGATAGATCTTGACCTGATAAACAATTTTACCCCTGTCAGAATTGCTCTAAATGCTTTGGTTTTTGAGTTATAAGCCAAAAACTGCATTTTACCCCTATGTTCTATTTTTAGCCATGGCGGCCATCTTGGTAGGTTGACCGGGTCACCGGACACAATTTTTAAACTAGATACCTCAATGATGATTGTGGCCAAGTTTGGTTTAATATGGCGCAGTAGTTTCAGAGGAGAAGATTTTTGTAAAAGATAACTAAGATTTACGAAAAATGGTTAAAAATTGACTATAAAGGGCAATAACTCCTAAAGGGGTCATTTGACCATTTCGGTAATGTTGACTTATTTGTAAATCTTATTTTGCTGAACATTATTGCTGTTTACAGTTTATCTCTATCTATAATATTTTTCAAGATAATAACCAAAAACAGCAAAATTTCCTTAAAATTACCAATTTAGGGGTAGCAAGTTAGCAACCCAACAACAGGTTGTTCGATTCATCTGAAATTTTCAGGGCAGATAGATCTTGACCTGATAAACAATTTTACCCCATGTCAGAATTGCTCTAAATGCTTTGGTTTTTGAGTTATAAGCCAAAAACTGCATTTTACCCCTATGTTCTATTTTTAGCCATGGCGGCCATCTTGGTTGGTTGACCGGGTCACCGGACACAATTTTTAAACTAGATACCCCAATGATGATTGTGGCCAAGTTTGGTTTAATTTGGCCTAGTAGTTTCAGAGGAGAAGATTTTTGTAAAAGTTAACGCAGGACGACGACGGACGACGACGACGACGGACGACGACAGACGCCGGACGCAAAGTGATGAGAAAAGCTCACTTGGCCCTTCGGGCCAGGTGAGCTAATAAAAAGGGAGTTTGTCAAGATATAAAAACAATTCACCAAAGTTTCATAAAAATTTGTGAAAGCATTCTTGAGACTATCCTAATCCCAAGTCATGATAGTACAATGACATAAATCAGATTTTTTTTTAAATTAAAAGGAAAATTATCATGTTTATGTTATACAAAAATAATTCACCAAGTTTCATGAAAATTGCTCAAAGCATTATTAATAGTATACGTACTGGAAAAATCCCCGCTTTTATGAATAAAATCCCTAACTTTAAATTAAAAATTTAAAATCCCTAAAAATTAAAAAGGAGCTTAATTATCATGATTATATCAATAGATAATTCACCAAAGTATTATGAAAATTTTATGATTAATGTATTCTAATTCCAAGACTATCTAAGACATGGTTTGTTTGAATTAAAAAAGTTGGAATAAAGTACCTGCTAGAATTCAGGAGAATTAGACCAAATCAGGCTATCTTCTAGATTATCAGACAATTGACTGTACATAGAAAAGGAATTTTCTCTTTTCTTTTTTCTTATTTAGCTATTTGTTATCTCTGTCCTTAATATATACTGAACTAAGCCATTTTTTCACATATTTTTTTTGTTTTTTCTCTCTTGTGACTTGTTATTTAACATAACAAAAAAAACCAAAAGCAATGAAAGAGAAACTGACAATGCCAAGGCAAAACATAAGATGCAGAAAAGAAAAACAAAACAAAACACTAAGCAACACCAACATCACCAAAAAACTAGTGTTGAATTCATGTGCTCAGTCAGTCAGTGAGAGTTCGCAGATCCTGACCTACTATATCTAGCCTTACCGGACGCAATTACGACTGGACACAATTACGAACGATTTTTAATGTTTGCCCCCTTATATTATATTAATGCATGATAATTAATAAATGTTTCTATTAATTAAAAACCCACTACATTACTTGTGTTTTCACAAAAAAAAAGTTCATGCTCACTTGGTTAATGTTGCAGACGACGAAAAATTAAGTT
Organism: Mytilus edulis; assembly: GCF_963676685.1. NCBI lineage: Eukaryota > Metazoa > Mollusca > Bivalvia > Mytilida > Mytilidae > Mytilus > Mytilus edulis. The sequence goes on from NC_092348.1 coordinate 35,581,518, forward strand.
TCGTAAATGTCAAAATAATGACTCCCTCTCTTGGAAATTACATGAATAAAGCACACAAGCTAGTGCAAATTGCCTTCTTTTGTCATTATATAGATAGAAAAATATCTCCTGAATCTGTTCATATGTGTGATACACTTTATCTTGCCGAAAAAAATCCAAAAATGAACGTTTTCTCAGACTCGGGTGACCCTGAGCATTGTCAGAAGAAAATAGTATTTTTATTGAAAAGTCCCGAGAACTCCGAAAGTAAAGGTTAAATATAAATTAAAATCATAGGTTCACTAACTAAAAAGAGAATTCAGTGCTTCTTAGACGAAAGAACTTGCATAAAAACAAAAAATCCGAATTATTTCCTTTTCAAAGAAATTTTTTTGTCACTAATTTCGTCTCCAACTACTGCTGAAGAATTTGAAGTAAAATACCATATTACACTTCTTGTTTTCTTAGGAAAAGTGTTTTAGATAAGATTAATGTATGTTTCATAAATTTAGATCGTTGTCATTGATTTTTTCTGCCAGATATATAAATATAGTGCCGTTCGTAATTGCGTCCATATTGGGCTTGCTAGACCCATAAAACCAGGTCATGAAAATCTTACCAAAGTATCCCAACGTAAATAGAAAATTATGTGTGTTATGATTCAAAATAAAAAGCATTCATACATCTTTAATTCTATGGTACAAACAATTCAAGAAAAGTATTCTACAAAGAAAAAAAATAATTAAAGTTCAAAAATCGTTCGTAATTGTGTCCAGTGAGGCTATGCTTAAAAACCTAAAAATCATATAGTTCTAAACATATTTTGTAAATTTATACTTGATTAAAATGTTGTCATAAATAACATAGACACCTCTGAGTTTTGAGAACCACATGTGTTAATTGTGCGAGTATAATCATTGATAATCATGCACAAGATTGACTTTTAAAAGCCTATATATTGAAATTTTCTGAAAATATTGCATGCATTTATTAATATGACCAATTTCAAGAAATGCACAAAGATGTGAGATGATTTATATAATTGTAATTTCAGGAATTTACAGTAAAGGCTTTTATCCTCACTGCATTTTGCACTTTTCCTAATTCAGGAGCCAGAAGTTATGGCCTTTGTGACCTTTGTATGATTTTTATTTTAGTTTCTTTTTTTTATATTGAAGAGTTTAGTATGACGTCCATTATCACTCAACTAGTATACATTTTTGTTTAATGGCAAGCTAAAGCATGCCTCACAGGCACGGATCCAAAGGGGGGGGGGGGGGGGGGCTGAAGGTTGGACATGTTGGAACCCCCTTCTTTATTGGACGATCAATGCATTTGAATGGGGACATGTAGATGGACACACCCCCCCCCCCCCAAAAAAAAAATTGTCCTGGGTTAGGAACCCCTCCTTTATATGACTAGATCCACCCCAGTGACCCAGTCTCAGGTTGCGGGATTTTCTCGTTGCAATGAAGACCCATCGGTGACCTATGGCTGTTATCTGCTCTTTGGTCATGTTGTTATCTCTTTGATACATTCCCCATTTCCATTTCCATTTTCTTTTCGGTTCTATTATAAATATTAGAAACGAGTTTGTGTGCATACCAATATTTAAATTTTCTAGGCCTTCTTTTTGAATAGTTTGTGCATTTCTTGGTAAAATACTGTCAGACCTCGAGTGCTGTTGTTTTACAAAAACGGTCAAGTAATGTAGGGGAAAGAAACTAACTAAAAAGACCAAAACAAGCCACAACTAATGGGGGTCTCATTTGGGGTTCTGTTCACGGATCCCGCTTAGTTACTACTTATTTTTTTAGATTCTCGCATGATGCCATCCCGCGTACACTATGTAAGTGAACAATTCTGCTATTTTTGTAATTTCCCATGTTCCGCTAAACTTTTTTAAGCTCTGGATTTCGGGATTGACCCTTTCGGGATACGATAATTCTTTTTTCGAATTTCGGGACCTCTGGATTTCGTGTTTTTTAAGCCCGGGATTTCGGGATTTTGTGTTTTTAAGCTCGGGATTTCGGGATCAGTACCCCTCCTACCCTCCCTCATAATTTGACTTTCATGTGTCACGTTTACAAAAAATACGCCTCGACAATCCCGAGTCCCGCTCAGACCCCCCTTATAGGTACATAATGAATAGTTTACTATGTAGTCAGTAGTCGGGTCAAATACACATGTATACACTTTTAGACGACCTTAGATTCATTTCACAGCGAAAATACTCATTTATATTGAACATTTTAGATCACTTTACATTTAGATTTTATAACTTTTAAAATAAAGACCATATAGATTTAAGATCATTTAATCGAAAGATTATAATTTGTCAATGCGCAACTGTAACCAGGTACTGAATTTTTTTTTGCATGCGTTAAGTTAAAAGTGCCGGGAATAGAAAAGCAAGTTAAACTTCTCATCTGGACTTTTTAATAAGTCTGTATACCGGACCTCTTCTCTATTTTGGGATTGAAAAAAAATCTAAAGTTAAAAATGCGGTTTTGAGCCTATTTCTTCTTTTTAATTTGGTAACACGTTAAGCCATTAGTGACACTAATATGGTATATTACCAATAATGAGGCCCCTCATGGGGGGGTCCTAGTAATCACATAATCACCATTTTTTTGCCAATATAATCACATAATCATTAAATATTTGCTTATCTTTAGTAATCAAATAATCATAAACTAAAAATACAGTCCTAGGTAATCAAATAATCATGAAATATTTGGCTTAATAATCAAATAATCATTAAAAAAACGGCCAAGTAATCACATAATCAAAAACCCCATGAGGGCCCTCAATAATAAGGCCATATATTTCGGTGTGTAGAAATACCGCAAAAGACTTCTTAGTGCACTAAGAAGAAAGTTTTTGCATTAAGGACACTAAAACGATGTTTTAAGATCACAGCGAACATGAATATAAGAGGATATGATTAAATACCTCAAATCTATAAAGTTAGGTATCAATAGATTTTGTAATTTTGAAGTTAAATGACTTTTTAATCAACGCCTGCCACTCGCCACGTGACCAACGGTTTATTGCAGATTCCCGAATCATCATGTTCAATCAACCTAATCCAATAAACAATTGTCTTTTGATCGTTACTTATTGATTAATCAATGGTTGTTAACCTAACGGTTTAGCGTGGTATAAATTCAAGTTTATGAAAGAAAAATAAAAAATAAATTTTGTGTTTTAAAACTTTGCCTTTGTTATATATATTTAGTTTTTAAGGAAATTGCTATGCAAGCTTTTTTTTTATTTAAAGAACCCTATTTTGAGATAAAAATTGAGAAACAAATGCTTTTGATATTTCATTTCCTTACTAACAACACAAGAGTTTACATACTATCATTATTCCTTGAAAGACATTTGAGAGTATGTGGTGTCCATGGGGTTCTTCAAAATCCGATTACAGAAGTAACATATAGAAAAACTCCAAGAGGTAAAATTATATTACGTTTTAAAAAGAGAATTATAGAATAAATCATAACTGTCTTCTATGAACGATAACTTTAAACTGGTGTCAATGCTTTTTTTTTTTTTTAACAATTCATCTTTATTTCAACAATTGAAGATGAATACCATTTTATTTTATAATGTAATAAGCACTATGGGCAGGCGCGGATCCAGAGCTTGAAGTGGGGGTTTGGGGGAGGGGTTATGTGAGAAATGTTTAAAACACTAGAGAAGTTTTCATGTTATACCAAACCATATGTTTTTCAATAAATGGCACACTTTTTGTTCATCCGGCATATGGTTACTCTAAATAAAATTTTAAGTATTAATTTTATAAGGTTAATTATTTGATTACAGATCGTATCTACCCGTTTTGCAATTGTTGTATCACTCTAAGGGAGGCTAATAAAGATATATATAAAATATAGAGATAGCAGCCTTGGATTGTCTTAATTAAATCCTTTGGTCCTCTAATTATCAAGTTACCCTCTGGCCAATGTTATTATGACTTGTGTATATTTAAAGAAGTGTAGCGACAACGTGTCACCCTATTCAGTGCTAGATATTCAAATTATAGTAAAGATAACATTAAAACAAGAAATGGTTAATACAAAAAATATTTTAAGATTTTCAACCGGGGGTGGGGGGGGGGGGGGGGCTCGCTTTAACCCCCTAAATCCGCTAATGATGTGGGAAAACTAAATTAATATGACTCTTAAGCCCGTTCTGCCATTATTAAGAAACGCTAAAGAACGGAAATGTATGATTTTAAGATTTGGAAATAAATGAAATTGGTGTCACAAATGGTATGTCTGCTTGTATTTAAAATATTTTATAAATAGATATAATGCTCATATACATAATTATTAACGGTTGTTTTACTTCGCTTATTTATAGCATTTAACAAATAACTTCGTATTCTTATTTTCGGCATCAAATAAAAATAATGGAATAAATATATAGGAAGTTCCAATCAATAGACAACGTACAGAACAGAGCAATTCGATATAACTTAGGCGTTCACAGATTTGCACCAATTCTAGCACTGTATGGGGATACTGGATGGATACCAAGTCAGTTTCGGCATTGGGTGAACTTTATTCGATACTGGAATAGGCTTTTATCGTTTGAAGACGACCGATTAACGAAAGTGGTGTTCAATATGGATTATGATCGTTGCACAAACAATTGGTGTAGTGACACTAAAGATATTTTCACTAAACTTAATATGTTACATTATTACGAAAGTAGAACAATGGTGGATTAAAAATCTTTTGAACAAATTGTACGAACTTATTACAGTGATATATGGAGAGAGTCCTTGATAAATAAACCAAAGCTACGATCTTACTTAAACTTTAAAACAAACTTCGAACTAGAGCACTATATATGTAAAACTAAATCTTACGAAACACGAGCGATCTGTGCTAGCCCAGTTTAGATGCGGATTATTACCGATCAGAATTGAGACTGGTAGATATATTGGGGAACCAGTAGAAAACAGACTATGCCGATTTTGTAATTCTCAAAATGTTGAAAGTGAGCTACATTTTCTTATAAACTGCACATTTTATAATGATATCAGACAAACTGTTTTAGCGAGATATTAATGGTGCCTGACTTTACGCAACTTGATGAGCAGGGAAAATTTACATTTCTAATGGTGAACCATCCAAGGAAAATAGCTAAATACTTAGCAGCGTCACTTTTCCGTAGAAAACAAACAGTTTACTCTAGTTAACATTCTTAAACTTTTTCACAAACATTAGTTGAATAATATATGAACTTTTACAATCGTTAATTCTTAATCTAAAATTATCTGTATTTAAATTTAAATTGGCAATTGACACGTGATATTAGAACATTTATATTGAACTAACAGTAAAAGGTGACTTATTGGTCCATTGGGCCGGGTGTATTATATATGTAATTATATTTTGTACAAATTTATGCTGATTTACACATGTCACTATAATAAACAATTTACTTACTTACTTACTTACTTTATATTTTAAAAGACAAGGAAAGTGAATTAAAAAATATATACAACAAAAATAAGCGAAAGGAGATGTGGTACGGCTGTTAATGAAACACCTATCCACAAAAGTTAAAAATGAAGAAGATGTCAGAAATAAATTGGTCATAATTTATTTACAGTCTAAAACATCGAAGGGACTAAACATCAACCTATACATATTTATACTTGTAATGCATTTGTATATAAACATCGAATCAGAAATATGTTCCTTTCCTAAACATGTTTAAAAACATTGCTGTGATAGTTATCAAAAGTACCAGGATTATAATTTAGTACGCCAGACGCGCGTTTCGTCTACACAAGACTCATCAGTAACGCTCAAATCGAAATATTGATAAATGGCATAGTTCTTAACATTAGAAAAATGAATGAAGTATTGCAACTGGACGTTAAGCAACCAAATATCAATCCTCACTTTTCCGTGAAGTGTTCACAATTATTTGTCTTTTTAAAATTAAAAGGATGAAAAATCCCAAACTGAAAAGAGTTGAAAATACGTTATTAATTTAGAAGTAAAAAATATAGCAGACAGAATAAATACGGCAAAAACAAACAAATGAAAAAAAAATAGAGAACAATTTGAAATACCATATATACATGTTTAATCAGTATACTAGTAGATTATTCACGGGCCAAGGTTGAGCGAACATGAATTGCTATTGATTATACTAAAGGTGACAATCAACTTTTTGAGGCACGTGTCGAGAAAACATTAGAAAAAATATAATTTAAAATTATGAAAGGAGTAGGTCCTTAGTGCACATTTTTGTTCTTAGTGCACTAAGGAGGTCCTTTGCGGTGTTTCTACGGACACCCTATATTTGAAGCTGTTCAAAATTCTGTACATTATAGGTACGTGTATCAGATCGGACAATAATTTTCATATATATAAAAAGAATTACTGTATAAGTTATCTAGTATGAAATATGTCCACTGGACCGACCGTGTAAGTGCTATATATATTATATCATGTATATAGCCAGTCAAAAAGATGTGGTATGATTGCCAATGAGACAACTATCCACAAAAGACCAAAATGACACAAATGACACAAACATTAACAACTATAGGTCACACAAGGTCGTTAAAAACTTCCATTTGTTGTTGTCCACTGAAAATAAGCTCATAAAAACACGAATCCCCGTTTACTCAATTCCACCTTTATTTGTTAATATTTCTTTATCTTTTTCTTTTGATTTTATCATATCTTTTTTGTGAAATATTTTGTGTGGTCGAACATGAAATTGCCTCCGATGCTACAAAGAAAATTTGTTTAATGTCATCTGTTGCAATATATGCTAAGTACTACACGTGGACAGGATGTTCCCCAGAAAATAAGTTATACACACCCCGATATAACCCCGAGGGTACACGCTACTGTCATATGGAAAATTACTGGGTCACCTGTAAGATGGTAATCAGCCATGCAACTAATTAGGTTACTGACCATGTCACTTCAATTTAAAAAGTTTATCGTTAGATATCAAAATGATAAATTCATTCTAATTAAAAATTTAAGAACTAAAGGATTTATCATTAAAATGAAGTGAAATAATTCAACCAAATCGTATATAGATTATATACATATTTTTTTTTATCTATGCCGGAAAGAATTGAAAAACTGTATTTATAATTTTTGATTTGTTTTATAGAAATCTGTGTAGGTCTCATGAAATGGAACTCACGCAACGCATGCCTAATTAAGATTTATAAATTTATTGAAAAATATAACAAAAATTTAGTTTTGATATTATAAAGTTACCTTTCCGCGCTGTAATTTATTTGATATGACATGAATCAAGCAATTTTTGTTGAGGGATTTATGGGTTTGTCCATACAACGTATAAAAAAAGAAGTGTATGTTATTAGTATTTCACATGCCATGTTTTCGCCTTGAAGCTCATTATTCAGAGTGTTTCAGACAAGATGATGAAAATAACGTGCAAGATACTTTTTTTCGATCATCGTGAAGAGACAATTTTAATTCACATTCCTCGATGCACTCTACCCCTGTTGAATTGTATATTTATAATTCCTCGTGTTTTTAATTAGCCCCCCCCCCTTTCGTGGTTACCGTTATGCTAACAAATACCCGGGGCTTGATTTACATGTAAAATCATGGGCGGATCCAGCCATGATAAAGGGGGTTCCAACTACATGTCTCCATTAAATAAGGGGTGTCGTTGCCGCTTGTTTTCTATGGTTACCCCACCCTTTTCATATAATTTAGATTTCAAAAGTGTATACCTTATTCATATATTGTGTAGGTTAAAATGTTATCTTTTCCCATATTGTTTGCGTTTTGATTGGTGTGTAATGCAACAGTGCAATACCTAAGTGTCAAAAGAGAGTTTTTCCCGACCTATTCACATATTTTTAAGGTTCCTATATACAAGGTGATAGGACGTTCGGTTCCGTTGGAATAGGTTACCTTTTCACGCTATGCCTTAAAACTTTTCCTGATGCACAGGTAACCTATTCCAACGGAACGTCCTATCACCTTGTATATAGGAACTTGAGAGGATTCCCGAGATTATCATTTATGCAATGATTGCTCACAAAATGCTAGGGGAGTCCAACCCCGGATTCCATCCCCTTCGACCCGCCACAGAATACAGATATAATTGATAATTGTTATTTAAAAGTCATATATACTATAGCCACTATAGTACTAGAACCGAACACCTGTTTTCGGATATATATATATATATATACATACACCACATCTTCCTATGTCTATATAGCTGATTTACCGTAAATAACTGCGAGAAAATGAATAATACACGAGTTGATAATTGTCTCTTCTCTGCTAATTTTAATGTGCATGCAATATTCACTCTGATTTACTTGTGAGACCACCGACACTAATAATAATTACCTACAAAATAATAGGTGCTCCTTTACTGGGAAGAACATTTCGGATCCGATCAATTTATTGGTTCCATTCCCCCATTCTACACTTCTCCTTAGAAAAAATGCCTTGCAATGCGTCATAATTATCTGGACTACTAACTTTAAAAATACTTCCATATAACTTCGAAAACAGACTATAATCTACTTCACTGGATGAGATTGGGCTCACGGATTTTTTAATGGATTGGTAATTTTTATTTATAGCACAAGTTTACAAAGCAAGATTAATCACATTTTTCACCCGGCCTACAAATCAAATGGTTGCCTCCTTACTGACTTACACCTACACAAGCTAAAAAAACATATTCATGGGGGGGGGGGGGGGGGGGGGGGGGTGTTCAGATGGGGGATGCTTGCCTCAGTCATGTTTCTGTGATTCCCTATATAATCAACAAAATTTTTCACACAAAAAGGGGGGCAGGGATTTCTCCTTAATAAGAAATCTCTATTTTCAGCATAAGCTCATAAAAATTTGCCTTTTGAAGAACTGAAATAAATATGAGACGGCTAATGATTTTTCAGATGATTACATTAAAATACATCCATGTGACATTCACAATTATATATAGATCCAAATTTAAAAAGCTATTTTTTTCAATATTTAAATAATGTAGGATCAAATCTTGATACATGTACGTAGTTGAAATTGTTAGCTTTAAACATGTTAAACATTAAAAAATGAACACCCAAAGTTTAAACCACGTTTAAACATAATAATGACCATGTAGTCTTTATTAATGTATGCTATTGCTATGAAACTAGGTCATTGTAGGTAAACTGTCATCTATTCCCTTCTTTGTTCCCAGTCACCCCAAGTTTGATTTAAATTAGTCAAGTATATCTACTCTATTAGGTCTCTAGTTTGGATAGTTAATAACTTGCAAATTACAAATGAATTAAAATCATACTCCTCCCAAATTTATTTCTTTAAATATTATGGATGAAATACATGTAGCAAGTAAGGGATGAAATTAAATTAAATGAAATGTGGCATTTTTTTTTGATAAAGTAGTATGTCGTCTGATGTTGTCAAACTTAATTATAGACCCTTAAGGGGCGGATCCAGTCATTTTAAAAAGGGGTGGGGGTGGGATTCTAACCCAGGACAAAAGGGGAAAAGGGGGGGGGGTCCAATTACATGTCCCTATTCAAATGCATTGATTATCCAAAAAAAGGGGGGTTCCAATCCCTTGAACCCCCCTCTGGATCTGTGCCTGCCCTTTAAAAATAAAATTATCCTTATTTTGAGTTAAAGCTTATAGATTTTTCTATAATGCTTCTCAGGGGCGGATCCAGCCATTTTAAAAGGGGGGTCCCAACCAAGAGCAAAGAGGGGTTCCAACTATATCTCCCATTCAAATGCATTGCTCGGTAAAAGAAAAGGATTCCAACCCTCAAATCTATGGTCAGGTTGTTGTCTCTTTGACACATTCCCTTTTTCCATTCTCAATTTTATCATGTAGTCGTCGTTGTCCCAGGACATTTAGTTTTCGCTTAATAACTTTAGTACAAGTAATAGAAATCTATGAAATTCAAACACAAGGTTTGTGACCAGAGTTTTGTTCAGAGTTTAGGAATTACATGAATTAGGGGCCAATAGGGGCCAATATTAAACTTTGTTTGATTTTATAGAAAATTGAATTATTGGAGTTCTTTGATTTGCCAAATCTAACTGTGTATTTAGATTCCTAGTTTTTTGGTCCTGTTTAAATTGGTCTACCTTAAGGTCCAAAGGGTCCAAAATTAAACTTATTTTGATTTTAACAATATTTAAATCCTTGGTGTTCAGATTAATATGCTGAATCTGAATATTTACTTAGATTTTTTTATTATGGGCCCAAATTCAAGTTGATCCAAATCGGGGTCCAAAATTTTACTTTGTTTGATTTCAACAAAAATTGATTATATGGGGCTCTTTGATATGCTGAATCTAACCATTCATTAAGATTTTTGATATTTTGACCCATTATCAAATTGGTCCACATTGAGTTCTAAAAGGTCCAAAATTTAACTTTATTTGATTTCACCAAAAAATGAATTATTGGGGTTCTTTGATCATGTTGATATGCTGCATCTAACCATGTATTGAGATTTTGAATATTGGACCATTTTAGAGGTTAATTGTCAATTTAAAATTTTTAAGTACTTGGACCGCATTCATTCTGTGTCAGAAACCTATGCTGCATCAACTATTGAATCACAATCCAAATTTAAAATTCAGAGTTGTATTGAGCTTGAATGTTGTGTCCATACTTGCCCCAACTGTTCTGGGTTCAACCTGTACGTTTGTATCAAGCTGAGCCATGCATAGCATTTTTATCTGATTTATATATTAATTTGAAATTTTGACAAGTGAGACACATACAGATTATACTGTTAACAATATTTCAGAGTTTAACGTAGTCAAGCGAAACAAATTTTAGAAGAATAGTTGAATCATGTCTTTGTTGTCAAATGAAAAATTAGTACGAACACAAAGAAAAAGTATGGGAATGTTTGTTTTTTAAACTATTGACCAGGGTGAAAGTCTTTGAAAGTCATGACTGGCAAAAAGTTTGTGAAATGAAATAGCACAAATATTCCATTCTTTTTAAATATAACTGAATATAAAGAAAAACACAAACTGATGTTTTATAATAGTTTTTACCCTTTTTATGTTTTATAGGACAAGAAATATAGAAAAATGATGAAAAATATAAACAGTTACAATAGAAATGAGCGCAAAACAAGATAAACAGAATACAACAAGGCCTAAATGGTAAGACCACTTCTATATACTGTAAATTCAGATTTTTCAGGGAAGGGACAACTTATTGTGATTACAAAAAAAATCTGCATAAAGATATATATAGTTACATGATATATATATATATATATATATATATATGTTTCTGTTATCAAAATATGATTTCTTATTTTTGCGATACTCACCCAGTCACATTATTCGCATTACTAAAAAGTTTCGATAATTTCTGAATTACAGTAATAAAAGAAATTGCCTTTGAATGATGACTCATATAAAAATAAGAAAATGTGGTATGGTAAATGAGTGACTTATCCACCAGAGTTCAATGAAGCGGATGCAAGAAATTAAAGGCCAATCATGGGCCTGCCTTCAATAATGAGAAAACACTTCCTTTATAGGTCATCCATTAAAGATCTCAACATATAAAGATTTGAACAATCCAATTTAGTTCAACATGTTCAAAGTCAATAACAATTAATAAAAAAAAATCATGCCTAATATAAAATATTGTTTGTTTCTCCAATCCTGACCGACCCTGCAAAAATGGCCCTACTCATAAAATTTTATTGTCAAAACTAAGCCAAATATTATTTTATTCATTTCTGATTTTCGGGCTTGCCGGATCATCCGATAATATTCAGGCTTTTGGGAAAAATAAAATTATTTACCTACCTACCTACCCACACCTGGCTTGTCAGAATAGGGATTAGGGAAACAAACAATATATTAATTTAGGCCTCATGTCTGTGAGCACTCAACCTGACCATAATATAGGACAGTGGTTCAAATATTAACACAACATATGAACATTCTATAACAACTATTGCAAGTGGCTCAACTTTAAATATCACTGCAAGGCACTAAACAACGAATATTAAATCTTGGACACAAAGCACTGAAATAAGAGAACTCATAAGCATGACAAGTAAGAATATCAAATGAAAGTTTCTCAAAATGTTCATTAAAACATGATAAAATAAGCTTATTTATATTGCTGTTTTTTTCTCCATTTATAACATTTTTTTTTTATTTTGTGTATTTATAGGTCAGATATCTTGGTTTTTATGATCATCAACAGGTCCTGCAGGTCTATACTGAAGAGGAAACTTAATTGTTAATACTTTTCTACATAATGTGCTAATTGGATTATTAATGTGAAATGAACTCAACTGTGTGTTTTTCTGGAAAAAGAAATAGAAAAAATCCTACAAAATTGCTATAAACAAAATGGAGTACTATCAAAGAACACAATTGTGTAAAATGTAACAACCTACATTCATATTAACTGATGGATTATGGAGAAATTAAGAAAAAAATTAGTATCTTTGTCATGTTTGTTGTCGAAATAAACACCTGCTTTATCAATTCATGTACATGGCTCCATCATATCAAATATACAAAGAAGATGTTTGAAGAACATACGTTGCCAAAATTTATTCAACCAATTGAAGGAAGATGTCTTGTGGATTGAATTATTTATGCACTGAACTGTTATGTAGGGGGTCGAATACACAGCAGCTGAAACAGAAGACAAGTTAATTTGACATGAAAAGTGTTTATTTTATTTAATATGCAAATATGAGCACAATATTAATAACATCACAAATGGTATGATATTCATAGCATTTTGCTTATTATTGTATTGTCTTAAACATGCTAAACAGTCAGCCTTTTGTTTTTGTATGTTTAATACTCACCATGAAAATTTGTATTACAGTATTAAAGTTTTAATTATCTTTTGTATCAATAATTCAGTCTAGGAGAAAATATATTAATACTGTTTGTACTGTTATGAAATTTCCATAGAGGAAAAACATTTCCTTAAAGGAAATTTGATGTTCAGAAATTTCCCTAGAGGAAATTTGAAGATCAATGATTTCCTTAGAGGAAATTTGTTGTCTTGAATTTTCCCCCAAGGAAAAGTGTTTGTCAAAAATTTCCTCACAGGAAAAAGTATTTCCTCCAAGGAAAATTTGAAGCTACAAATTTCCTCACAGGAAAAAGTATTTCCTCCAAGGAAAATTTGAAGCTGCAAATTTCCTCAAAGGAAAAAGAATTTCCTCTAAGGAAATAGAATTTCCTCAAAGGAAATAGAATTTCCTCAAAGGAAATAATTATGCAGCAAATTCCCTAAGGGAAATCTTTTTCCCTTGAGGAAAAAACAATTTCCCTTGAGGAAAAATCTTTTTCCTTCAGGGAAATTTGATTTCCCTTGAGGAAAAGTACTTTTCCTCTGAGGAAATTGTTGAAAAAAGGGGCATAACTTTTTCAACAGTGGTGCTAGATCCAAAAAATTTTAGGACAAATATCAGGGAACCAATGCCAACCAAGTTATCAACTTTGTTTTGACTTAACTCCAAAAATTAAGGTGACAACTTTTGCACTCAGCGGAATTGCAAACTTGTCCCGGAGACTGTTTATAACCTTTTTCCAAAAGAAAATGTTACCGAAAGTCTTGAAGTTGTCAATTAATATTCTTCACGGTGGATATGGTTCACTGTGTCTAAACCACACCGGCAAAATTTGTTCGGACTCGATGGTATCTAACATCCGGCACAATGACGGAACATTAATAGTCAGAAGAAAGCTAGGTTTCTCCTTATTTTCTTATTTTTTTTATGATATCGAAGAATATATATACATATACAACTATTTTCTATTGTGATATGTAATATTTTCTACAACCGTTCTATATTAACGGAGAAATAGGTCAAAATGCATGTCAAAATGACGAATTGAGTGAACCTTGCCTCGAAATTGTTTAATTTCTCGTTAAATTGTTCACATTGTACGGAAAGAAAGGTACGGGAAGATAGATATTGACACGGAGATTGCAAATTTAGTTATTATGAGCATCTCAATAATTGTATTTCTGTGTATGGAACGAAAGAAAAGGGTCATGTCAAATTAAAATAAACCGGTTTCGTCAATGTTGTTACTACACAATCACCCGGTTTCGTCTATATATATCACCCGGTTTTTTTTTGTTTTTTTTTAACAAACAATTTATGAAAAGAAACTTTGGCACGGATCTGAACATTGTCTTTCGAGAATTTAAATATATACATATTGTAAAGTAAAAACTTGGCGTGTTAAAATCTATTTTAAACGGGCACTTTTGGACAAAGTTTATAATTATGATAATACACATTTTCCTAATGAAAGGCGTATCCCTTATTTCACTTAACTTCAAACTAATTTTAAATGGAATATAAATACTGAATAGCAAACACTGGTATCTAATTATTTTGTAACATTATTATATTTTCTTTGTTTATAATATTAGTATGTAAAGATGAAAAATAAAAGGATGTGTTTTGATTGTGCCATAATTTTAATTTACTATACTATATTATATACACTTAGTTTACAATATTTACTATCAATTATTAATACATTTATGCATTCAATCATTGACGAAAAGTCCCAAACCGACTATAGTCTATACTGTTCTGCACAAATTAATCATGCATGCAGTCCTGCCAGATTTTCTGGTACTATATATACTGTGTTACTTGCGCACTAAAGAGAGTAATCAGTTTTCACACTTAAGCATCCATAACATAGCAGTGAGATTTGTAACTTTCTCCCCGTTTCTGGTAGGCACATTTATTTTCATAGGCATGTTTTTCACATTATTTTTACAGTTCAAATTCATTTTTTGTACAGTTCAAATTCAATTGAAACTTCAAGATAACTTTCGAAAACAATATCTGGCAGTTTTGTATTTTCAATGTGAATAAAAATTGGTTTGCGAAACATGACCGTCATTTATATCTAGGTCTTATTAAGAAGAAGTGACGGTAACCACTTATCCCATAAACATTGACAATGAGACAACTTTCTTTAAGACACAAAAATTATGTTGAATTAATCAAGTTTAGGTCAGCGTATGCCTTAAACGATGAGAAAAACACACAAACTGCATGAAAGCAAGCTATAACAGGGCCCTAAATTATAAATGTAAAACAATTCAAACTTGGCAAGAAAACTACCTGCCGATTTTATGTTCAAAACGCATATGGTATAAAGCAACCAAAGACAACCATGGAATTACAAACGTGTGATTCCGGAATGGACTGAGTCAAAGTGTTGTCGCTGACACAAACAGTACAACAAAAGTACAAATAATAAAAAATGATGAAAAAACCTTAACTCGTCCGATGACAGAGCCTGTATAGTAAATGCGCGATGTGTGCCAAAACTTGTATGATAGTTAAAATTATCCCTTAAATACAATAAATATACATGTATTCGCAGTTTACTATGAAGTCCACTATCACTGAACTAGTATACATATTTATTAAGGGGCCAGCTAAAGGACGCCACCGGATGCGGGAGTTTCTCGCTTCATTGAAGACCCATTGTGGCCTTCGGCTGTTTTCTGCTCTATGGTCGGGTTGTTGTCGCTTGGAATTTGTATGAACTTTTAATGTTGATAGACATTTTTAAATAATCTGTTGTTTTTTTTATTAAGATAAGCTGTCCTGAAGTTACGGTGCGACATGTTTATGCTGGACAGACGGATAGATAGACGGACAGACGGACGGAAGGAAGGACAGACGGAAGGAAGGACGGACGGACGGACGGACAGACGGGTGTATACAATAATACGTCCTGTCAAAATTGGGACGGGCGTGTAAAACGCATAAATTTGAAAAAAATAACTCGTTATTAAAGGTGAATAAGTTTTATTAGGATATCGGCCAAGTCGATTTATTTGTATATTTGTCTGCCTTATCATTTTTGCTATATAACTTTTATATATATTTGAAAAAAAGGTATAGAAATCGATAAAAAAGAACTTGATATTCGGCATTTATTATAATAAACATAATAAGCCGTTGTCCGGTGAACGAACTTGTTTTCCAACGACCCACAAAACTCCTTTTGAACGCTGAAGTTAAATAATCAATTATAATGTAATGCGATTATAATTTTTTTTTATTTGACCAAACCGGGTTATAAATTTTGAAATCTATGACGAAACCGGGTTGTATACATAGACGAAACCGGCCAGTTCCATTTTGACATGACCCATTTCTTTCGTTCCATACACAGAGATACAATTATGGAGATGCTCATAATAACTAAATTTGCAATCTCCGTGTCAATATCTATCTTCCCGTACCTTTCTTTCCGTACAATCTGAACAATTTAACGAGAAATTAAACAATTTCGAGGCAAGGTTCACTCAATTCGTCATTTTGACATGCATTTTGACTTATTTCTCCGTTAATATAGAACGGTTGTAGAAAATATTGCATATCACAATAGAAAATAGTTGTATATGTATATATATTCTTCGATATCATAAAACAAATAAGAAAATAAGGAGAAACCTAGCTTTCTTCTGTCTATTAATGTTCCGTCATTGTGCCGGATGTTAGATACCATCGAGTCCGAACAAATTTTGCCGGTGTGGTTTAGACACAGTGTAGTCTAAATTTAAAGATTCACATTTATTTTATTTTTTATAGTACACTTTCAGCAAAATGTCAAAGTGGAATATCGAGATTTGCTAAACAAAAATGATGATACATGTTTTTAAAAAGTAATGTTGAATAAATCTAGAAAAACAGATTTTGTATATCAAGAAAATAAGTCTACGATTTTACACCATATACATTGTGGATTTTATAATGACGATTTAATAATACACATGTTTGGAAGATAGACGCGAAGTTATCACTTATCGTCCAGTGGCTAATATTTGATGAATGTTGATGACTATAGGCAAAACGCAATTATACGCTAAAATATTCGTTACATTGCCCCGATATATCATATATACACATTAAGGGGGGGGGGGGGGGGGGGGAAGGGGGCGATGATTCAGAACATTGTAATATTGAAGAGTATACGTAGGGGAGGGGTCGGTTTTTAGTTTTTTAGGGGCATTTTTTTTGTCTGACTACTAGATATATTTAGGATATTTTGTAGTGTTATCTCATCCGACCTGGTGGTATCATATTTTAACATATCGTACGTCCCGACATCCTATAAATATATCGGAAAAGTCCAATTTAATAACTCAGTCGGAAACCAGGTTGAAATAGAACAAAAGAATCGAAGCTCTTTGTTAGAGAAGGCGATAAATGTTTACTGTATTGTTTACTATAGTGACCAAATTTTTAAAAGTTAATAGAAACAAACAAAATTCCAGTTTTCTTCTCAATTACGAGGTGTTTTATTTTAAAAACACCATTTGCATAAGTTTTCAATTTATCTAGTACATAGTTAAGCAGAACAATTAGATATCAAGTCGACGACATGGGTATCTTTCAAGTTGGATGAAGAAAATGCATAACCTCCGATTTTTATGAAAAAAATACCACGGACGGAAAACATATCAATCTATTAGTTCAGTAATTTTCGTGTCTGCCCTTCCATTATGTGACTGAAGATAAAAATCCAAAAATGGGTAACAAAAAGAGAAAATCGAATGCACCTTTTTATGTTAGGACGTGTTTGAGTTGAGTATTTTGTCTTGATATCGTACAAAGTAAGAATATTTCATACATCGTCTCGCTTCAGATTCTATCATTTTTATATATTAAAGCTACAGGTTGACTTTATAACACAAAAGAATCACAGTACTAAAAGATGAAATATATGGGTCAAGTGAAATACCTATCTAATGAGTCACAAAAACAGAGAAGGTGTGTTCGAATAGCTATTTTTTCACTGAAAGTACTTGACGACACTCTTTCAAGTTGGATGATGAAAATGCATATCTTCAAAAAATTCTAATTTTTTGTGTGTGATTACTAGGGTTAATAGTCTTCATACACTAAAAATATCTAGTCTGCCCTTCCACGAAATATTTAATTAGAATTTTTTTTAATGTTTATTAATTTTCGAAAATTCCACCTGGCAACCGATCGGACAACAGTTTTAAGTTGAATCAATGCAGACAAGATTATTAACTGATGCTCATTAGCTAGTTGATACATTTGTCTTTTAAAATACAACTAACATATAAGGATCGTAATGGTGCAATGTGGATAAATTTATCGGTTTCCAAGAGCAATATTGGTAGCGCGTCATCCCTACAATGGCTTCCATTTCTACGATTGTGAAAATGAACTGGCGTAATGGGGAGATAATTTTGACGAAGTAGACTCCTGACTGAACTGTCGTTGCATGTAAGAAAATTGTCCGAAGTTCCACGACTATTATTTAAATATGTCAAAATAAAGGATCCCTTAAACGAGTCTTACGTATGATTCGTCAAGCATACGTACCTTTCGTCAATTTGTAAGAAAGCTCTAATAATTGACGAAAGGTACGAACGAACGTAAAGGGAGCACGTATTTCATTTCTACAATAAAAGTTAAAAGAGTCTTTGTTTTATCCAGTAAAACAACATTCTTTTCTAAATCAAGTTTATTTTAAAAAAAATAATATCGTAAATAATAAACAATTTAATATAACCAAACAGAGAAAAATAGTGTAAAATACACTTACGTCCGATACGTTACTTACGTAAACCACGAGTACACACATTTCCGCGGGAATTTTTTAAGCACGAGTTTCACGATAAACATTTAATCAATGACGTTATTGAAGTACGTTTAAGGAGGCTCGACAAGATTCACATTTATTTTTTATTTGTTACAGTACACTTTCAGCAAATTGTCAAAGTGGAATATCGAGATTTGCTTAAAAAATGATGCTACAATGTTTTTAAAAAGTAATGTTGAATAAATCTAGAAAAATAGGCTTTGTATATCAAGAAAATAAATCTACATTTTGCAACATATATGTTGTGGATTTTATAATGACGATTGAACAGTACACATGTTTGGAAGATAAACGCGATGTTGTCACTTATCGTCCAGTGGCTAATATTTGAGGACTAAAGGCAAAACGCAGTTATACGCTGAAATAACCGTTCTATTGCTCAGGTGTATCATATATACACATTTAGGGGGGGGGGGGGGGGGGGCAATGAATATTACCAGGGGAGAGGCGATGATTCAAAAGTTATGAAACGAGCACCAGCATATGGCATAGTATAAATACTATCCGGCTTTTTTTCTTCATTTTCATTTTATAATTTTGAGCGTTGCAAATTTTGAATCAAGGAAGTATTTGTGTTTCTGTTAGGGAGGAAGACGATGTATTTTCTTTGACTTTTTCTTAGGAGTGGGGAAGGGGCCGGTTTTAAGTCTTCTAGGGGCATTTTTTTTGTCTGACTACTCTATATTTAGAATATTTGTAGTGTTATCTCCTCCGACCTGGTGGTATCAATAATCATATTCTAACCTATCGGACGTCCCGAAATCCTAAATATATCTAAAGAAAAATCCAATTTAATAAGTGTCGTTGCATGCACGATAATTGTCCGAAGTTCCACGACTATTATTTAAATATGTCAAAATAAAGGATCCCTAATACGAGTCTTACGTATGATTCGTCAATCATACGTACCTTTCGTCAATTTGTAAGAAAGCTCTATTAAGAAGAAGTGACGGTAACCACTTATCCCATAAACATTGACAATGAGACAACTTTCTTTAAGACACAAAAATTATGTTGAATTAATCAAGTTTAGGTCAGCGTATGCCTTAACGATGAGAAAAACACACAAACTGCATGAAAGCAAGCTATAACAGGGCCCTAAATTATAAATGTAAAACAATTCAAACTTGGCAAGAAAACTACCTGCCGATTTTATGTTCAAAACGCATATGGTATAAAGCAACCAAAGACAACCATGGAATTACAAACGTGTGATTCCGGAATGGACTGAGTCAAAGTGTTGTCGCTGACACAAACAGTACAACAAAAGTACAAATAATAAAAAATGATGAAAAAACCTTAACTCGTCCGATGACAGAGCCTGTATAGTAAATGCGCGATGTGTGCCAAAACTTGTATGATAGTTAAAATTATCCCTTAAATACAATAAATATACATGTTATTCGCAGTTTACTATGAAGTCCACTATCACTGAACTAGTATACATATTTATTAAGGGGCAGCTAAAGGACGCCACCGGATGCGGGAGTTTCTCGCTTCATTGAAGACCCATTGTGGCCTTCGGCTGTTTTCTGCTCTATGGTCGGGTTGTTGTCGCTTGGAATTTGTATGAACTTTTAATGTTGATAGACATTTTTAAATAATCTGTTGTTTTTTTTATTAAGATAAGCTGTCCTGAAGTTACGGTGCGACATGTTTATGCTGGACAGACGGATAGATAGACGGACAGACGGACGGAAGGAAGGACAGACGGAAGGAAGGACGGACGGACGGACGGACAGACGGGTGTATACAATAATACGTCCTGTCAAAATTGGGACGGGCGTGTAAAACGCATAAATTTGAAAAAATAACTCGTTATTAAAGGTGAATAAGTTTTATTAGGATATCGGCCAAGTCGATTTATTTGTATATTTGTCTGCCTTATCATTTTTGCTATATAACTTTTATATATATTTGAAAAAAAGGTATAGAAATCGATAAAAAAGAACTTGATATTCGGCATTTATTATAATAAACATAATAAGCCGTTGTCCGGTGAACGAACTTGTTTTCCAACGACCCACAAAACTCCTTTTGAACGCTGAAGTTAAATAATCAATTATAATGTAATGCGATTATAATTTTTTTTTATTTGACCAAACGGGTTATAAATTTGAAATCTATGACGAAACCGGGTTGTATACATAGACGAAACCGGCCAGTTCCATTTTGACATGACCCATTTCTTTCGTTCCATACACAGAGATACAATTATGGAGATGCTCATAATAACTAAATTTGCAATCTCCGTGTCAATATCTATCTTCCCGTACCTTTCTTTCCGTACAATCTGAACAATTTAACGAGAAATTAAACAATTTCGAGGCAAGGTTCACTCAATTCGTCATTTTGACATGCATTTTGACTTATTTCTCCGTTAATATAGAACGGTTGTAGAAAATATTGCATATCACAATAGAAAATAGTTGTATATGTATATATATTCTTCGATATCATAAAACAAATAAGAAAATAAGGAGAAACCTAGCTTTCTTCTGTCTATTAATGTTCCGTCATTGTGCCGGATGTTAGATACCATCGAGTCCGAACAAATTTTGCCGGTGTGGTTTAGACACAGTGTGGTTGTCCTGCGAGAGAACGTTCTGTGCTGGTGATTCGGTACTGACGGGTGCTGGTGATCAATGAAAAAATGTAAACAAGGACGAAAATGATGATTTTTGACGTTTTCACTCATAAAAAATGGAAGAAAACAGTTGAGATTTTTCAATTTTGTTTCTTATGGGTTCATATATAAACCATTAAAAAGTTGACCCTTTAAACTGTTTCAGTAAGCGTAACACAAAAATGCTAATTTTCAGAAAATCTAGAACTGAAAAAATAAAACAAAAATGCTCATAGAGTCCGCTTTCTATACCGCAATCCACACGACAAAACTATTTTGTGAAAAAACATTGCATTTTATTAAAATTTAGCATTTTCTCAATTTATTCATGTCCTGATACTGTGCTGGTGGGTCCTGTCATTGTGCTGGTGGGTCCTGATACGGTGCTGGTGATTTTGGATAAGAAGTTGGTAATATTTGAAACAAATGTTACAAAATCAATAAAATTGGGCAGATAATTGTTGTCAATAGGATCTATGACTCCTATTTCAGCTCTTGTGCATCCATTTAGCTGTTTAATATGTGTTTTCAAATGATCGTAACTTGTATTACATAATTACATAAAAGGGCAACATCTTTCGTCCAATTTAAGATAACAATATATAGTATCTAAAATAAGAATAGTTTTATTAAGATATTAAATGCCCCTTACATTGATGCTTCAACAATGATCAAAGCCCATGCCGCATAGACATGTTTGTTAGCGGTCCGCATACCCCTCCCCACTTCCACCCAACCAACCCTCCTCATTTCCTCCTTCATTGTTACAGTGGTGTACCAATACAACAATTTATCACATAATAATAATAACACAAAGACACACATTATTGAACAACGAATGCTCGCAGGTACTGAAAGCTAGTTCAAAGCCGCATTTTCAACTAATAGATAAACCATGTTCTCATATACAAAAATTCCAATCGTGTCGATTAAAAAAGTCTCAAAACTTAAGTTCACATTTTAATGTTTGATGAAGCAGAACTTTAAAAGTGTGCAGTGAATCTTGTGCTCACAACAGTTATTTTCATAATTGTATTTACATAAGACTTATAAAGGAATTAAGAAGGTACGAATAAATATTTTACAGTTCAATTTAATGATCATGAATGGAATGAAATGGTACGGAAGTTTACATAGGACAAAAAGAAATTGATAGTATTTTTTGGCGAAAGACTTAAACGCTTCTTTGCATTATATAGTACAGCTCTTCTATAAAAGCATGCACAAAAAAACTTTGATTGACTAGCTTGCTATGTTTGCTTGGATGTTTTCAAACAATAGGTAGGCTGAGTTTCAATACATACTGGGATTTGATTGGACAAATACAAACTGACAGGAATTGAAGTTAATGTTTATTGTCCAAACAAATTCTAGTATATAGTAAACAGACTACTTACCTGTCGTTTACAAACATCCAAACAATCATAGCACGCAATTTGATCAATAGTTTGCTTTGCATATATTTATAGAAGAGCTGTAACTTCTAAAAAAAAATTCTTGTTGTCGTAGATGGTTAAATCCTCAACAAAATCTCAATAACTTTGTTGGAACGAATAAAGGTTTTAAATCAAATTTTCGTGGACTTTTTAGCTTCCACCCTGACGAGGCATTTAGCTGTTCGTATGCTGTTGCACCTGACGCACGGAAACTTTCACATTTCTATCTTCTTTTCTGAAATATTTTACCCGGGCCGTTTTACCCAGCTCATACTTGACAGGATTGTTATCCTAGTAAAAGATGTAACCAATGAATTGAACACGTCAAATTAAAAATTCCACAATACTATATAATTCATTTTATGTGTCAATTTGTTTGAAAAAAGTCGAAAAGATGAGAGTTTTTTAATGTCATGATTATCCGTCGCTTTCTAGATCTATGCTTAGCATTTATTTCAGATGACAAGGACTGCTCACTCTGATGACCCTGCTGCCTTTCATAGCTTTATCCGTATACATATATTAATAGATAAACAAAAGGCTGCAACTGGTATTTTTGTATTTAAAATGATTCGTTGTAACGAGAATATTTGTGGTGAATGGAAACTGTGGGGTCAAAATCTTAAATTGCTTATAAATTTTGCTGGACCCAGTTTCGTTATCTGATCTGAATTTTCTGAAATGTGCAAGGTAGATAGACATTAGCCTTTTGATTTTTTTTTACTCGGTAAGTTTTGCCCTAATTGCTTGAACTTTTGCAATATTAAAGCCGATTTCAATGAGTGTGTAGACAAAGGAAATATCTTTGGTTATCTTGCTTGCTGAACAGAAAAGTCATTGTTAAAGGTTATGTAAACTACCCTACTTTAAGAGTAGAAAAGACTAGTCCGACAAATGACACATCTTTCTGTCTGTAGGACCAGGCTACTTCGAAAGGAGGGTAGTATACCTTACCTCACAATGACTTCACGGTTTAGCTAACAAGCAAGCTAACCAAAGATATTACCTTTGCCTACATACTCAATGGAATCGGCTGTAACTAAAAACTCGAATACATTTTAACAGACAGTGGTCATGTTTGTTGATGAATATTGTTTTTCCTAGATTCACTCTTGAAAAATCATTTGGTAACATTTGGTCAAGTAATTTCAGAAAGATCTTTTTGTAATTGCGGACGTCAAGACAATACATGAACATCACACGACCCCTCGACACAGGTGAGCTAATATATGATCTTATAGCGATTCGGGTTGATAACCAGTTGAAGTTAAGCCAGTTTTTTGTGTGTGTAGATTTGTATTGTTTTATAAAAAAGAAGATGCGATATGATTACAACGTATTTTGGTGATCTTGCAAAATGATCGTAATCCCGTAAATCGTAAACATATCAGTTTCTTATCTTAAAAGGGGACAAGAAGGGTTCCATTAACAGGCCAATAAATAAGATTACAGTTAATTTGAAAAAAAAAAATAAAAAAAATAGGGGTATTTTTTCTCTCATAATAACAGTAAACAGATTCACAACAATGTCAATTTCAAGAAAGCAGACAACAGTTAATTAGTCAATAACAGTACAGCATCAATGATCTTGAATATATGCCACTTTTAACTAAAATATAAAGGCACAGAACCAGGACATAGGAGCACAGAACCAGGACCGTTTTTCTTATCGCCAGCACAGCGTCAGGACAATTCCGTTTAACTAACTTGCACGACTTTTGCAATATAATATTGTTGTAATATACTTTGCATGGTACTTATAACGCATCAGAGAAAAATTAAGCAACAAAACAGTGGTTTTATTGCCGTTCTGATACAATGTAAATAAACCCACCGGCACAGAATCAGGACCCACCAGCACCTGACAGGACCAAATCACCAGCACAGAACGTTCTCTCGCAGGACAACCATACCCACCGTGATTCTTATTTACCTTAATTTGTTACTGTTGCTGGATATTCATACAGATAGATGTTTTGACAATAGGCATACCATCATAATCCGTGGCGACTATGACTATACAGGACTATGCTATTGTGTTTCAGGACACTGACCTGCCAATATGTATGGTCAGCAATGATCCAAGAATTGAATTGTCAGCTCGTTTTAGTATGCAATATGTTCATCATGTTACAACGAAGTTGCCGAACAATAAAAACAAAAAATTATTTTAGCTTTAAACATATTTATTTATAGTGGATTGGAAAACAAGTTATTGCAACGTATATTAATCCCTTTACCCTTTGCGGGTGAGAGTGCAGCCTGCCTTGTAGCGGCATTAGCCTACTCTTTTTCGAAATCTACAAGGGTGTCTTTTACGTGCATGAGATATGGCTCTCTCTTAACACGGGTCAGTCATTTATCGTCCTTTTCCAACGGACTATCATCGTTCCTCAAAACCATACTCGCAAATGGTGGTGACAGTTGTCTCATTGGCAATCATACCACATCTTCTTTTTTATATTCAGTTCCTCAAATTTTCTCCTCGAAACGGGGATCGAACCAGGAACATTTGTATTAGTAGTCCGATGCGCTAACAACTACACCAGGGGACAAAATTCAACTTAAATATCATTGAACACCGTGTACATCAAGATTTTACCATTATGCCTTCAATGTATAGTACAGGTACATGAATTTGCTCATCCTTTTTTAAATGCAAAAAGGAGCAACTATTAGAATCGACGCTTGTGCTAAAATGGTAAAATAAGCGCTTATAAAAGAATCTAATCTGCGCAAATGAAAGATCGATATCTTTTTTAATTGGCCCAAACGTCAAAATTTTACAACGTTCCCATAATGTCTTAACTCATTAACATTCATTATAAAGTAATTTATATAAACCTTTGGCTAGTTCATTGTGCATATCTTTTGGGAATCTGACTAGAATCCTTGCTTCGTACTTTACCAACATATATTTTCAAAACATATAACTACGGTTTAAAAAAAGAGAGATGAAAGATATCAAAGGATTTATGAATCTCATAAGTCGAAAAACAACTAACAATTATAATGATGCAATGGCAAAAAAACGACAAAAACGACAAACAACAGTATAAATAAAAAAGTAAAATAACAAAAATACCGACCTCCGAGGAAAATTTCAAACAGAAAGACCCTTATTAAATCGCAAAATCAAAATCTCGAACACATCAAACGAATAAAAACAACTGACACATTACTGGCTTGTTACGGGCATTTTCTTATGTAGAAAATAGTAGATAAAACCTGGTTTTAAAGCTAGCTAAATATCTCACTTGTATGACATCGATGTGTGAATAAAACAAACATACTCATATACTCATGTAAAAACAAGAGGCTGTCACAACGACAGCAAACCGGATTTATTAACATTTATTTGTGTCCTGGCAATATCACAAGACCCATAACTGATGAACGGTGAAAGTGAAAATCGTCAATATCAAATTTGACCTGCATTTTGTCATCAGTATCAACATATTAAAATTTGAAAGAGCTAAGGTTGAATGGTTCATGAGTAAATGCAACAACATGAATGGAAACGCCATTTTTTATCTTTCAAGAACCATAAGACCTGAACGGTAAAAGTCAAAAAACGACATTATTAAACTTGACCTCCATTTTGTCATAAGTAACAATATGTTAAAATTTGAAAAGCTTTGGTTGAACAGTTCATGAGTAAATGCACGGACATGACTGGAATCGCCATATCAATCTTTCAAGAACCATAACTCCTGAACGGTAAAAGTCAAAATCGTCATTCTAGAACTTGACCCCCATTTTGTCATCAGGAACAACATATTAAAATTTGGGAAGCTTTCATTGATTGAACAGTTCATGCGTAAATGCACGGACACGACTGGAAACGCCATTTTTCAATCTTTCAAGAACCATAACTCCTGAACGGTAAAAGTCAAAATCGTCATTCTTGAACTTGGCCTCTATTTTTTCATCAGTAACAACATATTAAAATTTGGGAAGCTTTGGTTGAACAGTTCATGCGTAAATGCACGGACACGACTGGAAACGCCATTTTTCAATCTTTCAAGAACCATAACTCCTGAACGGTAAAAGTCAAAATCGTCATTCTTGAACTTGACCTTCATTTTGTTGTCAGTAACAACATATTAAAATTTTTGTTTGCCGTCCGCCCGACCGCCCGACCGACCGCCCGCCGTACATCCCCAAATCAATAACCGACATTTTTGTCACAAAAATCTGGTTAAAAAGGAGTACAACAGCCAACATTGTGTTATAATATTAAATTTTAGACAAACACGCAAATATGTAACAAAGTCATAAAAAGGCACATTAACAAATAAGAGATACACACAAATACAAAAATTAACCATAGCACAATGATGGGATGTATAAGTACAGAACCACGTCAAATGCATATCACAAAAATTAGAATAAACAGTAATATTCACAAAGACAAAAATATTAAACTAAAAATTAAACAACATGATCAAACTAAATCAATTAATAATGTTAGTATGTGTCAATTTGAAAAATCAGGGATCTATAAATTCAATTCAATTCAATTCAAATATTTATTGTCATATAAACTCTGAACAATAAGTGTGTGACAAATAATATAAACATACACAAAATACATTTAAAAAACAAAACCATGAAAACGAAAAAAAGCTAAAAAGCAAAACAATCTATCTATGTGATATATAAATATATTTTATAAATAAATCAAGAGTCCCCTGTCCTCAGTTCGAATGCCTGTTTAAAATGGGACCCTAAGCTTTCTATTTCTTTTGAGGTTGATGGACAAAGAAGATATTTAATTTTTCATTTTCTTGCCAAGACATAAAGGAAAACAAAGTTTTTAAGAAGGTAAATCAAAAGAAACACATAATGGCTGATTATTCAATCTTACAACGATAACGAAACAAGCATGCGACTTTTGGCTGTATGTAAATGTATGAATGTATTGTGGTTTGATATTGAACGATTTTTCAAGCGTTTAATCAAGATGACCTTAATGTTATGTTGAAAATAAACTGACAATAACTTCAGAATATTGCCAACTAGTGTGATGACATTCAAACATAAATGCTGCAAGGTTAAAAACAAAGGTCTAATGAGTTGGTAAAGACCTTTTTTGCAGGCGTTTTATAAATATGAAAAATGTGTTTAGATAAGGATAGTCAACATCTGTTTATTTTGTCGTTGTATTTAAAGCCTGATAGCTGCATACACATCACTGTTGCGTATTCAATTTGTACCAGGTATGTAGATACATGTTTCTATAATAATATTACTACTATAGTAACTATTAAAAAAAAATTCTATGGTCGAATTAAATTTAAAAAGTTTTTTCGTATGAAATAATATATCATTTAAAAAATCTCGAAATATGAAGTTGCAGTAACTGTTACAGCCAATTTCAACTTGTTCAAACAAAAATTCTGTTGTGTTCACTAATATAATGATCAAATGTTCTGCGACAACAAGCATCTATAGTTTAATACAATCTAAAGTAAAGTTTATGTTGACTTTTAGAAAGAGTTATGGTTGTAATATGGAATTCGCTCCGATCCGCCGTTTTTAATTTGAAGTGTTGTCTTTTTACATATGAAACAAGCATGGGACTTTTAGCTGTATGAATGTATTGTGTTTAATATTGAATAATTTTTGAAGCGTCCAGCGTCAGCCATTTTATTACTATTATAATATTTATCTTCAGGGACAAATAACAAGACAATGAAATAGTATTATTGCCTTTTTGGCCTTAAATTCCCGTTAAAAATATCTTTTAAATTATAAAAATCTTAGAACTGTGTTAATAACCATGCCTGTATTGCAGATGAAGATGTTGGCACATGGTTTGGTTTTACTGGTAGTTGTAGTGATTGTTCAGTCTGGAATACCTGGAATAAGTAATTATTATAGTTAAAATTATGTTAATTTAAAAATATAAGTACTATACCCAGATGATGTGCACGCTGCCTTATAAAACTACAGATTTTATGCAGTTTTCCATCTAATTTCCATTGTGGAAACATTCTGCGCAGCCAAAAAACATCACAAAAATTTAAGAGAAGCTTTATTATAAATATTGAAATAATCTCACCAAATATAAAGTTGTTTCTTTGGGTGTACAAATACTTTTCTAGTATATAGAATATACTTAAAACTTTATGAAAAAACAATGAAAATCAAGAAATTTTACAAAATATGAAAATTATGTTATTATAGATCAGTGCAAAATTTGTTTTTATTTTCTGAATGCCTTGTACCTTAGTCTGGTTTGCACACGTTCAATGGAGTAATATTTAGGCCAAATAAGGGCCTTATTATCCGTACTCCTTTTACAAAAATATTGTTGATTTTAGATATTTTAATCTTTGATGATATTATTTTTACCAGTAAAAGGTTGTCCAGGTTGCAGTGTAAAAGGAGTTTGCTATTTCCCCAATCAAGAATGGAAACAAGGTTGTTGGACAAAGAAATGTTCTGTTTATTCCAATGGTTTCGTACAAGGATGGAGAACACCAGTAGTGAAAACACGTATGTTTAACGCATTGTTTTTAGGGCTTGAAAAGGGTCCTTCTTTTCTGATTTCTTTCATTTTTCCCCGCTCATTTATCTTTATTTTTAAAAATAAATTGCTGCTTCTAACCATTGTTAAGTAATTTCTTGATACATGTAGCTGTATTCTGAACACTATTCTTTTCATCCAATTCTTTAGTTATCCTTTATATTTTATCACACCAAAACCTATTCTTTATTTTTTTTATTGCCTTTTTATCTCCATTCCTTGTTGAAAGTGTTTTGCCCATTATTCTCTATTTCGTACACCCTATCAATACCTTCGAATATCGCTTTGTTCACAAATGTTTTGTTCTGTTCTTTTTTGGTTCGAAAAATCTAACTTGTTGTTAACAACAATATGTAGAAAAGAATATTCGTTTGACCATCTAGGTCAAATTTTCGCAATTTCCCGTTACCTTATGCAGTCGATTCGTACACATTACACCCTCAATTTGAGAATCGACTAACCTCTCAATCATTGTATTTATATTTAATCATTAATTCTACCAAAGGGATGTTTATATTAAAATTATGCTTTAAATATCAGTAGCACTAGGTTTTCTCTCCAGTTCTGCAAACATTTTCGAAATTTTTCTTTGACCGATGCAGACGCTTCGCACACATTACACCCCTCAATTCGAGAATCGTCTTAGCTCTCCTTCAAGTCCCAATAGGTTTTATCTCCAGTTCTCTAAACCATCAGTGTATTCATATTTAATCAATAATTCTATCAAAGGGATATTTATATAAAGAATATGCTTTAAATAATGATGGGAAGGTTTTAAATATCAGTAGCAATAGGTTTTCTTTTTCTCCAGTTCTGTAAACATTTCCGAAATTTTCCTTTGACCGATGCAGACGATTCGCACATTACACCCCTCAATTCGAGAACAGACTAAGCTCCCCATCATGGTGTTTATATTTGATAATTAATTCTATATTAAAAATGCTTTAAATATAATGATGGAACGTTTTCAAATATCACTCCCAATATGTTTCTCTCCAGTTCTCTAAAACATATTTAATTTATCAAAATTATGAAATACCCCTTCACCATCGATTAGACAAATCTGTATATAATATGAGACAATCGTTCTCAACCCAGGAGATAGTGGGAAAGGAGGGGGTCAACCCGGCACATGTCCAATTTAAATGCATTGATCGTCTAAAAAATGTGGGTTTCAAATCCCCGAAACACCTTCCCTCAAAGATGCCACTAGGTGGACACGATTCTGGAATCGAAGCCTTGACATGAGTGGGAGTTAGATTGGAGTGAATTGAGAGTGGGCGGAAACCAGGTGGCGAGGGAAGTAGAAAAAAGAATAATTTATGCTTCACCAAAAAAAATATAGACAGACAAACTTAATCAATGATTCAAGACTTAAGCTTTATTTATTTTTAAACGGCTGTGTTTTCGACAGGTATACCGTTTGTTGTCTGTCTGTCTGTCGTCATCATGTCAGTGTACATCAGCTACAACCTGCTTTCACGATTTCCCATAAAACTTTGGTAAACTGTTTATATCTATGGATGTAAGTTCCCTCTCGATTTTTAGAAAGTTCAGATTTAACATTTTGGATTATAAATCCAATTGATATTATTACAGAAACCCTCCTTTTGTTTTAAAGTATATATGAATAGAACATAGAAAATAGCTTATTGCATTGTGGATTTAAATCACGTTGGTCTGTATTTTTATATTTGGAAAATACTTTCGAAAAATACACTTAAAATTGAAACATTTGTAGTAAAACACACCAGTTCTTCTCTGTTGGTATGACTCGTTACAAAGGTATTTAACTAAGGATTGTGTACCCTTGTTGTGTTTCAATGATAAACATAAGGATTTTTTTTTTATAGAAAATCATCAACCTAGTCCTTCCCCTTGTACTCTCATATTTGGCAATTCGGTGCTTGAGAAATATAGGACCAATTCAAGTACACCTTTTCGGGTGCGCTCGACTTTAGTGACTCAGCACGAGGTCATTTAGAATTTAAGGTTCATCATAAGGAATTGAAAAATATGGCCGTGTTTACACCTCCAAAATTACTATGAGTGCAGACAAACTGGTACATCCAGGAAAGTTTTAAGGCATGGCAGGAACTAGATATATAAAAGTTATATGAAGTCTACGTTTCAGAAAATTAAAAACTTACCTGAATTTTGATGTTCATTTTTTTCCAGTCTGCAGAAGATAGCAAAATAAACAAACACCCGAGTTTTATTTGATACGGTCCACTCAGTTACACAGTTTAAACCTGTTAAATCACCTATTGTTTACAGGTGTCTATTGTCCATCTATTGTCCATTTAAATCAATACTACTCACAACATTGATTATATGAGGGGAGCTTCTCAATCGTTTTCACTACTTAGTTAATTTTTGCACCTTCTGCAGGAACGAAAAAAAATGGATAGCAAAATCTAGAAAAGTTTATAATTTTCTGAAACATAAAATGCATTTAAAATTTATATATCTAGTTCCTGCCATCCCTTAAAACTGTTGCAGGTGTATAGGTTAGTCTGTACTCAGAGTAAAATTTGGGGTGTAAATACGGCCATTTTAGCCAAAAGGTTATGATGAACCTTAAGGTTGTTTTGGACTTTTTATAAACAAAAAATGCTGGCACATCAAGTGAGTAATATTTGTTCAAAATTTTATAACAAAAATCTCTTTCATAAAGTCTGTGGATTTGTTACAAAAATCTTTGATTTATTTCCCACAAAATCCCCTCTTTCTATAAATGCAATGAAACAATAAATAATAATGCTTTGCTCGCACAAGTTTTCCTTGGTACAAAATGCCCATCTCTGTTATTCAATGACATAATATTTCCTGTTTTGATACTATTGCAGTTTGAAAATTTCATGATTCACATGGCTACAGGTTCAATTAAAAATTAAAATACACGTATTTGAAATATCCACATTCGTAATGTCGGCTATTAGAGGATCTTAGAGCTGTTGTACAAAAGCTCGTTTGCAAAGAATTCCATTATTATGTTGTTTTGCCCATTTTATTAAGAAAGTTCGCACAACCTTTACAGTTAAAGGGGCGTAACATGTCAAATT
This sequence comes from Mytilus edulis, assembly GCF_963676685.1. NCBI lineage: Eukaryota > Metazoa > Mollusca > Bivalvia > Mytilida > Mytilidae > Mytilus > Mytilus edulis. The sequence continues at coordinate 35,613,857 of NC_092348.1, forward strand.
CTTGTTCACCGATTTGACTCAAATTCTTATATTTGATTTATAAAATACTAAAATGGATATCCAAATTAAAACACAATAATTTTATTTGATTTATAACATACTAAAACGTATATAGCCAAGTTCTAAAAAGTTTCAGATAAACAATTTATGATGCATGGGGTCGATAATATGTATCACATTTTGTGTGTATTTCAGTCCATACGCAATCTAACGATCGAGGTGACATCCACTGACTGCCCACAGTCATGTAACGAGATATAAATATAAATATAGATAGGTAAAACGTACAATTGGAATTTTCTAGGTCTGTTTGATTTTATATTATAAAATAAAAATACTTTAATCATCGTTTTATCTGTATATTATGAATGAGTTTTTGTGGATCGAATCAGTTTACCAAATGATTTCTCTTTGTTTCACTATCAATGTTGACATTCTTTTCCTTTGATAGCTGAAAACGTCAAATGTATGCGTAACCCATCCATAGCCTTAGGAGTTAAATTGCTGGTAACATGATTGTGTCAATCAGGTCGAAATTATTCACTTGGAAGTGAACAATTTACAGCGATGTTTCAAATTGTGTGTTTTTTTTTTTTTTTTTTTTTTTTTTTTTTTTTTTTTTTTTTATCTTAGATTGATAAACTGACACAAACTGGCTGCAAAAAGTAAATGATTATTTTACTATTTGACTTTCATTAATGATGGAACAACAAAAAAAACGCGTTTTAATTTTTCGTTTTATCTCGTACCTAATTTCCCTTTAAAATTGCCATTCTCAAGCATTAACGTTCGCAAAGTTTCTGTCTGGTTGTGAAAAAAGTAAAACTTTTAATCTTAATAGTGTTAATTAGAACCAATAATTTCAATTATTGATTAATTCATAATAAAGTATTCATATTAATTTTTATTATTGATTAAAATATTCTGTTGAAAATAACCAATGTGCGAAATAAATTAAGCGGAAATCAACGACCTAACAGATAAAATCACAAATCTGACAACTGTAAATTTATTTATTTTCGTGGATATTTAATTATAGATAATGTGTTGAACATCTAATTTGTGGTTCACATGAAACCACGAAATCAACGAAATCTGATATCCAACGAATAATGCTGAATTAAAAGGCTATAAACAAGATATTGCAAGAAAAACGAATACAACCAAGAGCAGTTGAATTCAACTATAATTAAAAAAATGTTAACCAAGAGATAACTGCAGCATCACAAATATGATGAACCAAATAGGCCAACCAAAGATAATAGGAAACAACAGGGGCTGATATTATTCAATAGAGTTTTTGAGAGTCAGATAAAAAAAAATAATATATAACCACTTTTAATTCATTAGAAAAATCCTTATAATATAAATTAAAATTTAAGATATTAATGTTGATATTTCTACAGTTCAGTGATTACTATGATTACAAGTGAACTGATTTTGACATGCATTGTGTAATCTGTTAATTAGCCGTATATTTGTTACGTTATATATATTAACAACGACTTAAGGATTGCCACAGTTAGCACCCTTCATTTCTTCTCATTTGATTTTTTTTGTGCATACAAAATGTAAGAAAATTTAAAGCTACCTTTACATAAAAAGGGTCAAGAGTGTTAAAAAAAGTGATATGCAAATGAAAACAAAAAAGTTGGTTCTTCATACAGGTATATATTGCAAATTGTTAAATGTTAAAAGACCGGTGAAGTATGACATTTTCATTGCAATAAAAACCATAGATTTTCTTATATATAGTGTTGTACTCGCACCTAATGAAGTTTAACTGAAGGGACGAGTACCAACCTATCCCAGACAATGGTAGACAGTGGCGTCCTCCCCGATGGACTGTGGTATCCACAGCCCTGACGGAGTAGAACTCTATACTGTCATAGCCATTTTGAATCTCTGTCATAATGATTTTTCTCATGTGGATGGGAAACAGTCGTATACAGAGCATTCACTGGGAGAGGAGTAGTGGTCATGTATAGGAGTAAGGGCTAAGGGTCGTGTAGGGTAGTAATTTGGTGGAAGGGGGTATTTAGGGTTATGGTTTAGGCATTTACGTGTAAGTATAGTGAGGGGTAAAGCATTGTTAAGGGTAAGCATGGTTAGGGCCATTTACGGGTAGTTTTGCGAAGGATGGACAAGATGAAGGGAGTGATGGAGAAGTTGGTTAAGGCTTTAGAGGGTGAAGGGTATAGTAAGTTTAGATTAGGGGTAGGGGTAAAGTGAGGATGGAAGGGAGTGTAGAGAGAGAGAGAGAGTGTGTGGTAGGGATAGAGTGTTTGAGCGGACAGAGTGTGTGAGGGGACAGAGTGTGTGAGCGGATAGGGTGTGTGAGTAGACAGGAGAGAGTGGATGAGAGGAAACAGTTGGAAAGCGGACAGAAAGAGTGTGTGAGAGGACAGAGTGGATGAGAGGAGAGGGTGGAGTGGATGAGAGGAAAGAGTGTGTGAGAGAGGACAGAGTGGATGAGGAGTCGGTGTGAAAGGGTGAAAGAGTAGATAATATGAGAGAGTACATAGTGTGAGTGAGGAGAGAGGATGAGAGTAGATAATATGAGTGAGGAGAGAGGATGAGAGAGTACATAGTATGAGTAAGGAGAGGATGAGATGGTACATAGTATGAGTAAGGAGAGGATGAGATGGTACATAGTATGAGTGAGGAGAGAGTGTGTGAGAGGATGAGATAGTAGATAGTATGAGGACTGATTAAGTGTGTGGATGTGTTATGGAGAGACAGTACCAAGTGAGTGTGTTAGAGAGAGAAGAGCGAGAGCATAGAGGAGTATGAGTGAAGATAGAGTGTGTGACAAAAGTGAGTGAGAGAGAGAATGTCAGTTTAAGTAAGAGAGTGATAAGATGTGCCTCGAAAAGAAAGACAGAGGATATGAGAGAGGGCCGGGGAATGAGAATTTTATAAAAACTTTTTTTTATGAAATAATTAATTCGCACTATCATTCGGTGGAATTGGAGTCAAATCTCTTATTTGGCATGTAAATTAGAAAGAATCTTCAGACACATGTGTACTAACCTTCAAGTTGGTTGCACTTTAACTTCATTAAAACCTACATTGACCAAACACTTTAACATGAAAGACCAAAAACTTTAACCTGAATCCGGACAGATGGACAAACGGACGGACAAACGAAAAACATAATGCCCATAAATGGGGCATAAAAAAGGATAAATAATGAAGTTAGCATGTGTATAGCATGTACAATAAGATATAGTTTATTCTCACTTGCGTATTGCGATCACATGAAACCGTTGAGGTTACTGCATACAGAAAAACATATCGGCGAATTATTTATTGTCTGGGAATCCAACAATTAAAAAAGTAACTTTCTTCTCAATTTGGACAACTTAAAAAAAATCTTCAGAAAAAAAGTATATGTACATTAGTGTTATAACAAAAAGCCATTTAGTTATAGAAAACATGCTTAATTTTTGATCAATTTCAAGTTTCATATGACTTTGATACATATAGTTTAATCAAAATATTTCTTGGGATAATGTTGAGGCTTATATCTAAATATTGGTGCCGAGAAAAATAGTTAGTAGGCAATATTAAAAACATAGAGCAAATAAAAATGGCAAATCATTTTCTTGAAGTAAACTCAAATTTATTAAAACGGAAAACAAAAAGAACATTAAATGATTATAACATTTAAAAAAGGAAAGTGGTTAATTTCTATATATCGACCGAGTCAATCATATGACTGAAAATTGTAATTACCTACCCTCAATGAACGCTCCGCAAATCGCGCGACATTAAGTGTAAAAAAGCACTGACAGACTGGTCGACTGTGAGTCAGAATTATTTGTTTTAGTAGGGTGACATTTTCCCTGTGGACTGTTACATAATTAAATAGATCGTTAAAAGTTGGTCTAGTACAACGCATGTTTAATAATCATATCGCAATGAGCTTGCATTTTATTTACCACTGGGCATTAAACAGCCAGCCACCCTCCTCTTCGAAAGATGTTTTGGTAACAGTCATTTGTATATGCATTTTTTCTTTCTTTGATTGTACTTTTTTAATTGTAACGGAAACTCATTATATAATTTTCGATTTTTCCATTTTTCACAATAATAATTGTTTGTTTTGTGTTGTAGAATGCCCAGATAGATATGGTAGATGCTTTGACCACGGACAACAGGTTTCACATCGGTGTTATTGTAAGGTTACAGGAACACATTGGTCATTGGCCTGTTATGGGAAATAAAAGTGGAAGTGTGAAATTTATGACAAACTGCTTTACAATATAGCACTGAGAATCATTGAATAAAGAAATAAATCATCGAATTGCTAGTCTTTGTTGTAATTTTCAGATTGCTTGTAGTAAGCTTGATTGTTATATGACTTGGGAACACATTTTTTTTATAGACGAAGTTTGAGACACATGAAATTTATAACGTGTTGTGTTCGTTTTTTTTTAAGTGGTAATGATATTGGTAATAAAAGTTCTCAGGGGAAAAAGTTTAGGCAATGATATCGGAAGACGTCAAATTTTTGGTACATAATTGTTTTTGTGTCTTAAAGGGCACTGGTACGGAAGCCGATAAGGGCCATTCAAAAAAAAAAATTATGTCGTAATTACGACATAGCATGTCGTAATTTCGACATAACATGTCGTTATTACGACATCGCTATGTCGTAATTTCGACATAACATGTCGTTATAACGACATCGCTATGTCGTTATTTCGACATAACATGTCGTAATAACGACATCACTATGTCGTTTTAACGACATAGCTATGTCGTAATAACGACATCACTATATATATAATATGACGTCGCGTACGATGTTGGTGATAATACGGGTTTTGTTTTCCAGTTCGTCGTTATTGCATTTGTTAGAAATTTCGGAATTGATAACTATATAAATGTATATATCAAAATGTGCGTAATTAAAAGTAGAAATGGAATATGCCTTAAAATCAATACTTTTATTCATTTTGTTACTCGAGTGATCCCTAATAACACTGATTTTGAGAGTGTAGACAAGTAACACCGCGACATATGATCAGCGTTGCTTTGAAGTTATTCTTGTCATTTTTTAAACTTATTAAAAAAAAGTTGTACTCCTAGCAAGAGTAGTCTTTGGTGTTAATGGTGTATGTTTTATTTATGACGCCATCGTTAACTGGACGCGTCTGACCAGGACGAAAAGTTCACTTTGTTTTGTGGTCAAGCCGAAAATAGAAACAAAATATGGATAGGGGTGAAGTTAAGAGTGATTTTTAAAGGTAATTCAAATAGATTATTCCGAAAATGATATATCTTTTTATTCCGTATATAATAAGGAATAAAAATAAAAAGTTGTGTTACAACATTTCAAAAGATCGTGGCAGAATTAATGATTTTTTGAAATTTGTATTTCTGTCACAAAACCCAAATCTCGCATATTTTTTGGAGCTCTTCATAATTCGAACGTATGCTGCAGATCCAAACCACAATTTAAATATACACCCTTCCTGTGTCAAAATTATACAATAAATATACAACTTTCTATGTCTTCAATTAGTAAGTATTGTTTAAATTATGTCCTAAATTGTTCATTTTATTAAATCCGTTGAAATGTCACACTCGCCGTTTTCTGACGTTTTGGCGTATTTGTAAAGTGTCTTATGAAAAGTAATAGGCAGTTGCAGTCTTTTCTACGATATGAAATTTTATTTAAACGTGAAAACTTTTTTTTAAGTGTATGAAAACAAATTGTGTCGAAGTTTTAAGAGAAAATATTGAAAAAAAAAATAAACGCGATCTTTTTGTTTTTGTCTAGTCAAAATGTCACAAAACGCCGTTTTTTACATTTTTGTTACAAGTATGATAAGTCATATTATACAGTTTTGGAGGGGGGAAATTTGAAATTATAATAGCACAAAAAATACTATATAACATTAAAATCTACTGTTCAGGGATTTTTTTGAACCCATTTTCGATCAAATGTCGGAAGTATTAACGACACAGTCAGCGACTACTTTTGTCTAGTCATAATGTCACACCATGCTTTTTTACTTGTTTTGACGTTACGTTCTGTAAAACTTGACATGTAGTGCCTAACGTCGAAAATTGTGGAAGCCTTTAATTAACTTTTTCCAATTTGATATAACGAATTATGAATTTGATATAACAGATTATGAATTTAATATAACAAATTATCAATTTGATATAACAGATTATCAATTTGATATAACAAATTATCAATTAGAAATAACAAATTGTCAATTTGATATAACAAATTGTGAATTTCTCTACCAATAGTATGATTTAATTATAATAATGAGATTGGTTAAAACATTGCGTAACCCAAATTGGCGCATTTTTTTGTGTATTGATTTATTGTTTATCTGACGTCCAGCGACACATATGGAATGCTTATTCAAAACTTTCTTAACAGGTTTAATGTTTCTGAAAAATGCTGTCATGCTTCTTTATCAATTTCGATGGGCACATACAAGGATTAATGAAACATCCTTAAGTTCATCCTTGCATTTTTCTTTATATATTTGTTTCAATATTTATTTTGTTTGCACTCTTTTTTATTAAAAAACAAAGACCCATGCGCGAGATCTGGAAGGGAAAACCCATGCACAATCAGTACAATACTGTTGATAAAGTTGCAGTAGGAACTGATTTTTCTCTTTATCTTGTCTAGATTGTGGTGCACATTCGCCTATACATTGTATCTTTATATATGTTGTTGTTTGCAATTTGATGATAGTATCAAGAAAAACGTAAATAGCTGAGTGACCACTATGGAATTACTTTTATTTCCATGATGAACCAAAGTGAACATATATATATACATACAACTTTAATATTAAACCAGCATAAATTAATGTTCGTGGTATTAGTATTATTCAACTAGGAAAGTTTTCGCTAAAATGGGCTATCGAAAATACAGCTAAACGGATTAATCCTGCGCTAAAATGGGCGCTAATGTCTTCGCTAAAATGTCCCCTTGTAGTTTTGCGCTAAAATTATCTGCGCCCATTTGTTTTCTTGTTCATAGATGAGATTAAATTTCTTTTTGTTTATGAAATTGGCAAATTTATTAAATTAATTTTATTGTGGTTAATTTTGAATTTGCTTTCAACTGTTGATTCTTTTAACATTTAATACAGGCGATGAAACAAACGATTCAACTAATACAAAATTTATTCGGAAATTATCAAAAGCGGATAAAAGAATAAGCCCTTGACACCATTTGCGAGTATGATGATCTTGTGAAACAATGATAGTCCGTCGAAAGGGGGCGATAAATGACTGACCGACCCGTGTTTTATTAAGAGAGCAATATCGCTTGCACATAAAAGTCACCCTTTTAGATTTCGAAAAGAGCAGGCTAAGGCTACAAGGAAGCACTCGCACCCTCAAAGTGGAAACGGATTTATATAAGTTGTAATAACTTGTTTCCCAATCCACTATAAATAAATATGTTTAAACTAAAAGAAAAAGCAGCAGAAAAGACAGTGGTTTAAACTTTTTTTTAAATATCCTGTTTCAATCAAAAGAAAGAGAAAATATCTTTGCTCCAAGGGGATACTAATGTAAATGAATATTATTTTTTCGTTTTAATTTAACTGTACTTAAAAAAAATATGTGCCCCTTTTGCATTTCGGTTCTATACGTAGCAAGTCAAGCAAACCGCTCATATAAATATGCTGTATGATTGAGCTGCACGAAATAAAAAAAAGTACGACGTTATTTATACAATGTATGAAAAATAACGTCAAAATAACGTTACCAAAACTAACACCAACACCGTACGCGACGTCTAATATATATTAAAGAATATGTATTATCATTGCCAAGAGACTAAATGACACAGAAATTAACAACTATATGTTATCATAATGCCCCCAATAATTAGAAAAGCCGCCGCATAGTCAGCTATAAAAGAGGGACGAAAGATACCAGAGGGAGAGGCCCCGAAATGCTGTGTGGCAGACAGTGTTAACATTAATTAATTATTAGCTCCCTTGGTAAAACTCCAAATTTCATATTTAAAGTATTTCATTGTTGATTAATTTACATGATGCTTAATAAGTATATATTTGTTAATTGCATAGCTTTTGCTATTTGAATTCATTTGTTTAAGATATTTATTCTTATTGTAAAGTTTAATATTTGTATCGTCGCAAAATCTTTGGTCACCTTCTTTGGTTACCTTCTGTGAGAAACTTATATATTTTATAGATCCTGATTGAAAGTAATAAGAAACTGACTGGGGACTAAGCCGACTGACCTAAAATCCTATCAAGGCAAGCAAAGCTTAACACCTTTCTTTAAAGAAGCGCACAACTCCGTGGTTTGTGGTAATGAGGGTGAATGGACGTATCGATTGCTACATGTATTTACTGTCACGACGTTACACATAAAAAGCGGCGTCGAAGAGGGTTTTTGATTAATTTTTGCAAGTTTTATTCGTTTTTTTATATGTTGGTTGATTTATTTATTATATTACAAAATTTTTAAAATTTCTGATTCTGGTTCTGTTCGTTTTGTGATGTCATTTTATCATAAATTACCTCAAGTTGTGGAAATTTATTTAATAATGTTTACCCTTTAAGTTATTTTAACTAAAAATGCATTACTGTCGCAAGTAATGTGGGAAAGAAAGATGGGACAGAAGTAGATATAGGCAGATGTGGTACAGTTTTCCGTAAAAAAGATATTTTTTTTAGATGTACGAAACTTTTATCATATGATGTTTAACTTTCAAGGTGCATATCATCTGTCATTTCTAAATCTTAACTCAACCCCAATACAAATATATCTGACACTCTGCAAGTAAATCGAACATTTTTACCCTTGGTTAAATTTGAATAGAATTGTATTTTCCCTGGTACATAAGTTGTCGAAATACACGCCTTCAATTACTTGAACCTTGGCTTGAGAATTATTTCCGCAAGTCATCTATAGTGTTTAATTTCTGATATACATTTTAAAATATAGTAATCTACTCCTGGATCGTCCGCGAAAACGGCTTAAATAATCCCGTGTTTTTAAAATTCGATGAAACGGTTTTCGTCGCTGTTTGGGATTTGTCTTTCAATTACTAGTACCTCCATTTCATGCACAAGTTTATATTGACGAAAAGTTCCGGCTTCGCTAGTACAGGAATTAATTTCATCACGACAGTTATAACATGAATAGCAGGACAAATCGCGAAGTTAAACACTCCGTGAACTGGTATAAGTCTTTTAATATTGGTGATTGCACCTTACTGAAATGACGAATTTAAATGATCTATGGAGTACTTCCACAATATAAATTTCAATTCGAATTTTACATTTAGAGGATTGTCTTGGTGTCTAAAATTTGTCTTTGCAAAAGTTGGACGAAGTTCATATGTTTTTCCCCATTTCCCCATTCTTTTAAATAAATCGTTAAAAGCTATAAACGATTAATAAAAATTGCAAAATTTAACCTGTGTCGAACCTATGTCCCCGGGTGGAGTCTATAGCAACATGCGCTATTCTTTTTTTTTCGGCAGCAATCATCAACCTGTTTTTTTTAAATTTCACAACACGATTTGTTTTAATTATCATGAACATTTAATTGAAACTTTAGCACATGTAACGACGGAAATTAGCGTCTTTCGAACTTTCGACGTTTGGACAAATTGGCTACTGTTTTGTAATGTGTGGAAGCATTTTATTCCTTTAAGACCCAAACATGTAGTTAATAAGAAAAGAATCTTGTCATTTTTTACTCTTCGTGTATCTAACGTTTGTTTTGATTAATTATAAAAAATACGCGTTAACTGCTTCGAAAAATGAAATATCAACTTGGACAAAATGGCTACCGTTTGAAAAACAACTGTGTAGAGAAGATTTTATTGAATCAGCAATATTTGAACTCACGAACAATGAGGCAAATATTTGTACTTTTGTTAGATATTATTATTGTCTTACTATTTTTATTCATTTTCTGCTACTTACAAAATTCACTTTCAGTCGTTGAGATAACGAAAAACGTCGTTGGACATTTTTCTTATTCCTGCTTAATATAAAGCCACCGAGTCAAATAAAATTTGGCAAAAATAACGCCTTTAACGCCACAAAGAACCGACACCTGTTGTTGTTCCTGCCAAGTATCAAGAAGATCAGAGAATAAGAAATAGGATCACTATACATAAGATTTAAAACAGTTTTTAATAAATGTAGCGTTGGACATCCGTTTTATTTTCACATAGCTTTGCTAATATAATCATCAAATGTACTAGATATTACTTAGTATATGATCAAGAGCTGTAAAAACATAAATATCTTTAATCAATGAATTCAAATAGCAAAAGCTATGCAATTAACAGATATATACTTATTCAGCTTCATGTAAATTATTTAACAATGAAATACATTAAATATAAAATTTGGAGTTTTACCAAGGGAGCTAATAATTAATTAATAACACTGTCTGCCACACAGCATTTCGGGGGCTCCCCCTCTGGTATCTTTCGTCATTCTTTTATAGCTGATTATGCGGGGGCTTTTCTAGTTATTGGGGGCATTATGATATGACCTATAGTTGTTAATTTCTGTGTCATTTAGTGTCTTGGCAATCATAATACATATTCTTTAATATATATAGTGTTGTCGTTATTACGACATAGCTATGTCGTTATTACGACAAGTTATGTCGAAATTACGACAAAGCGATGTCGTTATAACGACATATTATGTCGAAATTACGACATAGCGATGTCGTTATAACGACATGTTATGTCAAAATTACGACATGCTATGTCGTAATTACGACATAAATTATTTTTTTTGAATGGCCCTTATCGGCTTCCGTACACTGGCAACGTGATCTTTGAATGTTTTCTCTATCGGTCCCATTTATTTTTTATAGTTTAATATCAATTACTAAGCATGAAATACAGGATTTCTCTAAGCACATTTTCAAAAGTTAAGAGCTTGGCATGCTGTTTAAACAAGTCTATTGTGTTGAAGCCAGTATGTTGAACTCTAGTCTTTTGAAGTTTTGTGTCCGTGGGTTGCTACCCAAAGTGTGTTTCTTCCTTTGAGTTTTTATTTTTTATCGAACTGATCATTCCAAGCATTTTTTCAACGAATTTGTATTGTTTGTTCTTATGTTATGCTGTTACCCATCTGTCGTAGGTTAGAAGGAAAGTTGGCGTTCGGTGACATGTTAGGCATGCCACATTCTGTTCAATCATGTCATGATCCTGTAATATAGTGATTGTCGTTGGTCTCTGTCTATCATACTTGTTTTTCGCAAATTGTAGGCTATTTTAATTAGGTCGTTGGGTTTCTTGTTTGAATTGTTTTGCATAAAGTTATTTCGGTGTGGAATGGGTTTTGTTCATTGTTGAAGGCCGTATGGTGACTTATAGTTACTTACATCTACATTATTTGTTCTCTGATGGATTGCTGTCTGTTTGGCAATCATACTTAATCCTCATGTATTTATATGTTAGTGTGCTTAATTCGAAATATATGTACGTAATCACAATTTGTATATAAAGTTAAAATTGAGATTGGAAAAAGGGAATGTTGCAAAGAGACAATTACCCGACCAAAGACCGTAAAACAGCCGAAGGCCACAAATGGATCTTCAACAAAGAGAAAATCTCGCGCCCGGAGACGGGTTCGAATGGCACCTAATCAAGACTAACAATGGCCAGATGCTCCTAACTTGGGACAGGCGCATAAATGAGGGGGGGGGGGGGGCTTGCTTGCTTAGTGATATTTCAACCCTCCTCCTATACCTCTACCCAATGTTGAAAAAACATACACATCAATACATACAGTATAAAACTCCGTTTAAAAGTTCGAGTCCAATGTCAGAACTGGTACGAAAGGGTGAACACCGAATAGAAGACAAATCAAGACACAACACAAAACCGGGAACTAAAAAGGCACAGAAAGACAACTGTACACACAAAGACCGGAACATAAAAAACGAATCATAGCCTACCCGTAAAACGAAAAAAAAGGGGCAATGATAAAAAATGAGCATGTGTATCATCTCCAAGGCACCGAGACAAATAAACCGCATGAGAAGAATAATCAGAGTCTAAACGGATATCCACAAATATTATCGAGAACGAAGTTCGTTTTTTTTTTTTTAGAAAATTTATCCATACTATTTTGACAGATGCATTGTAGGAATAATGGGATGCCAGAGAAATGAGCTGTCGGAATAATTACATGTAGGAATAATAGTTGTCCGACAAACGGGATGTCACCATGCGAAATATATTGCCTGTTAAAGTCAATGAGCGCTCCTGTATGATCCTGTTCCAAGTCAGTCGCTTATGATCCAGTGTTTGTCGTTTGTTGGTGTATATCATGATTTTGTTTGTTTATTCTTTAGTAGTTAGCTGTGCTGTATGGATGTTGCTCATTGTTTGTGTATTCTTTAGTAGTTAGCTGTGCTGTATGGATGTTGCTCATTGATTGTTTATTCTTTAGTAGTTAGCTGTGCTGTATGGATGTTGCTCATTGTTTGTTTATTCTTTAGTAGTTAGCTGTGCTGTATGGATGTTGTTCATTGTTTGTTTATTCTTTAGTAGTTAGCTGTGCTGTATGGATGTTGCTCATTGTTTGTTTATTCTTTAGTAGTTAGCTGTGCTGTATGGATGTTGCTCATTGTTTTGTTGTACATGACCATTTGCATATTGTTACATCATTTAGTCTGTGATGGATAGTTGTCTAATTGGCAATAAAACCAAGTCTTCCTTTTTTTACACACGTTTCATGGTTATATTACTAGGTAGTTTGGTCCAATATCTAAAATCTAGTTGTAACAAAGGTATCTTTTCCGACCAGTGTTAACCTGTTAATCTCAGCTCAGACGTAAAATAAAAAAAAAAAGAATAATTTATTAAGATCTTAATTGCAATTTAAACATGCCAAGAACACAACATTGTCGATTTAGTATAACAAAAGTGTAAAAAGAATAAAATACAGATCCTTTGTCAAATCTTAACTTGCAACTTGAAAGCAAAGCTCAAAGGATCGGCATTCAAACATTATTAAGGTCTAAAACTTGTACGCCTTTGCAAACATTTCACTAAATGAAACTGATTCTAGGAATTCTTTCAAGTTATATTTGCCATCACTATCATAATCCAGTTCTTCTACAATACATTTAGCTTGTTCGCCTTCGAATCCATGACTTGATAGACCTGCTTCAAGTTCCTCTTTAGTCAAACTTCCGCTTCCGTCTTTGTCCATTTCTTCAAATGCTTTCTTTAATTCATCACTGCAATTGAATAATGTTTGTAGATCATGCAAAGTATATCAGTCAGTATTTTATATTTTCACAATCAAATGGGTCTTCTGGTAAAAAAAAAATCATAAATAATATAAGACGTTTGTCTTTAGTTAAATTCGATCATTTAGTTTTTGAAGCAAGTTAGTTTTTATGCTCATACTGGTTTCGTTTAATTGACCACATGTCCAACACTATTTTCGAAAGACCAATGATCGCTAAATGCTTTCTCTCGTTTTTTTCTGCATATGCAAAATTCATCTTTTTATATAACAGACTATCATTTTCTAGTGATATTAAACAATCTTCCCGGTCTTACAATTAAACTGTGTAATTTCGTCAGTATCTGTCAGAAATATTTGCAACTAGACGTTAGGCGAACAAATATAAATAACGGTGAGTCCTATCATCCTGGTGTTCATTAACTATTTAGTCTCTACGTACACATGGTACATGTATAAAAGTTTTATCTTATTCTATACTTTAAATTTACCATTTTTGAGTTCTAAGCATGCCTGTCATAAATTCCTCTTTTGTTAAATTCTTTGCTTCCTTTTGTCCGAAGAAAATAAACTTTTCCTGAAATGTACATTGACAATGTGAAATATTATCATCAGTTATTACAATGAAGTTGTCATTGGCTTTGAACAAGCTGTTAGTAACTGCTAGTACTCTGATATACATGTATGTACAAATGTACTTAGTGTCTAGCTGTTGTGTTAATGAATAAATACCCGTCGTGTTTTTGTTAGATGCATTTCTATTTGTATCCATCCTTTTATTTTGATACAGGGTCTCGATGGTCGAGTGGTCTAAATAGTTACTTAAACTGGACCTCTGTTGTGTTCTCTTATCGCTACACTGGTGCGAAGCTATAGATGGAACGGCGGACCAGTTTAAGTAGTTACTACTGTAATCACTAGCCAGTCAACACTGAGGTTGCGAGTTCGAACCCCGCTCGTGTGGGTACGCTCAACTCCAATCTTAATTGACTACAGTTGTCAGTTTTCCTATCGAAGGTCGGTAATTTTCTCAGGTCACTCCGGCTTCCTCCACCAATAAAATACTGGCCATCACGACATAGCCCAAAAGCGGTGATTAAAAGTGGCATTAAAACTCCAAAAATCAAAAATTCATTTTAATACATGTACATGATTGTATATATTCTAAACAGTCCCACATATCTCCTATCGTTAATCCTACAAATAAAATCATTTTGACATTCCTTTAGAAATGAATCAAATATGTCAGTATATACAAATAAATATTGATATTACAAATAAGTTGTAATCAGGTTAACTAGACATGATAAATAGTATTTGATCTACAATGGTTTTAAAAATAAGATATTTGATAAAGAATGTTCAAGAAATACGAAATTGACAATGCAGTACCTATAAATTAGTTCATTTTTGCTTTAAATTTTTCTGGTACCTTTGATAACTATTGATCAATTTTCATTTGTTTTATACTTTTAAAAACAACACGAAAAGCCCTGTCTGGTGTAATTTTCGTTAAATACTAACATTTATGTCGAAATCATCCACCGTTTCGTATACATCCTGGAGGCATTGCTTCACCTCCTCTATTGTAAGAACATCATTGCCATCTTTGTTATATTTCTTCCAATAAGCTTCTGCTTGTTTTGGTGTTACAGATCCGGCCATTTTATAATTTCTACTTCACGAAACAATATTTCTCAATCACTTCCTATTTCTAAATTACAGGTAAAGATGTTTATATGTACATGAAGGCGGTGTCACGGATCAGAAATCTATGGAATGTTTTACTATATTGTCATACTCGCTTACACCTTTACATGTATACATAATATTTTTGTTATTACATGATGATAAAAATATGTACCTTTAATAATATGAGAAAATTGGAGTGGAACACGACATACCTGAACACTTTATAAACTTACTTTCCCCGAGGACATGACCCTTACAAAATCTTGTCCAATTGTTTGCATTGATAATCTGCATATTTTTCCATCTTTAAACCGCTCTTGACCGATGTCCGCATTCTTTCGAATAGTAAATAAAACAGAACAACGATTTCTTTTCGTTTGCTGTTGATGAGATTCGATATTTTAGTGACGTGGAGGGCAGGGTATATTTTAAATTGAATGGTTCACACGGATTGACTTACACTTTATAAACGAATATATTCATATTTGATTTGATTCAAAAAATATGTTTTATGAATTATGAATATAAAAAAGGAGATGTGGTATGATTGCCAACTAGTCAGCTCTCCACAAGAGACCAAATGTCACCGTACGGCCTTCAACAATGAGCAAATCCCATATCGCACAGTCAGCTATTAATGGCCACGAAATGGAGGCATTGCTTCACCTCTTCTATTGTAAGAACATCATTACTGTCTTTGTTATATTTCTTACAGTAAGCTTCTGCTTGTTTTGGTGTTACATATCCGGCCATTTTATAATTTAGAATTCATGAAAAAAGTTTTCTCGATCACTTCCTAAAACAAAATTACAGGTGAAGAAGATTACAAAATTAATGTAAAACAATTCATACGAGAAAAATAGCGGCCTAATTTATGTAATAAAAAATATAAATTTAAAGCAATTTCGTTGTAATGAAACCACGACATTTCTTCGTTCTTTCTTCTTATTATGAATTGGTAACTTTTTTTCGTAAAACAAAGATGACCGGGTGTACGGATATTTTATCAGTTCGAATATTAATAAAACTTTCAAATTTGCTTGTTTGTGTTTGATATTGAAACAAATCCATAAAATATACAAAAAAACAATATTTTCCAAACATGATTGTTGGTTGATTGTTGGTTGCTTAACGTCCAGTGGCAAATATTTCATGCATATTCAGGACGAGAACAATAAATACAATAGGTAGGTTGCTGTAATAGAGGCCATCTAGGATGATGGTCGGGGAAATTAAGACTGCCACTGGAAAATGAGGGTATATTGGATAGGGACAGAAATTTTGCCTTGCAACAGGCCACCTACGGACCCCTCAAAGAGTTGTTGCAAGGGTTCTTAACGTGCAAAGAGCGTGACACTCTCTTTACAAAAGGCATCGGATTTAACGTCACCTTCTGACGGACGTGACTGCGAACTTAATACATCCCGCACAGCCAAACGGACGCCCCACTTCAGTTTACTGCCGGTCGGGAGAAGACCAAGTGACCATATTTCTATACCCCAGTCACCCTTGGGGATTATTTTCCAAACAAACAAATCCGATAGGAAAGCTTACTAGCTTATATAACATTTGATTTAAAAGAAAATATTGCTGACACGGATACAAACAGATATTTATAGTTAATCAAAACTTCTAATATGTTGTTACTGTAGATTCATTAATATTCGTTGAATACCAATTTTCGTTGATTACGTGGGTACAGGTTAACCACGAATTTAAAAGTTCAACTAATTGTAGATTTTCTATATGCTTTGTATGCAGAGATGGGCAAAACCACGAAATCAAATATTCACGAAAATGCAATTCAATCCACGAAAATTGATACCCACGAAAATAAATGAATCCAAAGTATGTTTTGAACATAAAAACACTGTATATTTTGTAACTGCCGTAAGTCATATACTTTTCACAATTATCATTTCGCAAAGAATTCATTAAAGCTGTAACCATGTTAAAGGTAACAGCAGTGCCTAGTAGTTATATCGAGAAGTACTAGGAGATAATGCTGTTTTCAGAAATCGTGTGATTTATATAACAAGGATCAACAATTAAACTGTTAGAATTCCTCAAATGAAACCTCCCTGTGGAGATACAGACACCATTTGGTATTAAAGCCCTGAAAGAAAAATAACCTCTGTTAATGTTTATTTTCATGAATCTCATGTCATTTTAATAGTTTAGGGTCACTCAGCTGTTGCATTCTCCGGGAACTTGTGTAGAACATCAATGGCCTTCTCTGAAGGTAACAAATTTAACATAAAAGATTCGCTTTTCTATACTAGCATTAATTGTTCTGAAAACACTTCTGAAATCTGCTACTTTATCATATTGAGATGGTATGTATTAATGTTTGTGAAAAAAAATAGAAGTGTGCGATCTAACCGCATGTTAACTTTTCGTCAAGGGTCATGCGGTCTGTTACCCTGACTGATGTACGATATAATGTGTTGTATAAAAATGCATGCATGCATGCATTGCCGTTTTTCAAAATTTGATTCATATTATTGTTTCCCTTAATTTAAAATTAAATTAAAATTTAAAAAAAAAAAAACACTTGGTAGTCAAAAGCATTTTTAATAGAACGTCTTGATATGCAATTTAAGTTCTCGGAAATTTAGTAAAATTGTTTGACATCTTTGTTTTATGTCCATTTGTGTTAAATTTACTACACAAAGGATAACTGCTTCATTTAAAGACTGTTGTTTTTTAGCGTTTTTCAACAAGGTATTTTAAATATTTCTTCAACTTCTGATTTTTTATTGTCCCGTTGGTATCTTTTGTTTTTGTTTGTTTATTTGTTTGTAAAAGCTATATATATTCCGAAGATAGAAGTTATGAAAGGAGAACCTTTGCCCGCACGATGGCTTTTCAGAATGCTTAAAATTTAATGTTAATAATTCCATATCGCATATCGCATACTGGTAATAGTTACAGCTTATTAAATTTAACATTCTTCTCAGGACGTTCCTGTATAATTCCTACAGCTTTGCAAGGTTAAGAAGAGCACGGCGAAATCGAATGTGCCATTTTCGCATTTGGTCTCACAGATATAACTGTCTTTTATGAATGATCATTCAATTGTTCTTTATAGGAGTTTAATTCACAAGACTGCTCTTTTAAAACTAAAAATAGTGAATAACACTTGTGAATGTGATGCATTATTTTCAGGGGAACAATATCGGAGTTTAATTCACAAGACTGCTCTTTTAAAACTAAAAATAGCGAATAACACTTGTGAATGTGATGCATGATTATTTTCAGGGGAACAATAGTTATTACTAGTATATACATGTGCTTTTAATTTTGTAATTGTGATACTTTTTTTTTGAAAATAATGGCCATGCCTTTATTTAATGCCAATAGAAGCTGGACACATTTACTTGATGCAAAGTGTACATATATACATGTTATCTGTTGTAAGCATCATTACTGTTTAACAAAATATGTTTGTCTTGACGAAGTATTTTCTTGAATATGGACTCCTTTTAAAACCGCTTTATTATGTTATAGATGAGCTTGTTTGCTATTCTCTTTCTTCTGGCAATGGTAGTCATCGAGACAGGCGGATCATGTGAGTATTAACTGTGTTTTTTTTAAGATGAGTAAATAAGATATAGCTTAATTTATCTTATACATGTTACAGTTTCGTGCCACAATCTCTGGTAGATAGACTAAGTGGTCGCAATGGCAATCATATAATTCATATTTTTATTAATCACAGTGTTTCGAAAGTCTTTTTGTATGATTTTCTGATTTGTTTCTAACAAACTTCATATACACAATGTATTTAACTCAAAGACTGCATGATTGTTTACTATTTCACATATAGTACACGTGTGTGGTTATTACAATGAAACTTCATATTAAGTAGATCTCCTTTGTTTTACTGTCTTTGTAAAAGTTTATTCCGCTTGCCGAAGAACACATGTGCTTTTTAAAAAAAATGCCATATAGAAAAGAAATTCAATTTGATATGACAAAAAAAGTTCAAACAATATGGACCTTTCTAAAATATTTACATTTGTACATAGACATAAGAATATGTGGTATGAGTGCCAACGAGACTTCTCTATCCAAGGCACAATTTGTAACATACCATTATAGGTCAAAGTACATGCGTTGATAATTATAGATTATCGTTGGTCATCTCAACGAGATTGATTTTCTCGCTTGAGCTGGTACAGCGAAAGTGAGAAAAGCAACCGAGTTGAGATGACCAATGATAATCTGTTTATCGCTATTTTACCTATGACGACGTTGTTAATTTCATGTCAATTTCGTTAGCAACGCCACGTGGCCTCCTTAGTTTCTAGCGATATTTTTTCCATCTCAAGCGAGAAGCATGATATGAAAATTATCACAAAAAAGGATCAAAAGAAAAATGCACAAAATAGCGATAAAAAGTATTACTCTGAATATATCCAACCGTATGTGTATTATCAGATTGTATTGCAGGTCTTATATTTTGAGATATTTACGTACATTGTGCTATTTTTAACTTCTTGGAGCCAATAGAGAAAACAAGTTCTCATAAAGGTATAAGTTTCAAAATAGATAGATACATGTATAATGTATGGGATAATATCCTATAGTATTATTTGATTGTAAAACTCAATAAAATTGGAACCTACATTTTTTTAATATGTTTAAATATATTTTGATTAAAGTTTCTGGACAAAGCACTCATGCATTATACGCTTCGGATGTTCCGGCTAAAGATGGTTGTTCTGGCTGCTATGTTAATGGAGTATGTTATTTAGCCAATCAACAGTGGAAAAACGAGTGTTGGACTTTACAATGTCAAAATTATGGTTACATGTATCAAAATAATGGTTATCAAATATTCAGAAGATCTGTACCAGTCAAAACTCGTACGTTTTCATAATTTTAAGACGCAATAAAACTAACTTTTAAAAGAATGAACATTTTCTTTCCATTCGCAGAATCAAGATCTTAACGTTGTAAACTTGCTGAGAGGTCTTTATTTTGTTGTTGACTCTTTTGATAAAATATAGTAATAATGTATCCTGCTTTGGTACTTTTAAAAAAATGATAAATGTGTACTTGTCAAGTCAAGTTACAATTTTCTCCCAATTGAATTTGTTTTTGAATATGAATGTCTTTCTTATTCTTTTTTGCGATTATTACGCTTTTCTATCCAATCTACAAAACTGTAATTAAACGCAATCTTCAGGCGTTTAAAATTTTGTTATATGACTCAAGCGTGAAGTTAATTCAGAGGAAGTTGACCCTATTCCTTAATTGTCATACGTGTATGTAAAATTCTCTTAATAGTACGTTAAATGTTATTTATGTTGAGAGAAACACTTCTGCTTAATAGTCTTTAGTTATTTTTTGCTTATAATTAAATTGTACTGAATTATGAAAATTTCTGAAATACTTTAATATTCCTATATTTTTTTTTATATAGTTCTAGATTATGATTAAGGTAACACAGTTTGCGAGTCGATTCTCAAAGAAGATTACTCTTTCCAGTCATACTTGTTTTTGTATGTTTTTGGTTTTATTTATTGTGCGATGAGTGTAAAAGTTAGAATCAACATACAAAATATTTGATAAACGTAAATAGTTATCAAAGGTACCAGGATTATAATTTAGTACACCAGACGCGCGTTTCGTCTACGTAAGATCGCATTGCGGTTGAATTATTTTGCATGTATGTACAAATCCCTCTTTTAGATGGACGGATCACTTCAAAGGATAAATCGTATATAATCATTATTTATAATAAATAGTCAGTCAAGAAATACACGTATATATATTTTGCAATTTTTCTACACTTTCAATTGATTATTTTTCTCACAAAAAAGATTTTTTTTAGAACATATAATTTTACTAAGAGATGAATATAAGAACATATTTGAATGGCAGTGAACTCTATTAATAAAGTGACGTTTTGGTAAACATTCATTCATTGTTTTGATATTCCTACGATTATTTTCTTTTTCTTGACAGAGTGTAAAGATTCGTACGGGAAATGTGTGGATAATGGTCATGATGGTGTAATAGACCACAGACGATGCACTTGTCATGTGACAGGATCATTGTATACATGGAAATGTAAATATAACAAATAAAAATCAAAACTTGGTCTACTTGTTGTTTTTATATTACATTGTAACATTTTGTTTTAAATACGTCAAAGTCAAATTTTCCGTTTAGACAAACCTTGTTTCCTCCTATTTATTCAGAGTTTGTATAGATCAAACATTTCCAAATTTAAGATAGCATTTTTCAAAGGGACAAATCATGATGATATGATGTCTTTTTCACAGTAAAATGTGTGCATTCGTGTTTTTAAGCGGGTAAAACTTACTTTTACTTTAAAATATGCGACATTGTTCTTTGGAGCTATGTTTGAAAACAACAATCCAGTGAATTTCAAGACTGGCCCCATTATCAATTTTAACCTAGTAAAAGTAATAATATATGTATACTTCACTGGCGAACCTTTTTATGCAATGTGGTTTTACTGTATATACGTATCACTGCTATTTAACAAATTAGTGAATTTCATCTTGTGACTTTACATTTGGAAAATCTTAGCAAACCCACACACTCGTTCATTCAACTTGAAGTTTTATATTTATTTTTCTTTTACTTCAAACCGTGATATTTAATTTATCACCTAATATTGGCATGACCATTTGATAACAAAAAAAAGCTTTTGAATCAATTATGTCATATTTTGCATCACTTCATTAACAATATTCAAATTTAAAACAAAAGAGGGATACACAGCTTAATATCGATATGATAAAAATACTACAAGACATATAAATCATGTTATCTTTAAAACATCAAGACTGTACTCGGGTGATGTGATGTGATGCTTTTATCATTTTTAACGTATAATAAATATATGGAAAAAAAATGAACAAAAAACAAATATGTAACAAATAAACTAACAACCACTGAATTACAGGCTCCTGACTTAGGAAAGGCACATACATACATAATGTGGCGGGGTTAAACATGTAAGCGGGATCCCAACCATTCCCTAACATGGAACAGTTGTGAAACAGTACAACATAAGAACGAACTATAAAAATCTATTGAAAAAGGCTGAACTTATCAAATGGATACAAATAGAAATACATCTAACAAAAACACAAACTGTTATATAGTATTCTATAGTTTCATAGGTACATATTATAAAATTTATTTACAAGACAGTGATTTGACTAACGCTCGATAATTTAGGTTACGACTGAAAGATAACTATTTTAATTTTTAGCGGCAAATATAACATGCTTGATTCCCCGAGGGTATCACCAGCCCAGTAGTCAACACTTTTGTGCTGACGTGAATTACATTGATATGGTCATATTTATAAATTAACTGTTTAAAAAACTTCAGCTGTATTTGGCAAAACTTTTAGAAATTTTGGTCCTCAATGCTTTTAAACTTTTTGTACTTTATTTGGCCTTTTTAACTGTTTTTGGATTCGAGTGTCACTGATGAGTCGTTTGTAGATGAAACGCGCGTCTGGTGTAAATACAAAATTTAATCCTGGTATCTATGATGAGTTTATTTACAATCACTGGGTCAGATGCCACTTCTGGTGGAGTTTTTAATTCCCTGATGGTATCATCAGCCCTAAGGTACTTTAATTCATAAACGGACCTATTGGTATGTTCTAGTATACATGTTTAAGCACACATACCCTTGATTTTATTTCTGTAATGTAAATCCTTTATTTAAATACTATCAATTTACAACAATATATTAGAAATATTGTTGTTTTGGGACACAGTAGCGGACATCATAAAGAATAGACTTAAAATGATTTATCATGCACTTATACACTATTTGAACCTGCTCATCGAGAATGATAAAGGGACAATTTGTTCCTGTATAATACAGATTCAGTGGGTCCTATAACGTTTGTGAGTTTAATCATTCGGAAAAATTAATATAGATATAGATCACACTTTTCTTAAACACAAACCAATACAAACGAGAGTAAATAGATGACATCTGCTGAAAACTTTATTGATCAAAAGGTTAACCAAAATTAGTAATGGCACAAACACAAGTGACTTCGAAATTTAAGTATTTCCATGGGCTATAAACACCACACGCAAAACGAAATTGTAACCTTTAAATTCTATATTAACCTTTTCAATGTTCAACCTTTTTTATAATCCTAATACAATTTATATACAGAGGAATATTCCTAAAGAATGAGACTACAAATCAAAACAACTATTTTCAACATCATCATCTTTAAAACTAAAAAGCTTTTTAGAAAGCTATTACTTGTTACTAAATGTTGTCCTACTTTACGGTTATATCCTTACATGTATAATGTAAATGTTGATAAATCAAATGATGATGATGATAAAGATACGTACCTTTAATGTTAGAAAAGGGGAGTGAAACAGGACAAACATCATACCACTTTTGAACGATTTCCGAATTCTTTCGGATATGAGATTAATACTGAACAACAGTTTCCTTTTTTATTGATTAGAATGTGTATATACATGCAGTGTGTAGAAGGATACTCCTAAATTGAAAGTTTTTATAGAATGATTCATAGTTAAACGTATATATTGATATTTTAATTTATCAAAAAAAATTATTTAAGCATACCGTTGTCACAGTGGTGGTGAAAAACAGTCTTTCTTCTCATTGCGAAATTTTAAACTATACAAATCAATTTTAAAACGAAGTAAAATTTCTATTCAATAAGGAGATGGCCGGGGTGTTTTGACATTTTGTACGGATAAATAACATTTTCGAATTTGCTAGTTAGTATTAATAAAAACAAAATCATGAAATATACAATAACAGTACTTTTAAACAAACTGTTGAATACCCGTTAGGAAATGTATTTACCAGTTCAAAATATGGCACAGATGTAGTGAATCATTTTTTAACATTTTTTTTTTTTTTTTTTTTTAGAAAAAAAGTTAATATTTATCAAACTATATCTATAATTTGCCTTAAGTCATATGCTGATTATCATAGTCTACCATTGCTTTGACCACCGGCTTTATATAACCTGACATCAATAAAAAAATATTATCAATTAAGTCAAAATACAAATGCTTGTAGTATAAACAAAAGCTGTATCCAAGTTTAAGGCAACAGCAGTGTCTAATTTTTATCGAGAAGTTTTTGAATGATGAACACAGTTTGCTGAAATCGTGTGATTACTAATCTAATCGGCGTATAAATGTATGAGTGGCCGTTCGTGTCATTTGCGCGATATTCTAACGCGTTAGTAAAAACTAACGCGTTATTTTGCTAAACTAACGCGTTATTTCTTCATTTTAACGCGTTATTATACAAAACTATCGCGATACTTTTGTATATTGTACAAATGTAATCTATCGCGATATTTTATTGGAATTAACGCGTTAATTTTTGATTTTTGTACAATGATGTTAACCAATCACAAGCGCGGTTCTAGATGGAATCTGAAGAGACAACGGAGATAACATTAACAATAAAAAATTATAAACAAGAGTTCCCTCAACCAACATACATAGCTAAACTCAAGACTTTATAAACAAGAGTTCCCTCAACCAACATACATAGCTAAACTCAAGACTTTATAAACAAGAGTTCCCTCAACCAACATACATAGCTAAACTCAAGACATACTACGTAGAACTTGAACAACCTAATTAATACTTCATCTATTAGTAAAAAGATAGAAGAGATAATTAGGAAATTGTTTTCTCAAAAAGAAATATGAAAACATATGGGCACATGTATTTTCTACCTACAATCCACAAAATTAACCCAGAGGTAGTTAAAAATATCATTTAACAAGGTTTTAACCATTCAGATATTGAGGTTGCATATAGACCCATTGTCAACAAAAGCAATTCCCCAACCTGTAGAATTGAAAAATTCTTAGATCTAATTTTTAAACCTTTATTGAGGAAAGATCCATTCTTCATGCAAGACTCTAAAGATTTCATTGTAAAATTAGAGAAAGAAAAGATTTTCTGATTGCCTATGATGTTACTTCGATGTATACAAACATGCAAATAAAAGATTTGCAAGAAACATTAGTCAACAATTTAGAAAAAATTGACAAGCTATCATATAATTTTCAAATCCCCAATTTAGCAGATTTAGCTGAGCTAATTAAAATAGTATTAGAAAACAATGAATTTGAATTTAATGGACACATCTATAAACAGATAATAGGCGCCCCCATGGGAGGGATTTTATCGCCTACGTGCACAGATTTACATCTGGCCTCTATACTAAAGATGATATTAGATAAATTCCAGTACAGAACACACATTAAATTACACTGTCAATATAGAGATGACGGCTTTATGGTCTTCACTGGTAATATGTTACAAATAGAGGAATTTTTTAGCATTGCTAATAAGATCGACAATCTGTTAAAATTTACTTGTGAAGTATCTGAAGAGTTAATGACCTACCTAGATTTAGAGGTTTATAAAGGTAATAGATTTCATATAAATGGAATCTTGGATGTCAAATCTCACATTAAAAAGACAGAAACTTATCAATTTGCAACCCAATAGCTTTCATCCACAGAGTACCTTTAAAAGTATCACTGTGGGAGAAACTATACGGCACATTAGAAACAATAATAATGAAATCGATTTGAACAAGCACCTAATTAACCTTGAACTAAAATTAGTAGATAGAGGATATAATAAACCAATTACTAGAGATCTGATTTCAGATACTTGCAACAAAGTTAAACGTTGCAATACATTAACTAGAAAGACCATTAAGAAAAATATACCGTTGACTCTCATAACTAAATATAACCCAGCAGTTAAGGGCATACGATACAGTTTTGATCCCGTATTTAAGTTTTGATGAAAATTTGCATGTAGGCTATTTTTTACCTGATTAAATCAAATATGTAATAAAAAATATACCTTCATGTGCTACTCTTTGAGTTAATTGAGTTCAACTTTCAGATATTTCCCCAAAATACGGATTTTTGGACGTATTTTTCCTTTCGATAGAAATACATAACTTTTTTGTTTTAAAAGAAAAACACGATCTGTTTTTTGTTAAATTATTTGTAATTTATGTGTTATATAAATATTGCATAAATTTGTACATTTTGTTTTTACAAATAACTCAAATTTATCAAATGTTCATGAATGTAGGAAAAAATTGTCATTTTTTGCTGTATATTATTCAAATTTTAAAAAAATGCACTATTTACGTTTTCATGAAAATTGGTACACATAATCTTCTTGCGTAATCAAACCAAATGCCATTTTAAAAAAGAGGGGTCCATGAACTCGTTTTCAAGTTAAATCAGTTTGAATTATAAAAATCAGCCGAAAACTGCATCTTTTCCCGATAAGTCACCGTTTCACGTCTCGAAAATAACAATTTATGTTAGAAACGTCATTACCTCCACTGTAACTGTATAGTATGCCCTTAAAGGGCTGGGTAGAGCATTAATAAGAAAGTCCTGGAATATTTTACAGTCAGATGAAGTATGCAGACAATTTAAAAAAAAAAGTGCCTATCATTGCGTATAAACGCAGCAGAAATCTTAAAGAATATTTTGCCGAAACCCGGCATTAGTTGGGAGACTTTAAAAAAGGAACCCAAGGTAGGCCACTTATAGAGTGAGCCAATCTAAAAAATTCCGAAACACCGTTATTTTAAAAGAATTAATACCTTAGGCAATCAGAAATAAAGAAAAACGGTGTAAAGTCTTGAGTTTAGCTATGTATGTTGGTTGAGGGAACTCTTGTTTATAACATTTTGCATTAATTCCAAAACATAGAAGTAACAAAATCTCTCATTGGATGATGCTTATTTCCGTATTATCGCGATAGTTTTCATAAATATCGCGTTAATAGTGAAAACTAACGCGTTAGTTTGATAATATTTTAAAGTAAAAGCAAAAATGAAATATCGCGATAGTTTTGTATAATAACGCGTTAAAATGAAGAAATAACGCGTTATTTTATCAAAATAACGCGTTAGTTTAACAAAATAACGCGTTAGAATATCGCGCAAATGACACGAACGGCCACTCATATAAATGCTCCCAGAAAACACAAAAAAAACTAACATTAAGTTTAAGGCAATGGCAGTGCCTAATTTATATCAAGAATTACTTGGAGGATAAACATGTTCAACTTTTAGAATTTCTAAATGATACAAACACCATTTGATATTAAGGAAAGTGGCCTCTGTTTATATCCATTAATCTTGTGCAATATAAATACTATAGGGCCTCTCAGCTGTTGCATTCTCTGGGGTCTCGTATGGGACATGAACGGCCTTCTGTGAAAGAAAAAAAGATAACATAAAAGAATTGCTTTGTTTTAACATTTACATTGAATATTTTGAAAACACTTGTGAAATCTGCGTGATTATCATATCAAAATGGTATGTACTATTCTAAGATATATAATGTTGGTTGACAAAATTAAATGTACGTCATATCACCGTATGCAAGTACTAGTATGTTGTCAATGTTCCTGTGATCTATTTCTTTAACTTGTTGTATGGTACGATAAAATGAGTTGTCATTGCCGTTTTCCAAAGGTTAAATAGTTTTACTTAATTTCGGTAAATAAACCGCATGTTTCACAAAAACACGTAATAGTCATATTATTCTCGAGAGTATAAAAGGCCTCTGTAAATTGAAGAGCTAGATCTGTATGATTGAAATTTTAATTCCTAGAATGTGAGTAAAACTGTTAGAACCATTTTAGAACTAATTGCATAACAGTGTGGTCGACAGTAAAACGTTTGTAGGTTGTAACTTGTTTGTCAACGGCTATGATTTTATGTTCACCCAGTCTGTCAGAGGCCTTCCAGTGGGGATTGAAATATTCACTTGTTACACATTCCGATACATAAAATGAAACTTTCTTTTTACAAAGCTTGAAAGGAATTTGTTTTAAATATTTATTATAATCATCACATACAACCGTGTCATTTATAAGAATAATAATGTTCAGAGATGATATTATTTAATAATAATAAAAAAAATAGGTTTATCCATTGTAAAAAAAACTATTAAGTTGATGGGGTTAATTAACAAAATATCTCATTGATTAAGAGCACAACTACTTCTACGGTGTGATCATTTAAGAATGGCCTACTATTTATTCAATGCGTATACATGTGGGTTTTGTTTGTGAAGAGTTCTGGATAATTAAAAAATCATTTGATTTCTTTGTTTAATACCATAAAACGATTCATTCTTTCAGATATTTGTCACTTTGCCTTATCTTCAAGTCCAACACAATTTCTCACGTTTCTTACAAAACTTATATTCTTGTGATGTATTCTTTTGTTGAAAAAAAAATGTATAGATATAGATAGATATAGGAAGCTGTGGTATGAGTGCCAATGAGACAACTCTCCTCCCAAGTAATAATTCATAAAAGTAAACCATTATAGGTCAAGGTACGACCTGCAACACGGAGCCTTGGCTCACACCGAACAC
This sequence comes from Mytilus edulis, assembly GCF_963676685.1. Lineage (NCBI taxonomy): Eukaryota > Metazoa > Mollusca > Bivalvia > Mytilida > Mytilidae > Mytilus > Mytilus edulis. Next base: position 35,642,270 of record NC_092348.1, read on the forward strand.
AGGCGCTTGGGTGCTGTTCGGTGTCACAGGCGCTTGGGTGTATGATACAGATTTTTTTTTTTAGATTTTTTTTTTGCTGATTAAAATATTCAATTTTCTATATTTATAATACATATCTATCACTTCTGTGCATGTTTCACCTAGTTTCGAGTGTTTTAAACGACCCAGAGAAAATACCCAATTTTACTATCCATACTAAAACTAGTATGGATAGTAAAATTGGGTATTTTCTCTGGGTCGTTTAAAACACTCGAAACTAGGTGAAACATGCACAGAAGTGATAGATATGTATTATAAATATAGAAAATTGAATATTTTAATCAGCAAAAAAAAAATCCCAAAAAAAAATCTGTATCATACACCCAAGCGCCTGTGACACCGAACAGCAAGTTATAGAGGGCCCCAAAACTACTAGTATAAAACCATTCAAACGGGAAAACCAACGAGAAACGAAAAACACATATGAACTACATAAACAGACGACATCATGCATTGTAACTTTTAAAGCAAATTAAGTAAAAAAAAAAATCTGAAAGAACGTGCGATATCATATTAGGAAAATTGATGGTCAAACCATAACAAAAAATCAAGTTAAGAATTTTAAGTATTCAACCTTTATAGCTTGCTTGTTCAGTGTGAACCAAGACTCCGTGTTGAAGGCCATTTTTATTTATTTTCAAATTACAAAGGTTATTCCTGATTAGTATTTTTAATTATTTTATTTAGGCGTTTAGAACCTTTGGTGACCTCACAGTTTAAATTTATATGATAAGTACGTCGTGAGCAGTGGGCATTACAGACGAACGTTCACCTAATTTTCCCCAGTCAATGAATGGCCATAGCTACACTGTTATGAATTTCATACTATATATCCTCGAATTTGCACTTAGTACCATCAAAACCAAGGAAGCCACATGGAGAGTAGTATCTGTCTACCCAGATACTACTCTCCATGTGGCTTCCTTGGTTTTGATGGTACTAAGTGCAAATTCGAGGATATATAGTATCTGTCTACCCGAACTTCCGGTAACATGGCGATTGCATGAAGTGGTGTTTTTCTACTCTCCGCCGTTTTTATTGAAAACACAGTTAATAAGTTATGTGAGTTATGAGCTAGGTCTTAAAATAAAAACAATAGATGATCCAGAAACAACTCTGTCTGTTTTAATGACATTTATCTGATAAAAACTCTTTAATTGCCACAAACATTACAGTTATAAGATCATTCGAGTGGACCGAATTCCAGTACTCGTGTAAACAGAGGCCACTGGTCGGAATAGAAACCAATACCTGAAATACATTTTGACGGTATTATACTGAAACAGCTGATACAATGGACCCCAGGGAACAAGAAAGGTATGAGACACTAAAACAAATGTACGAATCAAAGTCTGTGTCCGAATGTTTTGCAAGTTTGCACCTTAAATTAGAGGGGGATGTTGAAACTCTGAGAACGGAGGTCAAGGTACTAAGGGACAATGTAGAAAACCTTGAATCTCACGCTAAACTCATGGAGGATAGTATAAAAGATGTCCATAACACACTCCTCCCTGATATTGAGGAAAAAATATCAACAGAAGAAAAGGAACGTCTAAAGCTGGAGTATTGGGGCCGAAAATGGAACCTGGTTATAAGTGGCGTGAGGGGATCCCCCTTGACCGAGATGCCTAAAGCGACTGATGTTTATGTCCGGGCCTTCTTTGAAAAAACTCTAGAGATACCAAAGGAGCGCATAGAAAAAATGCTATTCCAGGCCATGCATAGGCTACCAGGAAAAGAGAGCGACAAGGAGAAGAGAAAGATCATTGTACGGTTTAATAGCCTAATAGATCGAGATGATGTTCTGGCTGCAGGAATGAAATTAAAACGTGGAAGTGGTTACAGTGTCGTTCCCGATGTGCCGCCGTCTGTTGCAAAACTTAGATTTAACCTTCTGAATGAAAGACGTGCACTGTCCTCATCTGAACAGAGGAACGTCCATCTAGTGTACATTAAAGATTATCCGTTTGTTATGCTGAAAAAAAAGAGATCATCATAGACTTTTTAGCTTACCTACTCGTGAAAAAAAAACCAATGACAACTTTTAACTGAATTAAACCAAGAATTGTAACAAAAACTCATTTGAACACTCATAGTATATCTTTTTAGTATTATTGTATGTTATAACTTTGTTTTTTGATGTTTTTTTGCCATTGTGTATTTTGAAACTCTCTCTAAATTCGGGTTTTTTTTCTATGTTGTTAATTGAGTGTCCCGGTCAATCTGCACATGGCTAATTTGCATATTAGGTATCCCAGGTAGACATGCGCAAACAAAACCGGATGTTTTGACTCGTGCAAGCTAATCAGACATAAACACTAATAGATTCATTACAGTAATATTGCCTACTCTAAACTAAATAAATACACAATATGTGCCTTTTGAGAGTAATTAGGCAAAAGGTAATCCAGTTACGTAACATGTTTGAACTTGTCCTATTGGTGAAAATAGTTTTATAAGTTTTAAGCGTGGTCACCGGCGGTAGATCATAAAATCCACATGTCAAGATACATATCACCACATGTTGCACTTTTTCTCTATTTCAAAGAGCCCTACATATAAGTAACATGTCACTAAAGAATATTTATAAAACCCTAGTATCTTTAAAAAAAACATGTCTACCTGAGAGACAAGTTACAAACAAATAGTTATCTGCTTTCCACAAAAAAAGGGGGCACCCCTGTCAAAAATAACAAATACTTCATTCAAACTTCCGAACCTTAATCAAACACTATTAAAATTAACTGGGAAATAGATTTTACACCATATTTAAGGTTAAAAAACTGTTCTTTTAGAGGCATGAAGAAAAGAGCCAAAAAAAAAAAAAATAATAATAATAAAAAAGATTTAGACAACACTATATTTTGTTTACATAAATGGCTGGGGAAGAAGGAAACCCACTGTATCTTAGTTACTTAATTTATTTGATTTAAATTGTATTTGCTGCAATACCATGAAACGGGAGCTTTTTGGTAGTTATTGTTTAAATGGTTGGAAAAAAGCATTTTTATGTCACTTTCATTTCTCTCTATTTATTTGTACTTCATTTTTTTGTATTGCTCTGAATATGTTTATTGACTGTATAATTTTAGATCATTCATCCGTTACAATTGTAAGTGATATAAAATATGGGTAGTTTGAAAATTGGTTGCATAAATTGTAGAGGCCTGTCTTCTGATAAAATTAAAAGAAGAGATATATTTAGTAAATGTAGAGAAAACTATGATATGGTTTTCTTGGTAGATACTCACTGTAAAAAAGAACTTGAAAAGTATTGGCAAGCAGAATGGGGGTATAAAATAATATTTGGGTCGCATACCACGAGCAGTAGGGGCGTGGCTATCTTATTTAGAAGCACTTTTTCTTTTGAAATCTTTGGACAGAAAGTGGATCAAGACGGGAACTATGCAATTCTAGATATAAAAATTTTCAATCATAGAATGACAATAGCAGTAGTATATGGACCCAACGAGGACAAACCAGTTTTTTATGAAATACTCCAAAGAGATATTGAAAATTTTGGTAATACTTCAGTAATAGTGGGGGGTGATTGGAATTTACCACAAAATTATGATATGGATACTTTAAACTATTTGCACAAAAATAATCCTAAAGCCCAAAAAAAGGTTAATGAAATGATGTCAGAAATAGATTTGGTTGATGTTTATAGGGAATTATACCCAGAGAAAAAGAGGTTTTCCTGGAGAGGACCTAACAAGAAGCAGGCAAGACTGGACTACTTCCTTGTCTCATCTGATTTTCAACCACTGATAACCTCGTGTGATATTGGTGTTGCATATAGGTCTGATCACTCACCTGTATCTCTGTCCATTCAATTTAATACAAATGAAAAAGGCAAAGGGACGTGGAAATTTAACAATGCTTTATTATACGACAAAGAATTTATTGCTAATACTAAAACTTGTATTGCTGATTGTATTGATCAATATAAAATAGTTGATTCTGAAAATAGGGAAGAAATAGAATTTTCCATTTCAGACCAACTGTTTTGGGAAACATTAAAACTGATGATACGAGGAAAAACAATATCTTATTCATCTTTTAAAAAGAAAGAACGCAGTAGGGAAGAAGAAGAACTAGAAAGTCAATTGAACAATTTGAACAATAATGAAAATATCAATGATAAAAGGGAAGAAATTACACGTATTGAACTTCAGTTAAGGTCTTTAAGAGAATCTAGAATAAAAGGGGCAATAATGAGAGCAAAAGCAAAATGGCAAATTGAAGGAGAGAGAAGTACAAAATATTTCTGTAATCTAGAGAAAAGAAATTATATTGAAAAAGTAATTCAAAAATTAACTCTAGATAATGGTGAAACTATCACTGATCAAGCAAAAATTCGTGCGGAACAAAAGTTATATTATGAAAATCTATATTCATCTAAGAAAACAATTATAAATAATACACACAGAGCTAATTTCTTTTCTCTGGAAAACCCATTTATCAAAATTCTCTCTGATGAACAAAATATTAATTTAGAGGGGGAACTAAAAAGCTCAGAAATTCATAATGCATTAAAAAATATGAAAAATGGAAAATCTCCCGGTCTGGATGGTTTTACAACTGAGTTTTATAAATTTTTTTGGCACGACATTAATCCTTTCCTACTGCGTTCTTTCAAAGAAGCATTTCAAGGAGGTAAATTATCAATTTCACAAACACAAGGTGTTATTACCTGTCTACCCAAAGATGGTAAACCAAAACATTTTCTAAAAAATTGGCGACCTATTTCACTACTTAATGTAGACTATAAAATAGTATCAACATGTATTGCAAATAGAATTAAAAAAGTCCTAGATCACCTGATTAGTGAAACTCAAACTGGCTTTATGAAAGGCAGATATATTGGTGAGTGTACAAGACTTATATATGACCTCTTGAAAAAAGTAGATGAGGAAGATATTCCTGGCTTGCTTGTTTTGTTGGACTTTGAAAAAGCTTTCGACTCTCTTGAGTGGAACTTTATATGCGAAACCTTGAAATTTCTAGGTTTTGGTGACACAATAGTGAAATGGTTCACAACTCTTTACTACAACTCAAAAAGTTGCATTCAAAATAATGGCTATCTATCTGATTTTTTTGTAATAGAGAGGGGGGTACGACAAGGGGATCCGCTGTCTCCCTATCTTTTTATTTTATGTTTGGAACTGCTTAGTGCATCTATAAAATATGACAACAACATCAATGGTATAAAGATTAAAAATTCTGAATTTTTACTCAGTCAGTATGCTGATGATTCGACTTTGATCCTGGATGATAGTGAAGAATCTCTCAACAGTGCTCTAAATAAGATAGACTTGTTTTACTCATGCTCTGGTTTGAAGGCTAATTTTGAAAAAACCCAAGTTATATGGATTGGGGCAAAAAGGGGCTGTGGTGAGGAGCTAAACACAAATAAAACAATAATATGGAACCATTCAGGAAATTTCAAACTCCTAGGCATTCAATATTGTTTGTCAAAAGTTGATATATGTGTTGATAATTATTTAGAAAAAATTCAAAAAGTAAAAAATCTTTTAAGTGATTGGTCATTCAGAAATATTACTATATATGGGAAAATTGTAGTTGTGAAAACTCTCGCCCTACCAATTCTAATTCAATGTTTTACTGTTTTACCAGATCCATCCCCAGATATATTAAAGCAGTTACAAGCTATGCTATACAGATTTGTGTGGGATGGTAAAGGGGACAAAATTAAAAGAAATATACTTATCTCAAATTACGAGGATGGTGGGGTAAAAATGCCACATATTGAATCATTTATAAAATCACTTAAGTTATCCTGGGTTAAAAAAGTTTTAGACCCCACAAATTATTCCTCATGGAAAGTTCTATTGGCAGATCACCTTGAAATGAATGGTGGAGAAAATATGTGGCATCTATCAAAATCAGCACTCAATGAAATTAAAAAAGAATTTAACCCTTTTTGGCAAAATGTAATTTCATCATATGCCTCACTGTGTGAACCTCTGACCACAGCCCCAAGTGATATCTTGTCTCAACCATTGTTTTTAAATGAAAATATTATGATTGATGGAAAAACAGTTTTTTTATAAAAGGTGGATACAGAATAATGTATTTTTCATAAATGATCTCATTAAGGAAAATGGAGAATTTTACAATTATGATGAATTTATTAGAAATCATAATATAAAAACAACTTTCTTAGAGTTCTATGGACTAATCTTGGCTCTTCCAAAGGAATGGAAGAATATAATTCATTCACAAGTATTTATCAAACTAAATACTGTCAGTCACAAAATTGTTACCGCCATAAAAACAGTTGATAAAGTATCAAAACATTTGTATAAATTTTTTCTAGAGAAAATAAAGGAAACCCCATCACGCATACAAGAGAAATGGAAAATAAAATTGGGAATAGATATTGTGGCCGAAGAATGGAATTATTTTTTTAGTCTTCCTTTACTTATAACTGAAGATCCCACATTAAGGGCATTTCAATACAGATTACTCCATAGAATTCTAGGAACAAATATTTTACTTATGAAGTGTAAATATAGTGAAACAGAACTGTGCACTTTTTGTACAGAAACTAAAGAAACATACATACACCTCTTTTTTGAATGTAGATACGTTCGAACATTCTGGCTTAATTTTTTTCAAAAGTTAGAAGATGTATGTAATGTAAGCTTTCTCCCAACCTTATCAAGTATAATCTTGGGTGTTAATTATCACATATTTAAAGATATTCTAAATACATGTATTCTGATATTGAAGAGATATGTTTACTTATGTAGAGTTAGATTTACAGTCCCATCTGTTGCTGAAGCAATTGAATGGCTTAACTATTATTATAGGGTTGACATGGTCTCTATGAGTTTGTGCTCTACCAATAAAGCAAAAAGAATAAAAGAAAAATGGTCAAACATTAATAATATTATTAAAAAATAGAGCTCGATGCAGATGTATTCTGTATTCTGTTATTTGACTTTGTACAATGTATTTTATAATTTATAACAAGTATGGTAAACCATATGTTTAAGATTTATAGCAGAATAATTTGTGTGTACATCTTTATTTGTAGATGAGATTTGAAAATGATATGAAAATAATAAAATATATATTACAAAAATAGTATCTGTCTACCCTTCTCGCTCCCAGTTTTGTAGGTGTTTATGTTGCTCAATATTTAGATTCTATGTATTGTTTTGTAGACTATAATTTGTTTTCGTCGTTTTTGGTATTTTAACATGATATTTTTAGTTTTCCTTAACATTTCGACCTATCATGTTTTATCATTCGTTTGTATTTTTCTGCCTGTAATTTGTTTTCGTCGTTTTTGGTATTTTAACATGATATTTTTAGTTTTCCTTAACATTTCGACCTATCATGTTCTATCATTGTTTGGTTTTTTTCTGCCTATTATTTTTGGTAAAAGAATAGTATTCAACAAATAAAAGGTATGTATGGGAAACATTTGACCAATTGTTTTCGAAATGTTTGCAATTTAATGTTAAAATGTGCATGCAAGATTCTAGTATAAGTTACAGCTAATCTAATTTAATATATTTTTTTCACCTTATTATTACAGCTTACGAGTGTGTAATTTTTTTAACGTTGGTTGCACAAGGGTTTAGATGTCTTTTAATGAATCTTTCAGTTATCATTTCTTTGATTGCTTACTTCATCGGAATGTTCTTTTAACTATATAGTTTTGGATAACATATATAATGCATAATTTGCATGTTAGCAATAACACATGTTCTTTTAACCCTTTATTTGAGATATGTTTATCTCTATAAGATTTCTCGGAAATATGCACTATCTTACTATATTTTAATCCCTTAAGCTTTATTCTGTTATAGATGAGCGTGTTTGTTATCCTCTTTCTACTGACAATGGTCAATGTATCTGTAGAGGCAGGCGGTTATTGTAAGTACTTATTCTGTTATAGATGAGCAGGCGGTTATTGTAAGTACTTATTCTGTTATAGATGAGCGTGTGTGTTATCCTCTTTCTACTGACAATGGTCAATGTATCTGTAGAGGCAGGCGGTTATTGTAAGTACTTATTCTGCTATAGATGAGCAGGCGGTTATTGTAAGTACTTATTCCGTTATAGATGAGCGTGTGTGTTATCCTCTTTCTACTGACAATGGTCAATGTATCTGTAGAGGCAAGCGGATATTGTAAGTACTTGTAGGTTTGCCAATCTTTGTATACGACCGGATAGAAAATTTGGAATTCGGTGATCATTTAAATTCGTGGTTTACCTGTATCCTCAAAAACCACAAAAAATGAAATCTAATGAATAATGTTGAATTACAACTAACAGAAGTATATATGTGATTTTAAAACTGAATAAAGAGTGAAACCTTATATGATTATTTATTTTAGATAAAGCTTCATGGAGCTATTATAAAACATCCTCTGTGAATGTTCCTAGTGGAAACAGTTGTTCCGGATGCAGTATAAACGGAGTGTGCCATTCAGCCGATCAACAGTGGAAACAAGGGTGTTGGACATTACAATGTAATGTTCGAACTCTTGGTCGTCTTTCAATTCGACAATCAGTCCCAGTCAAAACTCGTACGTTATTAACTGTTTTAGCCTGTATTATTTAAGATTAACTCTGAGAGGACGGACAACCCCCCCCCCCCCCCCCCCCCCCCCCCCCCCCCACGGCAGGGTCAGGATTCTAAAGCTGTAAACTTGCAGGAATTTGAAAATCAAAGAGGTCAATAATAATAATAAAGATTTCACAGTTATTTAAAAAATACTAGAGAATGTCCTTTTATTCATTTTGGCGATCATTACGGAATTTTATTTATATCCTGAACTCTACAAAAAATGCAATTTTAAAGTTTGACATTTGTTCGGAATTCTTTTATAATCCGTTAATAACTTCAAAAAACATACTTGAAACTTTCATAATATACGAATTTTGTAAAAATTACCATATCGTGAAATACATTCGATGAATATTGAACCTATCGTGTTCTCGTTATATCTAAAAACTACTAAGTTTATACCTTGTTAAGAAAAACATATTGCGTCTGTGTGATGCTGCTTAAGTTAGAATGAAATTCAAAACAGTGTGGCTGTGGCCATTGATTGACACATTAAAATCATCCATTGACTGGGACAATTTAGGTGAACGTTTGTATGTAACGACCACTGCTCACAATGTACTTTTTAAAACACTTAAACTATGGGGTCACAAAAGGTTCTCAACACCTTAATAAAGTAATTCGAAAAATTAATCAGAAATAACACGATGTTTTGATTTATATCAATTATATAAATCAAAACATAAAGGTTATTCCTGATTAATTTTTCGAACTATTTTATAATTAAAGGCGTTAAGAAACCTTTGGTGACCCCACAGTTTAAATGTCTATCGTAGGTACGTCGTGAACAGCGGTCGTTACAGACAAACGTTCACGTAAATTGTCCCAGTCAATGGATGAATTTAATGTGTCAATCAATGGCCACAGCCACACTGTTTTGAATTTCATTCTATGTCTTTCAAATTTGTTAGTTCTGACACAATGGCATTTTCTAAACTACTCCAATTTGCCTGATGTTCATTTATGATTGTGGTAACACAGTTTATGAGTCGTTACTCAAATAAGATGTGATGTACAGTTATATTTGTTTTGTTTTGTTTGTGTTTTTTTCTTCTTTATGTGTTCCTTTTGAGTTAATTTGCAACCACTGGGTCGATGCCACTGCTTGTGGAGATTTGTTTCCCCGAGGCTAACACCAGCCCAGTAGTCAGCACCCATGTGTTGACTTGAGTTATAATTGATATGTTCATAATTATAAATTAACTGTTAACAAAACTTTGATTTTTTTGAAAAACTAAGGCTTTTCTACCTCAGGAATAGATTACATTAGCTGTATTTTGCAAAACTTTTATGAATTTTGGTCCTCCATGCTCTTCAACTTTGTACTTTATTAGGCCTTTCAAACATTTTTTGATTCAAGCGTCACTGATGAGTCTTTTAAAGACGTAACGCGCGTCTGGCGTAAATATATATTTTTTTATCCTGGTATCTATGATGAGTTTATTCTAATCTCCTATCAAGTAAACATGCCTCAGGCTGCAAGAGCGTACGAATTAGAATTCATAAAATGTATTTTTTTTAAATACATAGGCTGCGTTGCGGTTGTACAATTTTGCATGTTTGTGCAAATCCATCGTATATTCTTCAGATTGACGGATCACTTCATCAAGGAATTCATTGGAGAATTAAAAAATAAACAGACAATAAATACACTTTCTCCATTTTTCATTTTTTCATATTTTCATCTTCAATAGATATATTTTAGCCTTACTTTAAAAGAAAGGGTGCTATTTTTTCCTCTGAAACTGATTTGATATCACGGTAATTTATCTTTCGTTTCTTGTATATTTTCCAACATAAACAGCTTAATAATAGGCAACTACTTACACTTGTGTTTTCATTTGAGAATTTTTACAATACCGACTTTTGACTACGGGTGTATAATTCCGACAGGTTACCTACTCTGCGGTTGGACATCCTTGTACTCTAATAAGAGCGATCAAAAGAAGAAAACTCAAATATATAATCAGTGCAATTTGGTCGGAAAGTTTACTATTTTCTGATGATATTGTCGTGTATAGAAAACATAAATTAGTTACTTAGTAATTTATCTTAAAAAACACTGAATCGATTGAAAGCTGGATTTTATTTCTTTATGTTGCTTTTACTTAACCGAATGTCCTACCACAGAATAGGTAAACTGGTGAATTAATTGTAAATTTCTGTGTCAGAAGAAGGTAATAAGAAAATGGTATTGATTGATTTTTTTCAATAAAGTCTACCGTTTGTTTGTTCAGTATTGCTAATAACGTCTGAAGACTGTTATTGCAAATGTTAAGCATATTGAATGATAAACTTTTTCCATCCATAAAATGGAAAAATCAACTAAAAAAATAATATTTAGCACATGTTTGCATGGTAGTTTACCCCATTTACAGATGGACGTTTTAGTGATCATTCATTTACGTACGTAATGCTAATCTATTTTTTGACAGAGTGTCGAGATTCGTACGGTAGATGTGTGGACAGCGGTGGCACTGACTATAGTGGACGTTGCACATGTCAGGTGATGGGAACATCATTCAAATGGACATGTATTGGGAAATAAATAATTTGAACAGCTTATTGCTATTATATGAACTTTTATTGTAGTAATCATTCTTGTTATCTCATCCTAATAGTATATACATAAGAACTTGTAACCAAGTGACAACTTTACATATTTAATCAAGTATTTTTCTGATACTGCATCTTACGATCCTTAGGGACAGATTACTTAGCTAATCTGCAATCAATTCCATCTTCATGCCTAATATATCATGTACTGTGTTGCAACTCTAGATTCTACTGACGAGGATAGATAACACTAGGCCATCGAAAAGTGAATTTTAAGTTCAGTCAAGGTTCCCGAGTGGTCTAGAGCGCTTGACACAGTGCAGAAGGAGGCACCTCGCTCTCCCAATAGCGCGTAAACATGCAGATTTAAAATTGTTGAGCTGATATTCAGAGTAATTATATTTATACATATAGTTATTATAAATTTCTGAATTTAAAACAACATAATTTATTAGAGACAACCATGATTATATGTCAATTTATTAACGTTATTGTACATGATAAAACTCCACCCGTAGGTTTCTGTAGTGTTGCATGTTTCGTTAAGGGGATATAACTTGGTAAAGAGGGACAACTTTGTACCAGAATGTTGTTTAAGAATTCGTGCGATGGCAAATATAAAACAGTCAACATTGTACTTTGAAACTATATTTGAAAACAAGTTCAAGCATTTTTCGAGTTATTTCGTAGCCTATGTCAACCCCCTAAAATTAATAATATGTATTATTGTTGTGGAATTTTTTTCAAGCGACATGACTTTAATTTCTATAAGCATCACGACTATCCTATGTGACTAGAAATTTTAAAAACCTTAGTTGTTTTCCCTTTTAGTAGAAGAATAACTATTCAGGTAAACAATCATACACATCACTTTATTTAATTTTTTTCTTGTTTTACTTTTAAACCGTGCAATTCAATTTCTTACAAAAATATTGCCTGATATTTGGTGACACAAATTGTCTTTTGAAACGATATAATGATAAGAGGGGCACTCCTGCTTCCTCTACCAATAAAAACTGGCCGCCGCGAAAGAGCCCAAAAGCGGTGCTTAAAAGTTGGGTTAAAACACAGAAAATCAAATCAAATCAAATAATAAGATGATCTGAATAGGGTTAACACGATAGAGAATAATGGCAAAACATACAGAAGAATTGACCAACACAGTAACGAATAGAGACAAATGGTGCAAAATGCACAAAAAAAAAAAAAAAAAAACTGCAAGATATAGAAATAATGTTAATTATACAAAAAACAAGACTGTTCCTATGAAAGTTACCAGGATGCTTTATTTTTAAAAGTACGATCGTTTAACCAGCGCGGGTACAGGTCATACTCCAACCGTTCGTCTTAACATGACAGACACAATTACCGTATGCAGGCATTGGTTGTTTATCATCAATACAGGTACCATCTTTGTCTTTGCATTCTGAAAAAAGATGACGCTCATTACAAACAGAGTCACATACGTGATTGGAATGTTCTATATATACAATTAAGATATTCTCGAGGTAATATGATAGTCTTCGATATCAATTAAAAGGAATATCATTGATTATGATAGGCTAATGTATGAGAACTTTAATTGCTTGATGTCTACTCAGCCTTCATCGCAAATATTATGGACCCCTACCAAACCACTTTGAAATCAAATGTGACTATACAGTACATAAACGGCTTACGCGCGTGTTTGTTTATACTTCAGGTGTTTAGCATGCCTTGTATTTTTTTTTTCATTTTTTTTTGTCTATTTACATTTGTGGGGGGGGGGGGGGGGGGCAAGGGGTTTAACTGTTATGCTGTTATGGGGCAATTTAATACTTTGTTATCTGTTATTTTGAAAAGATATTTGCTGTTAGCTGTTATTGTCTTATTCTTTGTTAGCTATTATTGGGCTATTAGTTTTTTTGTTATCTGTTATTGTGATAATGTATTTGCTGTTAACTGTTATTGAAAATTGGAATGTTAGCATTATTTTTTGACAGTCCATATTCGGTATAAATTGAAGATCATTGGACATTTGTCCCGTATTCAGAGAAGGATTCCATTAACATATACCCATCACAGAAGTGAGGTCCAGGACAATTCAAGTATATCTTGTGATTATCCTTTGTAATAAATTCCATTTTTTTATGAATGTGTATTTAGAATTATCTTAATTTTTTGGATGAGAATAATGTTCCTTGTTTCCCGTACGAACATATTAAATTAAAAACAATTCTTAATATGACAAAAAGGAAAACATATGGCCAGGAATATCTGACAAGGATCTCAATTAAGGACTAGGTCCTAACAACCAGTTAACCTTTTTTTTATAATATGGTGCATAGACTCAGCTCTGTGATTCTTTTCAAAGCAGAACCAAATGCATTGTACAATAAAAGTTCCAACCATGTACTTGGGTCCGAAGCTGCACATAACTCATTACAAACAAAGATTTCTTACGTTTCAAGCCATTGTTTCCCTACTAAACTATGTATCCTACTTACTAGTACACTTGGTACAATCAAAAACCTCAGCTGATAAAAAATTGTTCAAATAAGGCCTTTGAAAATAGTGGAATAAATTGCTTTTGGAGTGTCAAAATTCGTTCTAAGTACTTGATAAATTGCATGCTTATAATTGGTGCTTTTGATTTTGCTACCCTATATACCACTTTGCCTCATAGTCTTATTAAGAAAATTCACACACCTCATTAAATGGTCATTTAGAAAAAGTCAGAATATTCAAACTTTTTTAGGTCATTTTTTTTTATTAGCAACAAAGGGAGCTTCAGTCAATATATATAAACAATACACCAACGTTTCATGAGAGCTGCTGAAAGCATTTTTGAGTTATTTTTGAAAACTAGAAAATACCTCCCTTTTCTAATGAATAAAAAAATCCCTTAACTCAATAACATAAAATCTAAAATTAATAAAAATCGAAAGGGAGTTTACAACAATAGATAGAAACATTTCAGCAAAGTTTCATGAGAACTGCAGAAAACATTTTTGTGTTAATGTCTGAAAACTGGAAAATCCCCCCTTTTTAATTAATAAAACCCGTTAACTCGGAAACGTAAAATCTAAAATTTATAAAAATTGAAAGTGACCTCATGTTAATAGATATAAACAATTCACCAAAATTCCTTGCTTTGTGAAAGCATTTTTGAGATATTATCAGAAAACTGAAAAAACACCAATTTTATTGAATAAAATCCAATTACCCAGAAACTTAAAATCTAAAATTTATAAAAACAAAAAACAAAAAGGGAGCTCACGTCAATAGATAAAAACAATTTCTCAAAGTTTAATGCAAATTGGTTAAAGAGTATTCAGTGGAGGATCCAGCCATTTTAAAAAGGGGGGTTCCAACTAAAGGTCCCATTCAAATGCATTGATCGGCCAAAAAAAAGGGGTTCCAACACCCCCCCCCCCCCCCGTGGATCCGCCACTGAGTTTTTGAGTTAATGTCCGAAATGTTGACAACAGACGGACAACAGTATACCATAATACGTTTCGTAAACGAAAGTATAAAAAATATTATAATATATTGAGTAGTAATATAAACTCATTCTTGATACATAAATTAATACTACAAACATAGTCATAGAAAATGGAATGCATTACAAAGGATTATATCCGTAATAAGAAATACTGATTTGTCAAAGATCGAATTATTTTAATATGTCATTTACTGTTATCTGTTTTTGTCCATTTTAATTCCTTGTTATCTGTTATGAGGCAAATCAATTTGCTGTTTTGCTGTTATTGGGACCCCCCTTGCCCCCCCTAATTTGTATTTATCAATTTTCCATTTCTTCAGGGTGTAATTCACCCCAAAGTTTCTAACCGACGAATAATGAACATTTGTTGAACTTTTCTAATCAAGTTATGGATATAATTTTAAAACCATGTATGCCACAATTTTCCTTTCTTGTTATCCTATTCTGTAATTGGTCTAGTTATAGCATGACTGTGTTATAGTGTTTCACAGTTTCATACTAGTAGTTATGTAAATCTGATTCAACTTGAGCATGATTATTGAAAGTTTGAATTATAACTGTTTGATGTTTAATCACAAAGATTATATGCATACTAATGGCGGGAAAAGTTTAATGGTTTATCAATTACAATATCATAATTTGTACGAGACGAAAATTTGAAACCGTATGTAGGATGACATGTAAACTCACATATTAAGTTTGACATGAATCCGAATATGATTTTTTACTTATATACTCCTTAATGTTGCGTCCTTATCCATGAAGCAGCGAATAACAACATAAGTCTTTGATGGGCTCGTATATGGAATTGCATCTAAAAACTCAGAGAACAGAGACGAACACGGTAACGAATGACCACCATGTGCGAGTTTATTTGGTCATAAAAAACAAGCACTATCATTTTCTATAACTAAGATCTAAAATTTTAATTTAAATGCTAAAGTAAATTAGTTTTAAATCAAATAAACCAAAGGATGTTCGCTCATCTTGTTTTTAACTTTTAGTCAGATATTGAAATCATCTGATTTTATCCATGTAATACAATTACAATAAACGCTCTCTAACCCCTTCATTACATTTCATAATTTTATTCGTGCAGTTTAAAAGCCATATTTGAAAATCGTATTAAGTTCTTATTTTTATCTTTTTTTCGTTGTTTTTGTAAGAAAAGACGTAGTCATGTTAAGCGTACGAAAAATTTAGACAAAATCATTTCCCACCAAATATTCAAAGGTCTATATCTCGAATTTTTTAATGGGTATTAAAATTAATGTACATGTACGTACGTATCTTGACTATTTCTGTTCGCCAACCATGATCTCCTACTTTACATGTTTTCTTTGTGCACCCCTCCATCCACTCCTCTTCATTATCATAACAGACTCCTTTCACACTTTTACACTGGTCATTCCTGCATGTTTGTTCTGTTACTAAAAACAAAAAAACAATTACAATGAGAAGATTTTGTTTGATGGCCAATGAGAGGTCTCTCAATCACAGACCAAATGAAGTAGAAACTAGCAACAAAGGTCTCCAACATCGTAGACTAAAATAGGATTCAGGTTTAAAATCTATTTTCATCACATCTTGCAAATCATTTATCTGTAAATACGTTCTCTCTAACTACTATATTTGTTTTTTTCTTCAAAATACTAAAATTTTAGTCTACAAGTTGTCATTTAAGGGTAATTACTTCTTCATATATACATGCCTAGGATGTCAACAAACAATTTCGGCTATCCTCACCTATCTGTAGGTACTGCATAGTTGAACATGTTTGTTGTTTACAGTATTTTCTGATCGTTAAAAGCTTGAAGAAAATACATCATTAAGGGACAATAACTCATTTAAAGCGTTAACTGACATTATGGACTTTCCGATTAGATTTTTCTCTGAGATCAGTTTTTTTGTGATTTTACTTTTTGCTGTTATCAGATAAAACGGAAAAAAGCAAAATATAATTAAAAAATTTAAATAAAATCGTCATTATAGGGCAAAAAGAACATAACGAATAGACCGTATATTTCAGCCGTGCTAACTTATTTGTATTTCTTGTCAAAGATTTATACATAGTAAGATTTTACTTTAAAAATCCTTTCTCTCTTCTTGATAATTGTTTGTACGATTTAAAGTATCCTCTCGTTCTATTTGAAAATTTTCAAGCTAATAAGCAACAATCTTAGAAATATCGTTTTTAAATGGCAATGAATCCTATAAAATTGTAGGTCAGTTGTTGGTCAATTTAGATGTAACAAGCCGAAATAAGATCTCTTCATGCTACATGTAAACATTTCTCTACAATGTTTGTTCTATGATTTGCCATATTGGCCATGTTGATTGCCAGGCGGGATCACAGAACACAATTTTAAAACACATTCCCAAACGATAATTCCGACCAAGCTCAGCAAAATGTGTCCAGTAGATTCAGAAGAAAAGAGATTTGTAAAATAAATCGCAAATGATGAGAATAGCTAACTCCGGGTCAGGTGAGCTGATAGAAGATCGAATCTTCTATCAACAATTTACGAAAAACAAATATGACAGACATAAACCTACGAAAATCACAGAACTACAGGATTTTGACTTGGGAAAGCAAATGTGGCGGGTTTTAAACATGTTTGTGGGTGCTAAAGCCTTCAGTCACTTTCAGGTTGTGTTACAGTCCCATTACAACGATAATTCGATTTCGTTCTTCTTTTCGATATAGCTTGCTACCATGAGGGGACAATGTCACATTAATTTAAAAAAAAAAAGCGAAACTTGTGTTGTACTTCGTAATACTTATTTTATGATTTGGATTTTCGTTAAAAAGTAATATTATTACATTTACTCGTTCAATAAAACTGAAACATCCTGTACTGACTTTATTATTGCCGGCTGAATTTAAGCTCCTATAACAAAAGATGTTAGGACAAATTTGACACATTCCTTTTTCAGGATTATATTTTTTTAATTCAAGTAAATAACAGGATCTCATTTGCCATGAAACGATCAAACGGTATTAAATACATAATATAAGTATAAAATTATATGCACCTAGATTAGCATTTGCATTTACAAAATGATTTTCACGTAAACAAAAACATATAACATTATGTCATCGTAACGAAAAAGAATATGTTACATTTTATCAACTCGAGAAAAACACAAATTAAGATTTTTACAAAAAAACTCTTGATGTCATTTTCATGAGTCAAACCATGTCCAACGGATATTTACAATTCGTTCTAATGGTGTGGTGCTACACCACTATCCCAAGCTGACCGTTACAGACATGTTTAATTAGACCACCACATATAAATGCGCTTTCCCCAAGACAGTAGCCTGTATTTCAGTGGTTATAGATATAGTCAGTTGTTGTCAGTGTTTTGATTTTCGTTTAAATTATTTCACTTTTTGTCATATCGGCCCTTCTTATCGGACGATACGGTTCGTTGTTGAATTCCGTATAGTGGCATATAGTTTATTATATGTCACGTCATTTGGGCTCTCTTTAATGCAAGGATAAAGACAAACGAGAAAGTAGTGTTTTAATTTCATATCTGCCCCTGGAGCAGTTATCAAAAACTTCTCTT
Source organism: Mytilus edulis (assembly GCF_963676685.1). NCBI lineage: Eukaryota > Metazoa > Mollusca > Bivalvia > Mytilida > Mytilidae > Mytilus > Mytilus edulis. The sequence continues at coordinate 35,660,535 of NC_092348.1, forward strand.
CGTGTTCAAGAGGGTCAGTGTCCTTGAAAATTGTACGAATCGTTGTCAAATATAAAATAGGAAATATTTATATAGCAAAGAAACATCGATTTTTTTTTTAATGAGAAATTTTAAGATGGAAAATCTAGTAACAGGTGTATTTTGTTCTTCAAGTTCTTTGAAGGAAATCTGTTGATGAATGTCAAACCAACAATATTTACATGGATCAAATCTTTTTGAGTTAATAATTACAAAACGTCAAAATGAGCCCCCCCCCCCCCCAAAAAAAAAGAAAACAAATCCACAACATGTAATTTAAAAACACACAATTGATTGATGTATGCTTAGCTTCCAGTGGCAATTATGTCTCTAGTAAACAAAAGTAAAGCAGGAGAAACAAAAACAAAAGTAAGCAGGAGAAACAAATGCAAGATATAGGAGACATTACAATAATTTAAAAATAATGTGTTCTTACAATTTGTAAAACTGTAACATATGTCTAAACGAGTTCAAATTTCGACTGTCGATACATATACCAACTAATGAACAAAACTTTTATTTTTTTATATGTTGCTATGCATGTTTTTTCTTCTTCCGCCGATTAATTTTCATTCTGCAACCACCATCCTCACTAGAAAACAAAATGGTCGTTCCCTAATGTAGCATGATTCATTTTTGTGGAATTTATGTATAGCAATGCTTATCTTACTTCAGTGTTTTCAAGGGTATCAGTTTGAAATGTAAATTTGAACAATCAGATCGTGCGTGCATACAATCAGCTTGACTGCAGATTCTAAACATTTAATTGACTCAAAACATGACGCAATATTTACAATCTAGTAAGTTTTAACAACGTTCTGAGTGTCACAATGATCCAATGAGTGATCAACTTAAGGGAAAATTACCCCATTTCGAAATGCTCAAATGAAACGCCAAATTTATTTCGGTATTTTACAATTTTTTAACCAATTTAATCACCGAATATTTTTTTTTAAAGGAGTAGGGCCAGTAAGACCCCCTTTTGGCCTTAAAATATAGCAGTTTTACTAAATTGTTAAAATGTAAACTTTTAGTTATTTATTGGAAAGTAGAATGCTTCTGCTACATACAATGGGCTGTTTTAGACAATACAATAATGGGTACTTGCATCATTAAGTCATCCTAAATCACTGAAATCTTCACAATTTTAGCATTGTAGTTTTAATTTTAGACGGTTTCCGTGTAAAATTTAAATGGCCGCATTTGTGTTTATTCTTTACATTGAAATGTAAGTTGTATTTGATGATAATACATAACATATATAAAGGTTGAGGATGAACACGGATCATTTTCGACAAAAACCATCTGAAAAGTGTCATTTTTTGGCATATTTGATAGATTTTTCATATTTGAGCTTGAATCGGGACGTTTTTAATGACTAAATCAATTAAAATCTTTCACATAAACTAATTGAATCAAACGAAATTGACACTTAAGTGTTTAAAACGTGTCCAAAATCTTTCGTCAGAAGAACTTGAAATTTGAGGCCAAAACCGGCCCTTACCGGACCTACTCCTTTGCCAAGTTAGTTATGAGGATCAATACATACCTTGACAGACTACCGTTACAGCAATCAAAAGAACCAGTCCAGACACTGCTTTAGCCGCCATTCTCAAGTCTGTCTCTGCATAGAAATATCCAGATTAGTGACGACTATTTAATATATCATAGTATTACCATAACAATAGAGAAGTGCATTAAGTAATGATGCGTTTAACAAATGAAGTAGAAAACAAGAAAATGTTGAAGATTTAAAGGTGTATAAAAATCACATTCAACACAACATGTGATAGAAAAAAATATAATCCATAGCTAATACCTTTATGTTTATGTTGACGTGTAGATATAATATAAGGCAGGTTATATCAACAAGAACATTATAACTATAAACTAAAACTTTCCAGTAAACAAAAAATTGAGTTTTGAATTTTTCTTGATTTTTACTACTTCGTTAAATTTCTTGTAGGAAATGACTTCGGTTAATTATGAAGATTATTTGTTTCTTTAATAATTTCTACTTTAATATTAATTATTAAAAGATATTACTAAGGGTAAGTTTCAAATGTATAAGTTTTATTTATAACGTAAAATATTAAAGAGGAAAAATTTCACAGGAATTTGAATATAAAGTCTAAAGTATTATTAATTTTCATCAAATATAATTTTTGAAAATTTTATATATTTCCTTAGAATTGAAATATTCTTCAAAAATGAATGTTGCTATTGCATTATGACTCCAGTATTTTAGATAAGCAAACTAAAATTTTAGCGATTTTTTTTTGGGGGGTAAAACTATCGAGATAGTCTTTATTGAACTGAGGACTACCCATGTTTTGCAAATGACACACGCCTGTTACGCCCCCATCTGAATCCACCAGTCTGCATTATGGTAAGTATACTTATGAATGTGTAAATACATTGTAACACCTGGTTTTGGATAATATGAATGTCTCCGACCATACTGAATAAATATACTTTTATAGGAAAGATAAAATTAAATAATTTCATTTAGAACTTATTTTAGTTTTCGTGAAGCATGCTTTTCTTCTTGTGGGACAGATGCAGACATCTGGGCAAGAATAAGTAAAGCTCGACAAGCCTTTGATATGCTGAAGCCAGTTTGGAAATCAACAGCATTTACAGAAAACACCAAAATTCGAATTTTCAAAACCAATGTAAAATTAGCCCTTTTTTATGGATCAGAAACCTGGAATCTTACAGCAGGGGTACAACATCAAATCCAGGTTTTTTTATCAACAAATGCCTGCGCCAAATTTTAATATTTTGGTGGCCAGAAACAACTAGTAACAAATGCTTATGGGAAACAACCAACCAGGAACCATCAATAAAACAGCTAAAGAGAAGAACATGGCAATGGATTGGGTACACTTTGGAGAAACCTGTAGGTACCATCACTAGACAGGCATTAGAATGGAACCCCCAAGGACATCGGAGACCGGGGAGACCATTTCATAGCTGGAGATGATCAAGGCACAAGGAGCTGTAGGATATACCTGGAGCGATGCAAAAGTAATAGCCCGAAAAAAGAGTAAGATGGAAAGCGACTGTGGCAGCCTTATGTTCCACGAGGAATGAAAAGGATTAAGTCAAGTAAATAAGTCATGTTCTTCCTCTTTACTTTTTTTATGTTGTTATAAACTACTGAAAATTTGACAAAACGTTTGAATTGCCTTGTTGGGCTATTCCCAGAAGTTAATGATTCGGACATTTGTTTAGGTAAAACTAGCTTTATTATTGTTAAAATCTTAAAATGCAAACTTGTAGCTACGATGATTTTTATGAATTTGAGTATTAAAGATCTGAATGGTTTTTGAAATTGGTCCATGTATGATATAAATGTAAGAGGAAATAGGCAGTTGCGCATTCAGGGAGGCGTAGGATTGGATAATATATCTTTCGTGTAGCATAAAATCGTTCAAAAACTGGTTCACCTTGCTCCGCTCGACGTTTTTTGAAATAATATCCCCTTTCAAAAATCCTTGATCACCCCCTGGTTGATCCTATCTCTTTTCCTCTAAAGGTCTTGATGATGTTAGGTGATTATCTCTATGAGTGAAGTAGTAGCAATCGATAAAATTATACTTTCTCATGGTTTCCTAAAATGGGTTTGTATATGTTTTTTATTTAACACCCATCAAATATCACTTGTTGCGCAAGATTTTGATTAAATAAAAACAAAAGTTTTTGGCCAAGTCTAAATTAATTCGTTGCAAAATAACTAATATGTTAATCTGTATTTCTATAAGGTCATATATATGCACTTTCATTTCATTTTAGCAGATATGCTTAATATCAGACAGCTTTTCCTACACACATGTAACGGATGAATATTGCCGTAACCCCAATAAATTGAAATTACAAAAAGAGTAGTTTGACTTGGCGCGGAATACTATGAAAGGGGATGCTTGTTTTCGTCAATGCAACTGCTACCCATTGGCGAAATAATCAAAAGAACGCTAGAAGTTAACATAATGCCACCAACAAAAGATAGGAGCATCAACACAAGATAGAACAAAATAAGCAGAAACTATGGAAGACGGATGCGTCCAGTTTTACGTTTTCGCGTTTTTCTTTCGTTAATTTAAAAATATTTGCGTTTTCGCTTTTGTGTATGGGCTTTTCTGCTTTCACAATTCGCATTTTCACCGTTGAAAATACAAAAGCAAACAATGCGAAAAAGCAAAAACGCGAAATTGGCCTAATCCATAAGAAACTGTCAAAGTCTCTCAAAAACATTGTAATATCACCAAAATAAAACTATTAAGATGTGACATAAGACAACCACTAATCATGATGTTTTATTTATACATTCATATTCAGTATGTTATAAATTGTATGTATTTATATAAACATGGGTTTATGTGCGTTGTGCGGAAAGATTTTGAATATTAACGTAATGATTTAGTTATAGCTTTTTAATAGGGTGTTTTGAGAATTGATTCGATTCGCGGTTAAGCAATCTGTATATAGTTTGAATGCACGGGTTTGAAGATATAGAGGATTTAGTAATGACTACATACGCCCACGTGGAATTTTTAAAACTTTTTTTCTTATAACTATTGTGTTTTTGATTGTCTTATAATTGAAAGTTTAAAGGTTTATATTTCTTCAGAAAACGTCTTTAAAAAGCAGTTAGTTGTCTGTGATTTAACCATGCCAGTGTTATTGCTATTTGTAAGACGTGTCTTACTACTGTTTACTTTTAAGATAGGTAAATGTATAATTGGTGTGCAAAATAAAATAACACAAATACCGAACTCCAAGGAAAATTCAAAAAGTTTAAACACATCAAACAAATGGAAAACAACTGTCATATTCCTGAATTAGTATAGTTTATAGCTAGTTAAACCGTTAAGGGGGCGATGATCATTTGAATCTCTAGTGGACAGGAGGGTCTTTCAATGAATATCCAGGCCTGGTAAAAGTTGAAATAAATAACCTTCTCTATGACAGGATGAATATAAATATTTTGGAACACAAAATGCAGGAATCAATCTATCTCGAGGAAGGAAAAGTAAGCTTGTAGCAAACGATGCACATGACTAGTCAATCCGGGAAAAAAACATCATTCACTCCGTGTTTCTAAACCTTGCTGTTAACTTTGTCTTAATCATGCTGTAGGGTGTGTCTTTTTATTGCTATAATGAGTAAGTTGTTACTTAACAATGTTGTAGTGTAGTGTGTTTTATCATTGTATGTGTGTTTGAGAAAGGATGTAAGGATGTGTATTAATCTTGCCGTAAGATGTGTCGTAATCTTGATGAAATGTGTCTTTTTCAGTCTCCAAATTGTGAACGATTTACACGTTTGCAGCAACATTCAACTAGCGCCACTATATATGTTCCAGTTGATAAAACATTCCAGAACTTAAATTTCCTATCATGGTTAATTCCCTTGCTGGAGGGTTGTTGCTTTCACAGAAGCTGTTACAAGGGTTCCAATTGGAAAGATGAAGTCATCTCTTTAACAATTTTACAGACGCCATCATGAATTGGCTGACCATAATGCAACGTGTCAACTTGTTCAATTGTCATTACCATAATACTGTCCTCTTTTCCCTATTACAGCTATCACCGAATTTGTACGTATGCCACTAATGAAGCATGATGTGTGTACTCTATTGGGACATATGCGATCATCCCAGTTCTATGTCGGGTTTGTATTCTTAAAAGTTTTATATGTAGTACTTTATGTGATTGTTTGTCTGTTCGTCTTCTTTCGATGTTAGCCGTGGTATTGTCAGTTTCTCTTCGACCTATTATATTTAAATGTTCTCTTTAGTATCTTTCGTCCCTCTCCTCTTCGACCTATTATATTTAAATGTTCTCTTTAGTATCTTTCGTCCCTCTCCTCTTCGACCTATAATTTTTAAATGTTCTCTTTAGTATCTTTCGTCCCTCTCCTCTTCGACCTATAATTTTTAAATGTTCTCTTTAGTATCTTTCGTCCCTCTCCTCTTCGACCTATTATATTTAAATGTTCTCTTTAGTATCTTTCGCCTCTTTTTTTTAATAAAATGTGTACTTATCTTCTATATCTATCTTTAGTATCTTTCGTCCCTTTCCTCTTCGACCTATTATATTTAAATGTTCTCTTTAGTATCTTTCGTCCCTCTCCTCTTCGACCTATAATTTTTAAATGTTCTCTTTAGTATCTTTCGTCCCTCTCCTCTTCGACCTATTATATTTAAATGTTCTCTTTAGTATCTTTCGCCTCTTTTTTTTTAATAAAATGTGTACTTATGCTGGTGCCTGTATATTACAATCAAAAACCAATATCTAATATAATACTAAAAGTTACCTTTGTTAACGTGCCTTCCAAATTGTACAGTTTAAGAAAAATTGAATAGAGAAAACACAAAACAAAATCCCAACTTTCATATAATAGTATATACTATATACCTTATATACATGTATTTACAACACCACATTGATATATCAAACTTGATATATTTATTGTTGCATATATTTCAATAATTAAAATTTGTTTACACAGATTTTAATGATTAATCTTAGTACATTTGATGCAATTCGTGTACTTTGCACTTTACTTTGTCTTGACACAAGAAAGCACAAATTAGTCGGTGTAGTCTAGATAAAGGCACACGGGACAACCAATCAATCAATAAAGCAAAAAGGCATGTACTGGATAGAATAATTTTAGATAACAGTGCTGGTACAAGCCAGTTTTAACATTCTCTAATGATTTAAATCTAAAGGGTTGTCAGGGGCATTGGTACATGTATATATGAATATCCTTGGACTTTTCCGGCGTTTTACGTTTGCGCAAATTGGCATTACTTTTCCGGAAAAAAAAGTTTACGTTTCCGCAAATAAATATCTTACTTTTCCTGAAAAAAAGTAACTATTCCGGGAAAAATAAATTATTGCTTTTCCGCAAATAATTGAGGAATACCTGTTGATCGAAAGCAAAGCCATAATATAAAATAAATGTTAAGTAAGTCAAAGGTCATCATAACATGCACAGTGGCGGATCTAGAAATTTTCATAAGTGGGGGACCACTGACTGCCTAAGAGGGGGCCCGATCCAGTCACGCTTCAGTGATTCCCTATATAAGCAACCAAATTTTTTCCAAAAAAGGTGGGGCGGTCCCCCTGTCCCCATAAATCCGCCTCTGATGCAAGTAAAATTCATCATTTAAATCTATAAAAACGTATGTTCAAAAGTCAGCACTAATCAGAAATATCTTGATATGAGTTCATAAGTCAGTTCTGGCAGAATATTTGTAGCCAACACGCCGTACAAAGTCCACAGTAGTACATTCACCGATTACAAGTTTTGTATTTTGTTCAAGAAGGAAGTCCATCTTCTCCTTTTCACATTTCCAAACGGGTGCTTTTACAGTTAAGAGTTCTCATCTTTATGCAAGATTTTGTTTGCAGTTTCAATAACACCTCGATAAAATCAAAAATGTTTGGATGGCTAGCGTAAAACTGTTCGTTCAAGTGGGCATGAAAAGACTCAGCACTATTCGTGTTTTCGTAACAGCAGTATGCATTACACATTCAAAGTCATTATGAACTACCTCGGGCTGGAGAGTTATTCTTGGGTAGTGCACACGTCAATCAGCCAATCCAACAGTTTCGTGTAACATTCCTCGGATTTAAGTGGAAGTAACACAAATACAAGACGAATGTAGTTACCATTCTACATCCATGTATCGAATAAACTGAGTTGGTAGAAGAATTTCGGACAGAATTTAAATGTGCCATCGATGAAAATATCAGTCATTTCATTACATAGACATACCAAGTTGGTGAAACATAAAAGTATAACGATTCCCGAATCAAAATCATTGACTAATTAAAAGTGAAAATAAGTTTCAGTTTTGTTAGTGTTCAAATCTATTTGTCTTAAAATGTCTCGTGAATTTCTAATCTACATTTAGGTAATTTTGGAAACTGTTTCCGCCTGTCTCTGTATAAGGACATAGCAACATTTTTCAAGTCAATATATTTTCAAATATTTATAATTTACCAGGTAAATTTCCGGAAAAGTAATATTTACAAATTGCGGAAACGTATACTTTAAATTTGCGAAAACGTAGCATTGGGACTTTGAAAAATTAGCGGAAATGCAATACGCCCGACTTTTCCAATCTGGTTATAAAACCATTTCTAAAGAGGGACGTCCGATTTTCACTGTTTGACGGTACGGTCTGGATGAGGACGTCGAATATGTGCATGGCCGCAAGGCGAATTTATAATAATTATATGCTCGTATCCTACATGCACACATTTTCCAAAAATTCCCATACTTCGTGATGATCGCTCTATAAATCTTGAATATTGTATTTTAAAGTAAATGTGTCCTGAATATGAATGAAATATTTGACGCGGCACGTTCAACACACAACAATTCATCGTTATATTTTCCGATAAATGTCGACTGATTAAAAAAACCAGCCAGAATTGAAAAACAAAGATTTTTTTTATTTCTATTTCATATATTGTTTTACTTGTTGCTGTCTAAACAAATAATAACAAGTAATCCTGTGTTAGGATGCTAACACAAAAGTCACCAAAACGGACCCCAAATCGTTTGTTCTGCGGTATCAATGATGCCAAATTACCTATGTGTAAAGTTTCATTAAATCGAATGGATTTTGATATTTTAACATTTTTGCCGTTTCCATGGTTACGGCGGCCATTTTTGAAATTTTGAAGTCAAAAGTAATGTCCACATATGGTAGGCAACATTTGTTTTAAGTTTCATCAATTTTGAAGCATTTTGAAATTTTTGGACATTTTTGCTGTTTCCATGGCAACGGCGGCCATTTTGAAAATTCCAAACTCAAAAGTTTAGTGTACATACATTAGGCAACATTTGCTATAAGTTTCAATAATTTTGAAGCATTTTGAAGTTTTTCATATTTTTGCTGTTTCCATGGTAACGGCGGCCATTTTGAATATTCCAAAGTCCAACCCCCACTGTAATGTGTTCCCTCCATAATTATATACAATCATGTACCATGTAATGTCTCTAGAACTAACTTGACATTGATGTTCTGGAATGTTCCATAAAAATTCACCCCCCTAAAATTATGCCAAGGAGACCCCCTACTGAAATAAAATTAGTTCCAAGTTGAAGCTGACATGTGTCTCTAAATATTCATAAAAGAAAATATAATACCATCTACTCTATTTACAGCAGAAAATTGATGAAATGCAAAAAAAAAATGACCCCACCCATCTTTGAGCCCCCCTAATTATGCCAAGATGACACCCTGGTATCATGGACATTGGGTTCTGCAACCCCCATGATGCAGACCTGTACCCAGAATAAATATCAAGTTTCCATCCCCTAATGCTTTAAAGAAAATGGTAGGACAGTTTAAGGGGTCAGAAAGAGAAGAATAAGAATAATAACTAGAATTGCCATTGCAAGCAATAGCGGATGTCACCCTTCCCCCAATGGCCGCTAAGCGGCAGCCATTTCAAAATTGTTTAACAGTGAATGCACATATATGCATTACAGTACATCTTTCTGTAAATTTTCAGAACATTGAGAGAATTTAAGAAAATTTCACATTTCTGCTGTTTCCATGGCAACGGCAGCCATTTTGAAAATTCTGAAGTCAAAAGTCTCATCTATACATGCAAGTTAACAATAATATTAAGTTTCATAAAGTTTGGAGCATTTTGAAAATATTTGACATTTCCGCAGTTTCCATGGCAACGGTGGCCATTTTGGAAATTTCAACTTCAAAAGGATTATTCAGACTTGTCAGTGTACAATCATATTAAGTTTCATCAATTTTGGAGCATTTTGAATTTTTTGAAATTTTTGACATTTGGGATGGTTCCTATGGCAACAGAGACCGTTCCCAAAATTGAATGGCATATACCACATTGGTACATGGGAGGGACCATACCATCAAAGTTTCAATCAATTTGACCTACCATTTTAAGAAAGTAAATGCCACTTAAAGGTTTTTGGACCATTTTGACCTGTTTTGCATTGTTTCCATGGTAACGGCAGACATTTTCGATATTGCAACACCAAATTCCACATCTACCAATGTTGCTCATCATTACTGTGAAGTTTTATAAAATTTGGAGCATTTCCATATTTTTGAAATTTTTGGTGTAGTATCCATGGCAACATAGCAGTTCCAATGATTGCCAAAATCATCCAAAACCAGTATATGCCCGGCACCTACATTGTATCAAAATATAATGATTCTAAGTTAAAGCATTTCCAAATAATTCATCAAAACCAAAAACTGGAATTTTCCATTATTTTTCGGTTTCCATGGTAATGGCAGCCATTTTTTAGTTCCAAAGTTGCACTGCAACTGGAAAGTCAGGGTTCCTTGTTATAGTGCACCATCATTCAGATTGGTTCCTTTGGCTCTGAGAAAACTGCCGGACAAAACTAGGTGGAAGAATAATAATAATAATAATAATAATAATAGTGAAAAAGAAACAGAGGAATAGCAATATGTCACCCGACATTGTCGATCGGGTGACATAACTAGAATTGCCATTGCAAGCAATAGCGGATGTCACCCTTCCCCCTATTGCCACTAAGCGGCAGCCATTTCAAAGTGGTTTAACAGTGAATGCACATATATTCATGGCAATACATCTTTCTGTAAATTTTTAGTACATTCAGAGCATTTTAAAAAAATTAACATTTTTGCTGTTTCCATGGCAACGGCAGCCATTTTGAAAATTTCGAAGTCAAAAGTCTGATCTGTATTTGCCAGTTAACAATAATATCAAGTTTCATTAAGTTCAAAGCATTTTGAGAAATTTTGACGTTTTTGCAGTTTCCATGGCAACGGTGGCCATTTTGGAAATTCCGAAGTCAAAAGTCTCATCCAGACTTGCTAGTCAACAATCATTTTAAGTTTGATCAATTTTGGAGCATTTTGAAATTTTTGAAATATTTGGTCCTGTATCCATGGTTACAGAAGAGTTCCAATGATTGTCAAAATCATTCAAAACCTGTATATAGTGGACAACTACATTGTGTAAAAATTTGATGATTTCAAGTTCAAGCATACCAAAATTATTCACCAAACCCTGAGGTTTTTAGAGCATTTTGACACTTATGCACTGTTTCCATGGTAACGGCAGACATTTTGGAAATTCCAACGCCAAATTACGCATCTACCAATGTTGCTCATCGTTACTATGAAGTTTCAAAAAAATTAGAGCATTTCCATATTTTGGAAATTTTTGGTGTAGTATCCATGGCAACATAGCAGTTCCAATGATTGCCAAAATCATCCAAAAACCAGTATATGCCCGGCACCTACATTGTATCAAAATATAATGATTCTAAGTTAAAACATTTCCAAATAATTCATCAAAACCAAAAACTGAAATTTTCCATTATTTTTCGGTTTCCATGGTGATGGCAGCCATTTTTTAGTTCCAAAGTTGCACTGCAACTGGAAAGTCAGGGTTCCTTGTTACAGTGCACCATCATTCAGATTGGTTCCTTTGGCTCTGAGAAAACTGCCGGACAAAACTAGGTGGAAGAAAAATAATAATAACTAGAATTGCCATTGCAAGCAATAGCGGATGTCACCCTTCCCCTATTGCCACTAACCGGCAGCCATTTCAAAATGGTTTAATAGTGAATGCACATATATTCATGGCAATACATCTTTCTGTAAATTTTCAGTACATTCAGAGCATTTTTAAAAAAATTCACATTTTTGCATGCAGCCATTTCAAAATTGTTTAACAGTGAATGCACATATATGCAAGGCAATACATCTTTCTGTAGATTTTCAGTACATTGAGAGCATTCTAAAAAATTTCACAATTCTGCTGTTTCCATGGCAACAGCAGCCATTTTGAAAATTTTGAAGACAAAAGTCTCTTCTTTACTTGCCAGTTAACAATAATATCAAGTTTCATTAAGTTCAAAGCATTTAGAGAGTTTTTGACTTTTTTGCAGTTTCCATGGCAACAGTGGCCATTTTGGAAATTCCAAAGTCAAAAGTATCATCCAGACTTGCCAGTCAACAATCATATGAAGTTTGATCAATTTAGGAGCATTTTGAAATTTTTGAAATATTTGGTCCTGTATCCATGGTAACAGAAGAGTTCCAATGATTGTCAAAATCATTCAAAAGCTGTATATAGTGGACAACTATATTGTGTAAAAATTTGATGATTTCAAGTTCTAGCATACCAAAATTAATTACCAAACCCTGAGGTTTTTAGAGCATTTTGACACTTATGCTCTGTTTCCATGGTAACGGCAGACATTTTGGAAATTCCAACGCCAAATTACGCATCTACCAAAGTTGCTCATCGTTACTATGAAGTTTCAAAAAATTTGGAGCATTTTGAAATTTTTGAAATTTTTGGGGTAGTTTCCATGGCAACATAGTGGTTCCAATGATTGCCAATATCATCCAAAACCAATATATGGCTGGCACCTACATTGTGATAAAATATGATTATTCTGAGTTTAAGCATCTCTAAATTATTCACAAAACCAAAAACTGGAATTTTTCACAATTGTTCCGTTTCCATGGAAACGGCAGCCATTTTTTATGGTCTTAGACCCTACTGCAACCCGAAATTTTGTGTTCCTCCTTATAGTGAATTATCATTAAGATTGGTTCCATTTTACTCCAAAAAACCTGTCGGACAAAAAAAGGTGGAAGAATAATAATAACTAGATTTGCCATTGCAAGCAATAGCGGATGTCACCCTTCCCCCCATTGCCACTAAGTGGCAGCCATTTCAACAATTTTAAACAGTGATTTTACATATATGCATGGAAATTCATCTTTCTACAAATTTTCAGAACATTTGAAGCATTTTGAAATTTTTGAAATTTTTTATGTTTCCATGGCAACGGCAGCCATTTTGGAAATTCTAACCCCAAATTCTGCTTCAACACATGACAGTCAACATTATTGTGAAGTTTCATAAAGATTAAAGCATTTTGAATTTTTTGAAATTTTTGCTGCTGTATCCATGGTAACATTGAAGTTCCAATGATTGTCAAAATCATTCAAAACCTGTATATAGTTGAAAACTATATTGTATGAAAATTAGATGATTCTAAATTAAGGCATAACAAAATTATTCACAAAATCCTGATGTTTCTGGAGCATTTTGACCTTTTTGCATTGTTTCCATGGAAACGGCAGACATTTTGGAAATTCCAACGCCAAATTCCACATCTACCAAAGTTGCTCATCGTTATGCTAGAATTTCAAAAAATTTGGAGCATTTTCATATTTTTGAAATTTTTGGTGTAGTTTCCATGGCAATATAGTAGTTCCAATGATTGCCAAAATCATCCGAAACCAGTATATGCCCGGCACCTACATTGTATCAAAATATAATGATTCTAAGTTAAAGCATTTCCAAATAATTCATCAAAACCAAAAACTGGAATTTTCCATTATTTTTCGGTTTCCATGGTGATGGCAGCCATTTTTTAGTTCCAAAGTTGCACTGCAACTGGACAGTCAGGGTTCCTTGTTATAGTGCACCATCATTCAGATTGGTTCCTTTGGCTCTCAGAAAACTGCCGGACAAAATTAGGTGGAAGAAAAATAATAATAATAATAATAACTAGAATTGCCATTGCAAGCAATAGCGGATGTCACCCTTCCCCCAATGGCCGCTAAGCGGCAGCCATTTCAAAATTGTTTAACAGTGAATGCACATATATGCATTACAGTACATCTTTCTGTAAATTTTCAGAACATTGAGAGAATTTAAGAAAATTTCACATTTCTGCTGTTTCCATGGCAACGGCAGCCATTTTGAAAATTCTGAAGTCAAAAGTCTCATCTATACATGCAAGTTAACAATAATATTAAGTTTCATAAAGTTTGGAGCATTTTGAAAATATTTGACATTTCCGCAGTTTCCATGGCAACGGTGGCCATTTTGGAAATTTCAACTTCAAAAGGATTATTCAGACTTGTCAGTGTACAATCATATTAAGTTTCATCAATTTTGGAGCATTTTGAATTTTTTGAAATTTTTGACATTTGGGATGGTTCCTATGGCAACAGAGACCGTTCCCAAAATTGAATGGCATATACCACATTGGTACATGGGAGGGACCATACCATCAAAGTTTCAATCAATTTGACCTACCATTTTAAGAAAGTAAATGCCACTTAAAGGTTTTTGGACCATTTTGACCTGTTTTGCATTGTTTCCATGGTAACGGCAGACATTTTCGATATTGCAACACCGAATTCCACATCTACCAATGTTGCTCATCATTACTGTGAAGTTTTATAAAATTTGGAGCATTTCCATATTTTTGAAATTTTTGGTGTAGTATCCATGGCAACATAGCAGTTCCAATGATTGCCAAAATCATCCAAAACCAGTATATGCCCGGCACCTACATTGTATCAAAATATAATGATTCTAAGTTAAAGCATTTCCAAATAATTCATCAAAACCAAAAACTGGAATTTTCCATTATTTTTCGGTTTCCATGGTAATGGCAGCCATTTTTTAGTTCCAAAGTTGCACTGCAACTGGAAAGTCAGGGTTCCTTGTTATAGTGCACCATCATTCAGATTGGTTCCTTTGGCTCTGAGAAAACTGCCGGACAAAACTAGGTGGAAGAATAATAATAATAATAATAATAATAATAGTGAAAAAGAAACAGAGGAATAGCAATATGTCACCCGACATTGTCGATCGGGTGACATAATAACTAGAATTGCCATTGCAAGCAATAGCGGATGTCACCCTTCCCCCAATGGCCACTAAGAGCCATTTCAAAATTGTTTAACAGTGAATGCACATATATATATGCATTGCAGTACATCTTTCTGTAAATTTTCAGTACATCGAGAGCATTTTAGAAAATTTCACATTTTTGCTGTTTCCATGGTAACGGCAGCCATTTTGAAAATTCCAAAGTCAAAAGTCTCATCTATACATGCCAGTTAACAATAATATTAAGTTTCATTAAGTTTGGAGCATTTTGAAAATATTTGACATTTCTGCAGTTTCCATGGCAACAGTGGCCATTTTGGAAATTCCAACTTCAAAAGTCTCATTCAGACTTGTCAGTGTACAATCATATTAAGTTTCATCAATTTTGGAGCATTTTGAAATTTTTGAAATTTTTGACATTTCGGATGGTTCCTATGGCAACAGAGACCGTTCCCAAAATTGAATGGCATATATCACATTGGTACATGGGAGGGACCATACCATCAAAGTTTCAATCAATTTGACCTACCATTTTAAGAAAGTAAATGCCACTTAAAGGTTTTTGGACCATTTTGACCTGTTTTGCATTGTTTCCATGGTAACGGCAGACATTTTCGAAATTGCAACACCAAATTCCACCTCTACCAATGTTGCTCATCATTACTGTGAAGTTTTATAAAATTTGGAGCATTTCCATATTTTTGAAATTTTTGGTGTAGCATCCATGGCAACATAGCAGTTCCAATGATTGCCAAAATCATCCAAAACCAGTATATGCCCGGCACCTACATTGTATCAAAATATAATGATTCTAAGTTAAAGCATTTCCAAATAATTCATAAAAACCAAAAACTGGAATTTTCCATTATTTTTCGGTTTCCATGGTGATGGCAGCCATTTTTTAGTTCCAAAGTTGCACTGCAACTGGAAAGTCAGGGTTTCTTGTTATAGTGCACCATCATTCAGATTGGTTCCTTTGGCTCTGAGAAAACTGCCGGACAAAATTAGGTGGAAGAATAATAATAATAACTAGATTTGCCATTGCAAGCAATAGCGGATGGCACCCTTCCCCCATTGCCAGGCCAGCGGCAGCCATTTAGAAAATTTTTGCTGTTTCCATGGCAACGGTGGCCATTTTGAAAATTCGAAACCCAAAAGTTAAGTCTACAAAAGCTAGGCAAAATTTGTTATAAGTTTCATTAAATTTGAAGCATTTTGAAGTTTTTCATAATTTTGCTGTTCCCATGGTAACGGCGGCCATTTTGAATATTCCAAAGTCAAACCCCCGCTGCAACTTTTTCCCTCCATAATCATATATACCATTTAATGTCTGTAGAATAAATTTAACATTGATGTTCTGGAATGTTCTGTGAAAATTCAAAATTTTGACCTTTTTGCATTGTTTCCATGGTAACAACAGATATTTTGGAAATTCCAACGCCAAATTTCACATCTTCCAATGTTGCTCATCGTTACTGTGAAGTTTCATAAAGTTTGGAGCATTTTGATATTTTTGAAAATTTTGGTGTTGTTTCCATGGCAACATAGTAGTTCCAATGAGTGCCAAAATCATCCAACACCTGTATATGGCTGGCACCTACATTGTGTTAAAATATAAGGATTCTGAGTTGAAGCATCTCTAAATCATTCCCCAAAACTAAAAAGTGGATTTTTTCACAGTTGTTCCGTTTCCATGGTAACGGCGGACATCTTGAAAGTGCCAATCCCAAAAAGCAAATCTTCACATGGTGGTTAACATTATGGTATAGTTCCATCTTCTTTGGTCCATTTATATTAGAGTTCCAGACTGGACAAAAAAGTGTGGAAGAAAAATAATAAAGATAAAAAAAACAAAAAGAAACGTAGAATAACAATATGTCACCCAAACTCCGTTTAGGGTGCCATAATAATAATAGTGAAAAAGAAACAGAGGAATAGCAATATGTCACCCGACATTGTCGATCGGGTGACATAATAATAATAATAATAGGGAAAAAGAAACAGAGGAAAAGCAATATGTCACCCGACTTCGTCGATCGGGTGACATAATAACAAAGAAACATAAGAAAAGCAATATGTCACCCGACATTGTCGATCGGGTGACATAACTAGAATTGCCATTGCAAGCAATAGCGGATGTCACCCTTCCCCTATTGCCACTAACCGGCAGCCATTTCAAAATGAGTTAACAGTGAATGCACATATATTCATGGCAATACATCTTTCTGTAAATTTTCAGTACATTCAGAGCATTTAAAAAAAAATCACATTTCTGCTGTTTCCATGGCAACGGCAGCCATTTTGAAAATTTCAAAGTCAAAAGTCTCATCTGTACATGCCAGTTAACAATAATATCAAGTTTCATTAAGTTCAAAGCATTTTGAGAAATTTTGACTTTTTTGCAGTTTCCATGGCAACGGTGGCCATTTGGAAATTCCAAAGTCAAAAGTCTCATCCAGACTTGCTAGTCAACTATCATATTAAGTATCATCAATTTTGGAGCATTTTGAAATTTTTGAGATATTTGATCCTGTATCCATGGTAACAGAGTAGTTCCAACGATTGTCAAAATCAATCAAAACCTGTATATAGTGGATAACTATATTGTGTAAAAATTTGTTGATTTCAAGTTCAAGCATATCAAAATTATTCACCAAACCCTGAAGTTTTTAGAGCATTTTGACACTTATGCTCTGTTTCCATGGTAACGGCAGACATTTTGGAAATTCCAACGCCAAATTCCACATCTACCAATGTTGCTCATCGTTACCATGAAGTTTCAAAAAATTTGGAGCATTTTGATATTTTTGAAATTTTTGGTGCAGTTTCCATGGCAACATAGTAGTTCCAATGATTGCCAAAATCATCCAAAACCAGTATATGGCTGGCACCTACATTGTATCAAAATATGATGATTCTGAGTTTAAGAATCTCCAAATTATTCACCAAAACCAAAAAGTGGAATTTTTCACAATTGTTCTGTTTCCATGGAAACGGCAGCCATTTTTTATGGTCTTCCTGCACCCCGAAATTTTTTGTTCCACCTTATAGTGAACTATCATTAAGATTGGTTCCATTTCACTCCAAAAAACATGCCGGACAAAATAGGTGGAAGTATAATAATAACTAGATTTGCCATTGCAAGCAATAGCGGATGTCACCCTTCCCCCCATTGCCACTAAGTGGCAGCCATTTCAACAATTTTAAACAGTGATTTTACATATATGCATGGAAATTCATCTTTCTACAAATTTTCAGAACATTTGAAGCATTTTGAAATTTTTGAAATTTTTTATGTTTCCATGGCAACGGCAGCCATTTTGGAAATTCTAACCCCAAATTCTGCTTCAACACATGACAGTCAACATTATTGTGAAGTTTCATAAAGATTAAAGCATTTTGAATTTTTTGAAATTTTTGCTGCTGTATCCATGGTAACATTGAAGTTCCAATGATTGTCAAAATCATTCAAAACCTGTATATAGTTGAAAACTATATTGTATGAAAATTAGATGATTCTAAATTAAGGCATAACAAAATTATTCACAAAATCCTGATGTTTCTGGAGCATTTTGACCTTTTTGCATTGTTTCCATGGAAACGGCAGACATTTTGGAAATTCCAACGCCAAATTCCACATCTACCAAAGTTGCTCATCGTTATGCTAGAATTTCAAAAAATTTGGAGCATTTTCATATTTTTGAAATTTTTGGTGTAGTTTCCATGGCAATATAGTAGTTCCAATGATTGCCAAAATCATCCGAAACCAGTATATGCCCGGCACCTACATTGTATCAAAATATAATGATTCTAAGTTAAAGCATTTCCAAATAATTCATCAAAACCAAAAACTGGAATTTTCCATTATTTTTCGGTTTCCATGGTGATGGCAGCCATTTTTTAGTTCCAAAGTTGCACTGCAACTGGACAGTCAGGGTTCCTTGTTATAGTGCACCATCATTCAGATTGGTTCCTTTGGCTCTCAGAAAACTGCCGGACAAAATTAGGTGGAAGAAAAATAATAATAATAATAATAACTAGATTTGCGATTGCAAGCAATAGCGGATGGCACCCTTTCCCTATTGCCAGGTGAGCGGTAGCCATGGTAACGGTGGCCATTTTGGAAATTCAAAACTCAAAAGTCAATTCTACATTAGCTAAGCAACATTTGTTAAAAGTTTCAATAAATTTGAAGCATTTTGAAGTTTTTCGTATTTTTGCTGTTTCCATGGTAACGGCGGCCATTTTGAAAATTCCAAAGTCAACCTGCTCCTGCAATTTGTTCTCACCATAATTATATACCATCATTTAACATAAAATGTCTCTGGAATAAATTCAACATAGATGTTCTGGAATGTTCTATGTTAAACATTTCGCCTGTTTCCATGGCAATGGCAGCCATTTCGGAATTTCTAAGTATTGTTGGTACCTCGGGGCCCCACCACCAACATTTCCAAAAAGTTTCATAAGGTTGGCTCTTATAACGAAAGAGTTAGAATTTTTATTTTTTTTTACATTTTTTGAGTTTCCATGGTAACCGCGGCCATCTTGCACATTCCAAAGTCAGGTGCACAACTTCACATGGTGGACAACATTATAGCATAGTTCCATCAAGATTGGTCCATCCAATTCCGAGAACTGTCTTGGACAAAAAGTGTGGAAGAATAAAAATAATAAAAATAATAAGAACTAGATTTGTAATTGCTAGCAATAACGGATGGCACCCTCGTTCCCCCATTGCCAGGCAAGCGGCAGCCATTTTGAAAATTCCAAAGTCAAAGAGTGCATCTACACCTGCAAGTCATCATTTTTGTAAAATTTCATTAAGTTTGGAGCATTTTGAAATTTTGGACAATTTTGCTGTTTCCATGGTTACAGCGGCCATTTTGGAAATTCCAACTTCAAAATGCAACTCTGCACATGCCAGTTACTATTTCTATAAAGTTTCATCCAGTTTGCAGCACTTTTTTTTTTTTGGAAATTTTGAACATTTGTGCTGCAACCATGGTTACAGTAGATAATTCAAAAATTCTAAAAGCAGACATCTCATTGCCACATGTCATGTTATATATCAATACAGTTTCATTTACTTTGCTGCACTATTCTCTGAGAAAATGCTGATTTTATGCATTTTCCTGTAGGGTCAATGCAAAACTTGGCCCTAGTTTCCATGACAACGGCGGCCATTTTGAACTATCCAAATATTGTCTTGACATCTTGGCATACTGGAGAACATTTTCATAAAGTTTCATGTCTAGAATAAATTTAACATTGATGTTCTGGAATGTTCTGTGAAAATTCAAAGTTTTGACCTTTTTGCATTGTTTCCATGGTAACAACAGATATTTTGGAAATTCCAACGCCAAATTCAACATCTTCCAATGTTGCTCATCGTTACTGTGAAGTTTCATGAAGTTTGGAGCATTTTGATATTTTTGAAATTTTTGGTGTAGTTTCCATGGCAACATAGTAGTTCCAATGAGTGCCAAAATCATCCAACACCTGTATATGGCCGGCACCTACATTGTATCAAAATATAATGTTTCTGAGTGAAAGCATTTCCAAACAGTTCACCAAAAGAAAAAACTGGATTTTTTCACATTTGTTCTGTTTCCATGGAAACGGTAGCCATCTTGAACCATTCCATGCTTACTGCAACTCTGCATTTGGGGGTCCTTACTATAGTAGAGTTCCATCAACATTGGTCCATTGGATTTCGAGAAATCACCTGGACAAAATTTGTTGCAAGAAGAAAAATAAGAAAAAAAAGAAACGTAGAATAACAATATGTCACCCCAACTCCGTTGAGGGTGCCATAACTAGAATTGCCATTGCAAGCAATAGCGGATGTCACCCTGGTCCACCAATTGCCACTAAACAGCAGCCATGGTAACGGCAGCCATTTTGGAAATTCCAAAGTTGAATGCCCCATCTAGATTTACAAGTTAACATTTCTGTAACGTTTCATACATTTTTGAAGAATTTTCAAAATTTTGTTATTTTTGAACTGTTTCCATGGCAACATTTGAAAATTCCAGTCATACTGATGCTTCATATTGTGCTCCCCATAATATTATACCATCATAATAACATTTAATGGCTGTAAAATTAATTAAACCCTAATGTTCTGGAATGTTCCATGAAATTTTTCATATTTTTGCTGTTTCCATGGCAATGGCAGCCATGTTTTTAATTCCAAAGTCAGGTGCACAACTAGACATGGTGATCAACGTTATGCTATAGTTCCATCAACATTGGTCCATTCAGTTCCGAGAACTAAGCTGGACAAAAAGTGTGGAATAAGAATAATAAAAAAGAATCGAACAATAACAATATGTCACCCGACCTCCGTCAGGGTGACATAAAAAAAAGAAACGAACAATAACAATATGTCACCCCAACTCCGTTGAGGGTGCCATAATAACTAGAATTGCCATTGCAAGCAATAGCGGATGTCACCCTTCCCCTATTGCCACTAAGCGGCATCCATTTGAAAACAATTTAACAGTGAATGCAGATCAACGCATTGCGATATATCTTTCTGTAAATTTTTAGTACGTTTTGAGCATTGTCAAAAGTTTCACATTTCTTCTGTTTCCATGGCAACGGCAGCCATTTTGAAAATCCCGAAGTCAAAAGTCTCATCTATACATGCCAGTTAACAATTATATTAAGTTTCATTAAGTTTGGAGCATTTTGAAAATATTTGACATTTCTGCAGTTTCCATGGCAACGGTGGCCATTTTGGAAATTCTAACTTCAAAAGTCTCATGCAGACTTGACAGTCAACAAATATATTACGTTTGATCAATTTTGGAGCATTTTGAAATTTTTGACATTTTGGCTGGTTTCTATGGTAACAGATACCATTCCAAATTTCTAATGGCAGATACCACATTGGTACATGGGAGGGAACATACCATCAAAGTTTCAATGGATTTGACCTACCATTTTAAGAAAGTAAATGCCACTTTAAGGTTTTTGAAGCATTTTGACCATTTTCGACTTGTTTCCATGGTAACAGCAGACATTTTCGAAATTCCAACGCCAAATTGCACATCTATCAATGTTGCTCATCGTTACTATGAAGTTTCAAAAATTTTGGAGCATTTTGATATTTTTGAAATTTTTGGTGCAGTTTCCATGGCAACATAGTAGTTCCAATGATTGCCAAAATCATCCAAAACCAGTATATGGCTGGCACCTACATTGTATCAAAATATGATGATTCTGAGTTTAAGAATCTCCAAATTATTCACCAAAACCAAAAACTGGAATTTTTCACAATTATTCTGTTTCCATGGAAACGGCAGCCATTTTTTAAGGTCTTAGACCCACCTGCACCCCGAAATTTTTTGTTCCACCTTATAGTGAACTATCATTAAGATTGGTTCCATTTCACTCCAAAAAACATGCCGGACAAAATAGGTGGAAGTATAATAATAATAATACAGAAAAAGAAACAGAGGAAAAGCAATATGTCACCCGACATTGTCGATCGGGTGACATAATAATGAGAAACCGAACAAAAACAATAAGTCGCCAAAAACTCCGTTTTGGTGACTTAATAAAGGAGATGAAAACAGTCAAAACAGCATTATATAATGTTACGTTATCCTTATAATACAGGGCCTTCTCGTAATCAATCTCTCCTACTTGCGGGACGATTCATCCAACCGTTTATGAAGCTTTTTGCAGAATAGCAGAATATTACGTCTGAAATATTCGGGTTCACTACATACTCTTTCTCTTAGACTAGTGAACGGAAGGGGATCAGATGCGTCGACAAGGCTAACAATGCATCACCCGTTAGAGTCTCAGTGATGAATACCTAATATTTCTTTTTATTAAAAAAAAAAAGGCTTTCGAGGATGTTATGTTTAACTTACTACTTAGAAATAAGACGTTTGGTAGCAAATGCATTCGTTTTTATAGCTACAACAATATGTATATAATGACACAGTCACAAAAATAGCTTTACATACTATTACATTAATCGTTTTGAAGAAAATTACAATACATTGCACATTGCATATATCAATATTGTGAACAAAGAAAGGATGCTAAGTTGCATGTATTGCTGATTTCTTAAAGTATTTATTGGTCAATGAATACCAGAAAAGTCTACCACCATTCCAAATGAAGGGTAGCCACTCAAATGAGCAGTCAGCAAATAATTAACTAAAATGCAAATATTGTGTCCATGTTTTAGTGAACTTTAAATTTCTTTATTCAAGAATACTATAAATATTCACATTCTGCATGAAAAACGTCACAAAAAGTAGATTTTGTATGAATTAAATATCAACGAGTTTCGAGTCCGCCATCTAGCCGGGCTGTGGGTAACTACCCAGCCGTTTAAGCACAGTGATGTTTGCTTACAAAGCTCTGACATCTCCCATATTCTACTGTTATTACAAAAAAAGAGGATCCCGAAAGTCGGATCTCTAGAACAAAAAGCAGTAAGCAACTTTGTAAGATCATTGTACGCGAAGCATGGACACGGGCTGTGTATTTGAATACATGTAAGACTTGTAAATAATAAACTGAAATCTCCAAGTAGCTAAAATTGCTAAAGTTTATCGAATGTTTATCATGGATTCCAACACGTACCTACTTATTTTTACCCTTTACGATGAACTATAAAGTAGTTCTGCAGTTGTGGTATTTTGGAAAATGGATTGGTCTGCACTGTACTTTTTTCAATAAGTATATCGAATTGATCAGGAACAAATTTTGCTTAAATAAAAGTTTTGCTTATTATTAATAAGTGTTTTTTCGTGTTGCCAATCAGAGTTTTTTGGAACTAGCTTGACTGCTGTATAGGACCACCGGGATATAATACCGAAAGGAATGACTAAGGACTATCCCATTAATGTTAATTCCAAATAGACACCACGATTTTCACGAGAAAAAAATAAAAAAAACAAATATTTTACAGATGATAACAAAAAGTGAAGTAGCAGCTCACTCGATATATAAAAAAGAAGATGAGGTATGATTGCAAATGAGACAACTGTCCACAAGAGACCAAAATGACACAGAAATTTACAACTATAGGTCACCGTACGGCCTTCAACAATGAGCAAAGCCCATACCGCTAGACACTGTATGTGATGTGTGCAATAAAAATAGAAGTATGACAATCAAGGTGTTCATGTGTTTCTGTTGTTCACATGTTTCAAGTTGTCACTGCAATCCTTCTCCAAACTTGTGAAGATGTGCAGCATTTTTCGCTGGCTTGAGAAGCTGAAAGAAAAGAAGAAAATATTGATGATACGTACATTAAAGTTCATCTTAATATGCTTACCAACTAAAATTGAATATTTTTTTTACACAAAATTAAAATAAATTCAAAGTGCAACATTACATTCATACAGAGCAGACATGGCAGACAATCTGTATCCCGGATATACAAAGTGCATCAAGCAAACCAAAGTTATAATTTTTTAAAGTGCATTTTTAGTGCTGATGAGCACTGATGGGTAAAGTATTATATACAACTATTTACTCTAAGAAAGGGACTCAAAATAAAACATCACATTGGAATGCAATAATTTAAATTGAAGCCATCATCCGTTGTCCACATTTGTAGTTTGTTAAATAACAGCTATGGGCAAATGGAGATAACTCCTATTTCTAAGCAAGAAAACATGCGATGTAGTGTTTTGCCTATCTCCGAAAAGTCGGATCCCTTAAGCACTCTTACATTACAACTCATGAGACTCCAAGTAAGAACAAAGATTTGTCTGCTCGGAGTTATAGTAATGTGCCTTTGGATTATTTACCATCGTGAACTAGGGCTTTATGGTATCCGGTCGTTCCGCCCCCAAACTGATCCGGCCCCAAGTCGATCAGGCCCAAAGTCGATCCGTCCCAAGTCGATCCGTGGGGCCGGATCGACATGGAAGCTCGTGAACTAGATGGTAAAAAATACGGACCTACGCGTACGTAAAAGTCTATTACAAAGTCGGGTTTATTTTCATATCATATTATCATGTTCTCGTCCTGATTGTGAATTAATTTGCACTGGACATTAAACAGCCATCCATCCGGGCATCAGTACTATTGCTTAAAATTCCAAATGGAAATATGTTCTCAACCGTACATGTAAAGCAAGTAATGACATCGATTGCCTTTAAAAAAAATAATGCATGTATTATTCTCAGACACATTGGATATCTTGTGTTTCAATTTCATTGACTTACCTGGTGATCCAGGTAATTATCCCAGCTATAACACCAGACCAACAGATCTGAGTATCTCAGACACATTGAACATTGACTAACCTCGTGATCTAGGTAATTATCACAGCCACAACACCAGACCGACAGATCTGAGTAACTCAGACACATTGAACATTGACCAACCTGGTGATCAAGGTAATTATCACAGCCATTACACCAGACCGACAGATCTGAGTAACTCAGACACATTGAACATTGACTAACCTCGTGATCTAGGTAATGATCAAACCACAACACCAGACCTACAGATCTGAGTAACTCAGACACATTGAACATTGACTAACCTCGTGATCTAGGTAATTATCACAGCCATAACACCAGACCGACAGATCTGAGTAACTCAGACACATTAAACATTGACTAACCTCGTGATCTAGGTAATTATCAAACCACAACACCAGACCTACAGATCTGAGTAACTCAGACACATCGAACATTGAGTAACCTCGTGATCTAGGTAATTATCACAGCCATAACACCAGACTGACAGATCTGAGTAACTCAGACACATTGAACATTGACTAACCTCGTGATCTAGGTAATTATCAGAGCCACAGCACCAGACCGACAGAACTGAGTAACTCAGACACATTGAACATTGACTAACCTCGTGATCCAGGTAATTATCACAGCCATAACACCAGACCGACGGATCTGAGTAACTCAGACACATTGAACATTGACTAACCTGGTGATCTAGGTAATTATCACAGCCATAACAACAGACCGACAGATCTGAGTAACTCAGACACATTGAACATTGACTAACCTGGTGATCTAGGTAATTATCACAACCACAGCACCAGACCGACAGATCTGAGTAACTCAGACACATTGAACATTGACTTACCTGGTGATCTAGGTAATTATCAGAGCCACAACACCAGACCGACAGATCTGAGTAACTCAGACACATTGAACATTGACTAACCTGGTGATCTAGGTAATTATCACAGCCATAACACCAGACCGACAGATCGGAGTAACTCAGACACATCAAATGTCCTTCTTCCACACCATGCATTACCATGTGTTCATTCACGAATCTGCTACAGAAAACCTTCATTAAAATAAATTAAATTTATAAAAATATAAATATGCATAAATAGACATAAGAGATAAGTATGGAATCCGCTTGCATTGAGCGCTTTGCAAAATGTAGTAGTAATAGGTATGATTTTTAATTTTAATTTCTTGTGTATAATTTGGAGTCTAGTATGACGTCCATTATCACTGAACTAGTATACATATTTGTTTAGGGGCCAGCTGGTCGGGTTGTTGTCTCTTTGACACATTGCCCATTTCCATTCTCAATTTTATATGGACCATTAAATAAAAACACTAAACACTTTACAAATCTAATTTCCATTCTCAAGTGTTGTATTTCAATACAAACAATAAGATAAACTCACCCTGTGGCACACTAAACAGATCCAGTTTTCTGTTGTGTTACCACACTTTTCACATGGTGCTTTTGTATCAAGTACTGTTGTACCAGCCGGAAGTGGCGCCACTGTCTCTAAATGAGGACACCATGTCAGCGGATTCACAGCATACATCTCAGTCACCCCCTAAAAATCCAAAAATATCTTATGGTTGAGTTGTCAGTCTCCAAAGCACTGTCCATGGAATAGGCTTCATGATCATGTAGTTCAAGCATCATGATTTGAATGATAACCTTTCAACTATTATATATATATATAAAGTAGATGTATTATCTTTAAAAAATTAAACTATAATGGTTTCAGATCCTTCGTTTACCTGGCTATCATGTATATCCTACTTCAAGGTTGTTATGCTTCCAAAAGTTGTATGCATTTTGCTTCCCAACTTGTAGTTTGAAACATTTTTATCAGATGAAAGATTTCTATGTCAGCTTTATAGATTGATCGATTGAATATTTGCCTAACGTTCATGTGTATGTGTTGCAAAAAGACTGATGCATGTACAGCAAATATTAATAGGTTGTAAATTTTCGTAAGTTTGACACCAGCAAATATTTCAGGACGTGTCCTCGATTAATATTAGTTGTGTTAAAATCCAAACACTATGTAATTTGGTGGGCATTTTCGTAAATGGTGGACAACCATGCAATAATTTTGACACAGAGAATTGGAAATAGTAAAAATGCATCCAAATATATGATGCACATCTATAAAGTATGCAGAAATACTGTGGAAATGGTATCGGCCTCCTATCTATACTCTATACATTAACGAAGATTTTACCAAAATTAATAAGCCAAGTAATAAATTTTACTGAACTATATTATACACATTTATATATTATGCAGAATATCTGTGCGAAATTTTTTTGACCTCCAACATTCACTTTTGAAGTAACGATTGCTTTAACTGTGGAAAGTATGTTTGTTGTAGTTGATTTAATAGCAATTGTAGACAAAGGAAGATAACTCCAAATTTTAAAGATGATTTTAACAAGACATCATTTAGATTTTTAAATCAAATATTAAATTCTTGTTTCTAGCCAAATATATGTAATTTTCTTAACAAGTGTAATATAATTTTGTGCCTTCAATATTTAAGCATATTATGTTCACGGAAAGGATGTACATGATGTATAGAATGATAAGATCAATGCACTTTATTTTGTGTACCAAAAAGGTAGTGATAAGCCTTGGAAGATAATTTAGTCCCGTAAGGTTTTGATTGCATTCTGTACATGAAACTATGGACAGACAGGCAAAGTCATACCTAAAGGCCTTCCACATTCTCAATTTCAGGGGCAAATAAGTTCAATGGTAGGTGTGGAGAAGCAGGGAGGAAGAATGGGGAGGTAAATTGCCATAGAAAGTGAGGATTACATCAAGCTACTGA
Organism: Mytilus edulis; assembly: GCF_963676685.1. Lineage (NCBI taxonomy): Eukaryota > Metazoa > Mollusca > Bivalvia > Mytilida > Mytilidae > Mytilus > Mytilus edulis. The sequence goes on from NC_092348.1 coordinate 35,688,351, forward strand.
TCAACCCCTTGGAAGAATTGTGGCAGGAATTCCTTAAAGTTCTGATCGTATGAAGCTTCCTACCCAAGGCATCAGATTACATTTCATACGGCAGACTTAACCAGCCAGCCCAAGTCAGATACATCCAACAGCTAAATGTAAAACGTTTTTATGCATGCCATGATTATTGGGTTTTATAACCAATGGAGCTTAGAAGTCTAGGTGGCTATAGTAATCCACATTGGTGACATATATTACTGAGTTCTGACGTACCTGTCCTTCCAAGTACTGAATTACTTCCATTTTGGTATTTGGTCGTTCCTCTGAACCACTGGCTCCTTGTTGATTGTTGCTTTTGCCCGAGTCTGCCATTTTGTTGGAAGTATTTTTTCAGTTACAACTGAAACTAAAGAGTTATTTCCTTTCTCTAAGTAAAATTATATATTGTACAAATAGATATCTACGTGTATCTATTAGCAAGTGTACACCAATAAATCAATACATCTGCATGTGTGTGTATTCAGTTATCATGGTTATAACCATACAATATTTTTTTTCAATGAATCACTAAAATTCAATAAAGGAAGTAAAATTATAACGTGTATAATGAATAACCTTTTCCAAGCATCTTGCAAGGAACAAGAAAGGGAAACTTATCATGAAAATTTTATAATTCATGACCCTAAAACGATGTCTGCAATTTCAATGGCATATCCAGAAATTATTAATGGGGACCCACTGACTGGCTTAAGGGGGAGGGGATGCTCCAGTCATGCTGCAGTGATTTCATGAATAATCAACCGGTGAAATCCCTCCCCCTTTAATTCAGCCCGTCTGCATTTTAAATACAAATTGGCATATAGATTACAAATGTAAAAAAATATACTACTTTCATAGGTACTTATAAAGTGAGAAACGGAATCGAAACGAAACGAAACGAAATACAACGAAACGCAACGAAATACAACGAAACGAAACGAAATATAACGAAACGAAACGAAATGAAAAAATGAAGAAACGAAACGAAACGAAATGGACGAAATAGGCCTATATATAATATATCTTTTACATTGTTATAGGAGGTTAGGATTTTGATTTTAAAAAGGTGGTGTAATTAAATTTTTTTTTTATTCCTAGTTCCGAGTCCAAGTTAAGGGGCTACCATTTGATTTTTTTGGGGGGGGGGGGGGGGGGGGGGGGGGAGGGGGAGAGGGCTATGATGAAATTAAAAAAAATCCTGCAGGACAGGGATTTGAGTATAAAAAAGGCAAGACAGGATTGTTTAGTAAAAAAGAAGGCAGGATGAGCAACTGGGCAAAAAAACGGGATAAATTTATATAAAAAAGGCAGGACCAAATATAGTGAAAAATAAAAAGGCAGGACAGAGATTACAACTGAATAAAATGCAGGACAAAAAATTTCATCCTAGCCCATAAAAATCAAATGGTATCTCCCTAAGTTTGAATTGGCCAAGTTGTATTTGACAAGAAATTAAAAATGTGAAATGCTAACGGCTGACGAGTATAGCCATAACGAAAACTAAATTGAACTGAAAAAGAGATCTGAGGTGAACGTCCTGTGTTTGAACCTCCCTTTTTAACAAACATGAATTTGAATGAAGATATAAATTTGGAATGTTTTCTCCTGGGTTGGAGACCCCTTCAATCTTTTGAAAATGACTGGATCCGCTGCTGACGTCGATGAGAAAGAAAATCAACATACCTAGATGGTCAGAAAGAGTCCACCATGTTTTAAGTGATTAACAAATATCTACATCGTGTTGCAAGCTGATTATCTCAATATAGATATATTGAAACATCTTACTGACAGCAATTCGGACTTGTGTGTAGGTTAAACCAATATCTTTGGTCAAGTTGCTTTCAAACTGAACCATGAAATCATTACTTTTGAGTGTAGTTACTTTTGAAAGTAGTTTAGTCCGACATATAGACAACGTTCTGTTCATCAGACTAGACTACTCTAAAGGGCGGGTGGATTCGTTTGAATTGTTTTACATTTATCATTTCGGGCTTTTTATAGCTGACTATGCGGTATGGTCTTTGCTCATTGTTGAAGGCCGTACGGTGACCTATAGTTGTTAATAACTGTGTCATTTGGTCTCTCATTGGCAATCTCATCACACCTTTTTTGTATGTACAAAATCATTCCTTTCCCTGAAATCTAGTAGAACAATTGCTTAAAGTATCTCTAAACAAACTCAGTGACATGACAAAAATTGGACTTTGACCAATGAACCATGAAAATATGGTCAAGGTCAGATGACATTTTTTAAACGGCAATTTTCATCTTATTAGCATCATATAAACCAAATCATTGATAAAGTACACCCCTTATAATGAACTATAGAAATGGGGTCCAACTCAGATGATACCTGTAAGTTGAATACACCAAATATAGTGCACCTACTGCTTAAAATATAGGCGATATGGATTTGAAACCATTTCGTTTCGTTTCGTTTCTTCATTTTTTTTCATTTCGTTTCGTTTCGTTATATTTCGTTGCGTTTCGTTGTATTTCGTTGCGTTTCGTTATATTTCGTTTCGTTTCGTTTCGATTCCGTTTCTCACTTTATAAGTACCCTACTTTCATTCTTTCAATCAAGTTCTCAGATCAGTAAATGTTGTCTAAGACTAAGCAGTATATATACTTCTATATCTATACTACCACAGGGGCTTGTTTAGTGGTTTATATAGGATAGCGATCGCCATTGACAGTAAAACCTCGTCTGACCCACTAAACAAGCCCCTGTGATACTATTTATGTATGTAAATAAAAATACATTGTAAATACAAGATTAAAATAGATCAAAACACTTCAAAACGAAGTGACAATACACGGACAGTCATGGTAGTCATACGAATAAATTGAATTGATTATCGTACAGACACAACGGATGTTAAAATCAATGTTTATCATAAAAAAGAACTTACTTAAAGGAAACAGTTAAATTATAGTTGTTTTTGGAATATGAGGTTAATAATTAGGACTAGCAACTGAAACAAAACAAAATCGGACAATACTTCCGGGAAAATCTTAAAAATCGGAATTAAAAAATAAATCGGAAAAAAATACAGATATACATCAAGTTCATTAATTTAATTTTAAAAAGTCAATCTCATTTAAAAACACTTAATTTTTGTACGATTAAACAAGGTTCTTACCGTATTGTAAATGTTTCTGACTCACAGACACCAGTTTATCAATATAATTTTAAAAGATTGACTGAATTTTCTTTTATAGCAAAATGTATGCTGTATATATATGTAATAGTTTGGAAATAAGTATGAACACAACCTACCGAAAGAAACGTCGATACAACTGTATTGTTTCTAAAAATAAATATTACTATTTCCAATTCTAAATATAGTGCTTATGATGGGCTATAAATAAAATTCGATCAACTTCAATGGGACAACTCAACCGCTAATTATTTTTTTTCAATCGAATTGGGTACGGGATTTAGAAAAGGTAAAAAGCACTCAATTTGCACTGAAAATTCCCTTTGAAACTGTTATGATTTGTATACGCCAGTTTACGGACGTGTTAACTCCAACACGGGGGGGGGGTAACATCTTTATTTTTTTGGTAGGGGTGTGCCATTTTTGCCTAAAAAAAGTATCCATTTTTGCCTCAAAAAAGTACCCATTTTGATATAACATTCACTGAAATTCAGTTCCTTAATTTTAAGAAAGAATGACCTACATAAAATATTTAAAATATGACCCATGCTTATATAGAGATATACAAATGTAAGCACTAACTCATCATCACTCATAAATATACCAGCTACTCTTAAATTTTTATATATAAATTGACATCGTTTGGTGCACATATATTTTATCGTTATATATTCTCAGTTATATATTCGGAGTTTAGTATGACGTCCATTATCACTGTACTATTATGCATATTTTAGGGGCCAGCTGAAGGACACCTACGGGTGCGGGAATTCTCGCTACATTGAAGACCCATTGGTTGCCTTCGGCTGTTGTTTGCTCTATGGTCGGGTGGTTGTCGCTTTGACATATTCACCATTTCCTTTCTCAATTTTATTATCAATAGCATATGCATGATATGTAGATCATACCCCAAATCTATATACAGTTATCAAACGTAAATGCATTTCAATATAGGATGTCATTAAAAAGGTGGGTCATTTTTATATAAAATCTCGCAAAATTATGACCAATATTTTTGGCACATCCCCGTATACCCAATAATAGGAGTTTGTTTTTAATGAATAAGAACTCGTGATGTCAAAGTATATTACCACTAAACAAAACCAGCAGAAAAACTTAGTGAACATAACAGAGCGGAAACATCGAATGAACAATTTAACATGTTCAATATATATAATAGTAACAACTTAGAAGACATCAACTAAATATGTACCACTAAATAAATCGTTTAATCCAAAATGGATATAGACATAATGAATTAAGTAGGACGAGAGAGAGAAAATTGAATATGGACTTAATCATTAATGTATCAAAAGTGTGAAGGCCAAGAGAAATAAGCCATAGAATGTCTAATAAATATAAAATGAACAAGCAGATACCATATCATTATTGTCAATCATCAATACAAGTTACCTGATGAATGAACAACAGCAGACATTATGCTTTTCCGTTAAAATACTAGAAATATGCTCCAACATTATGCGTAACCGGCTAAATTTTTATAATACAATCAATGCTATTCGTAAATATCGCAGTTGCAACTATGTGTTGTCAACAATGATTGCGACAAAACCCTCGATTAGGACACATTAAATATTATCAAAAGAGGGACGAAAAATACCAAAGGGACAGTCAAACTCATAAATCTAAAACAAACTGACAACGCCATGGCTAAAAATGAAAAAGACAAACAGAACCAGATGCTCCGCAGGGCGTAGCTTTATACGACCGCAGAGGTTGAACCCTGAACGGTTGGGGCAAGTATGGACACAACATTCAAGCTGGATTCAGCTCTAAATTTGGATTGTGATTAAATAGTTGAAACAGCATAGGTTTCTGACACAGAATGAATGTGTTCTAATGAACTTAAAATTTTTGTTTTCTCTTAGAGCAATTCACTATGCTGTTGAATATTAATCCTCTCAAAACAAGAATGTGTCCTCAGTACACGAATGCCCCACTCGCACTATCATTTTCCATGTTCAGTGGACCGTGAAATTGGGGTAAAAACTCTAATTTGGCATTAAAATTAGAAAGATCATATCATAGGGGACATGTGTACTAAGTTTGAAGTCGATTGGACTTAAACTTCATCAAAAACTACCTTGACCAAAAACTTTAACCTGAAGCGGGACAGACGGACGGACGGACGAACGGACGGACGGACGAACGGACGGACGGACGAACGAACGGACAGACAGACGGACGGACGCACAGACCAGAAAACATAATGCCCCTTTACTATCGTAGGTGGGGCATAAAAATGTTTGAAGAAATTTTCTTTTTTATTTATGAAATTTCAAATGAGAAAAATTGAACCCAATTTTTTTAATCACATCCCCCTTTCCCTTATTCCAAAACTAATCTCAATTAAAATTTCTAATGGAGTTTGCAACAATAACTACTCATTTAAATACATCATAAAATATTAAGATGTAAAAAAACTGCTTGTTATCACTGAATGTTATTTATTATAATTTATCAGTTGGTAGTAAAAAGTGAATATACATTGTATATTGTATATAACAAAGATTTAAGTTTATTCTGGACAAAGAAAGATAACTCCAATTAAAAAAAATCTTGCTATTGCACAATATTTTGCAATTAGATATTTCTTGCTTACTATTCTGGACAAAGAAAGATAACTCTAATTAAAAAAAAATTTGCTATTTCACAATATTGTGCAATTAGATATTTCTTGCCATTGCCCAATACTATGCAATTGAAAAGACTTGCTATTGCACAACACTTAATATAATAATTTTAGATCCTGATTTGGACCAACTTGAAAACTGGGCCCATAATAAAAAATCTAAGTACATTTTTGGATTCAGCATATCAAAGAACCCCAAGATTTCAATTTTTGTTGAAATCAGACTAAGTTTAATTTTGGACCCTTTGGACTTTAGTGTAGACCAATTTGAAAACAGGACCAAAAATGAAGAATCTACATACACAGTTAGATTTGGTATATCAAAGAACCCCATTTATTCAATTTTTGATGAAATCAAACAAAGTTTAATTTTGGACCCCGATTTGGACCAACTTGAAAACTGGGCCAATAATCAAGAATCTAAGTACATTTTTAGATTCAGCATATCAAAGAACCTAACTGATTCATTTTTTGTCAAAATCAAACTAAGTTTAATTTTGGACCCTTTGGACCTTAATGTAGACCAATTTGAAAACGGGACCAAAAGTTAAGAATCTACATACACAGTCATGACAGTTAGATTCGGCATATCAAAGAACCCCAATTATTCAATTTTGATGAAATCAAACAAAGTTTAATTTTGGACCCTTTGGGCCCCTTATTCTGTTGGAACCAAAACTCCCAAAATCAATACCAACCTTCCTTTTATGGTCATAAACCTTGTGTTTAAATTTCATAGATTTCTATTTACTTATACTAACGTTATGGTGCGAAAACCAAGAAAAATGCTTATTTGGGTCCCTTTTTGGCCCCTAATTCCTAAACTGTTGGGACCTAAACTCCCAAAATCAATACCAACCTTCCTTTTGTAGTCATTAACATTGTGTTTAAATTTCATTGATTTCTATTTGCTTAAACTAAAGTTATTGTGCGAAAACCAAGAATAATGCTTATTTGGGCCCTTTTTTGGCCCCTTATTCCTAAACTGTTGAAACCTAAACTCCCAAAATCAATCCCAACCGTTCTTTTGTGGTCATAAACCTTGTGTCAAAATTTCATAGATTTCTATTAACTTAAACTAAAGTTATAGTGCGAAAACCAAGAAAATGCTTATTTGGGCCTTTTTTGGCCCCTAATTCCTAAAATGTTGGGACCAAAACTCCCAAAATCAATACCAACCTTCCTTTTGTGGTCATAAACCTTGTGTTAAAATTTCATAGATTTCCATTCACTTTTACTAAAGTTAGAGTGCGAAAACTAAAAGTATTCGGACGACGGACGACGACGACGACGCCGACGCCAACGTGATAGCAATATACGACGAAAAATTTTTCAAATTTTGCGGTCGTATAAAAACAATAGTACACATGACACAACATAGAAAACTAAAGAATAAACAACACAAACCCCACCAAAAACTAGGGCTGATCTCAGGTGGTAAGCAGATCCTGCTCCAAGTTATTTTATAATTTTGAAAAAAATCCCTCGTAAACAAACAGTATATACTGGAAACCAGATAAAACACCCTATGCTTCCACACGAAAAGAGTCCTGGTAAATTGGACATCATCATACATGTGCAGGCCCAACAAGTCGTCGATTCTCGGGTATATCAAAAACCTGTTCTGGGTCAGGTGTTATTTAGTATAAATGATATCTTCAAGACTTTAAGTTAGATAATAGGGTGTTTGGCCAGTAGAAACTCCAAACGATCAGATTCGTACTGTGAAATAAAGTATCATTTCCGTTATATAAAAAAAAGAACAGAGAAGAATGAATTTTCAGTTTTCTTGACATACAGTAACATGTGTAGCATCCTATCTTAAAAACTATAAAAAAAAAAAATAATATGAATATCGGTATTATATAAATGAAGTATATCTATAACTTTTTCATTGTTAGGGACGACATCAAAAGTTCAATGTAGGATAAAAAACTTAATTCAAATAGTTTTTACACTGACCCTCCCCCCCTTCCCCTTCTTAACTTAATTTGGGAAAAATTGATTACCAATAGTCATAAAAGTGATATATGTAAAAATCGATTTTTGATATTCAAAACTTATAGAATTTTAACCCCCCGCCCCCACCCCCAAACTATTTGATTTAATTTTTTTTTATCCTACATCGATCTTTTGATGTCATCCCTTATTGCTAGATTCTTTCTAAATTGAAACAAGGATTTTTTTTGCCCTTATTCAGTCTTCACAAGTATTACAAATGTGCATATATAATATACATGTACAGTATATATGTATTTATTGATTTATTGATACCTCGCAAAAGGCAATTGCAAAACATTGATACAGATCTAGAGATACAATTTATTTATCAATAACAATACATAAATAAATAGCTTTACAACATGCATACTATATATAAATACCTATAAAACTAACAATGGTTAATAAAACAAATACATTGTATACATGGTATATAAAGTATATTTAAAATTGAGAATGGAAATGGAGAATGTGTCAAAGAGACAACAACCGACCCAAAGAGCAGAAAACAGCCTAATGCCACCAATGGGTCTTCAATACAGCAAGAAAATCCTGCACCTTGTCCTGGAGGCTTATTATCTCAAATATTCTGATTTAAAAAATGTTGTCAAGCAGATGAAAATTTTTTATTCTAAAACCAGTTTTTCCCCATAAAAGTTTTAAATTTTCAAAAAAATAATTTGATTAATAGCATCGAAAAAACTAAAAAAAAAAGTGTTTGTACTTTGCGCGCATTTTTTTCTGGACTCGGACAAGAAACTGGCTTACCCCTCTGTTGAAGTGAAATTGTTGCTCCCTTATGGTTTTCCATCATGTTATGTTTTCATGTCAGATGTATCATCTACATTGTAACATTGTAAACTTGAATAGGATCATAAGAAGATTCATAAAATACAAATAACTTGTTTCTGAACTTGTCAAAGCAAATACCACTGGGTCTTTGTAGACCATCTCCTTCCCTCAACAAAACCTGTGCAGAACTATCCTTTTGTTTCAAGACATGAATATTGTTTGATTTCTTACCACAAATGTAAACATTTCCTTCTGTGTCAAGAACAATTCCAGAAACCTCTTTCAAATCTTGTGTTTGGTATAGACAAACCTCCTCACCATAATCCTTCATACAATATAAACGATCTGCAATTGCATAATACACTTCATCATCCCTACCAACACTAAAAGCTTGAATCTGTAAGTCGTGCATTTTAAGGGTCTTCAAATATTGAACATCATGACCATTGATATCCATTACAATAATTTCACTTTTATAAGCGATATATAATTTATTCCATGAGGCAGTTATAAGATTACAACCTTTTGCCATCTTCATGATGTTTTTGCAATGAAGTGTACCGGTACCATCTTTTTCCAGGAATAGAAGTTTTTTATTGTCAACTAAAACAATAGCTTTACTTCCACCAGGAACTGCAGTGCTATCTGTTGGTGTGCCTGGAATTTTAATATCACTTATATGACCTCCAGCATCATTAAATAAAAACACCTTTGAGGATGAAAAAAGGTTCAACTCAACAACAAGAAGATGACCAGCGTCTATTATTGATACACTGTGTACATATTTTTCAGTCTTTATTGCCTCGCCAGGTGTTGCACAAATAGCTGATATTTTCATACCTTGCATCATGTTCACATTGTATGGTGTTGACTCCATATTTACTTTTCCAAAAAGTAATTCCATTTTAGAACACAATTCAACAGGATCAGTCAGTTCCATTTTCAACGAATATGCCTGCATGTTGTAAGACATTTCTTTCAGTTGCTGGTCCCTTATGTTCTTGAAAACTTTCATTCTTTGTAGTAACATGAATGCTTGTTTGTCTGATCCTGTATTCAGTATGGAAGACATTTCGTCTAAGAACCAAGTGGCCTCTTTTCGTCCATCTTCTGCAAATGTTTTGTCTTTCATCAATTGATTGAGAACTTCTTTTTCTTGACTTTCAACATCCTTCAATAATGTTTTATCAATCATTTCCTCAAGGTACCTAACTAGTTCTAGTCTTATTTCAACAATTTTCTTTTTTGCTGAAGAAACCTCGTTAGAAAATATCTGTTCAACTGTCTGCTTATTTGCAAGAATAGCACTGAAACTTTGTAAAATATTTGTAATTTCTGTTTGAATACTGTGGAAATTTTGTGAATTTTTTGTCCCATTGGAAGCAAGGTCGATAGGAACTATATCACTACATGTATTACATGAATGGTGTGAACCCAGACAAGCATCACATAACATAATATCATGTTTCTTGCAATAAAACTGTATTTCAACTGATGGGTGATTTATGCATGTTTCAGGTGTGTTGAGGGTTGTTCCCTTGTTTTCTGTAGCATATGAAGAAGAAGCATCATTTCTTATTTCTGTTAAATAATGATTTCTTGTGAGTTTTAAAGATTGATGATGTTGGACACACCCTGGACACAACTGTTCTTCACAAATAGTACACCATTTCACAGATGGATTCTTATTACCTCCTTCTAAGCAAGGTCCACATATTGCTGGCATGGCATGTCCCGCCATGATTTATATAGTTTGTTTTTACCTGAAAAATATAAAAAAATTCTAGTTTATCACACAGAAGGCACACAAATAAAATGCAAATTTAAAAAACTAGACGCTCTTAAAAGCCTGTGTCGCTCACCTTGGTCTATATGCACATCAAACAAAGAAAACAGATCATCGGATGGATTCATGAAAAAATTGTGTTTTGGTGATGGTGATGTGTTTGGTGCAACACAACAACCAGTTGTCAAATGCATCTGAAAAATTTCAGGGCAGATAGATATTGACTTGATAAATAATTCAACACCTTGTTAGATTTGCTCTAATTGCTTTGGTTTCAAAGTTATATGCCAAAATCTACATTTTCCCCCTATGTTCTATTTATAGCAATGGTGGCCATCTTGGTTGGTTGGCTGTGTCACCGGACACATTTTTTAAACAAGATACCCTAATAATGATTGTCGCTAAGTTTAGTTAAGTTTGGCCCATAAGTTTCAGAGGAGAAGAGTTTTGAAAAAGATTACAAAAATTTGGTAAAAAATGACTATAAAGGGCAATAACTCCTTCAGGGGTCAAGTGAACATTTGGGTCATGTTGACTTATTTGTAGATTTTACTTTGCTGAACATTATTGCTGTTTACAGTTTATCTCTGTCTATAATAATATTCAAGGTAATAACCAAAAACAGCAAAATTTCCTTAAAATTACCAATTCAGGGGCAGTAACCCACAACCGGTTGTCCGATTTATTTGAAAATTTTAAGGCAGATAGATTTTTCATTGATAAACAATTTCCCCATGTCAGATTTGCTCTAAATGGTTTCAGAGTTATAAGCCAAAATCTACATTTAACCCCTATGTTCTATTTTTAGCCATGGCGGCCATCTTGGTTGGTTGGCTGGGTCAAGCCACACATTTTTTAAACTGGATACCTCAATGATGATTGTGGTCAAGTTTGGTTTAATTAGTAGTTTCAGAGGAGAAGATTTTTGTAAAAGTTAACAACGCCGGACGACCACAGATGCAAAGTGATGAGAAAAGCTCACTTGGCCCTTCAGGCCAGGTGAGCTAAAAATTGATTGGTTACAGAGTATAGCTAAATTATTGCAGTCCATAATTTGGCTAAGTCTAATACTACCATCATACACTTTGCCTTTATCTTATGCAAACAATACATTAACAAAGGAACAATACCAAATGAAAGTATATGAACCTAGAAATTTAAACAGCATAGCAGATGGCCCTATGGTGTAAGATATAAGATGTCTACTTTGTTTCTTTTTTATTTGGTACATGTAGCTGTTTCATGGATATTTCCCCTGATCATAAAGACTTCTCATTTAGGTACTTTAAAATATTGGGAAAGTACCCCTTTTCAAACAGAATGGTGAAATGACCACTATAATGAAGGACTATCATTACTTGTGCAGACCTATTTCTATGATCTTTTACAGTTACAATACTTGATATATTGATCATGAATTTACCACGTTTACAATATATAAAACATTTAAAAGTTTACCATGCAATTAATCATCCAATCATTTTATACAATAGACAATGGTAGATATTGATAATATTTTGAGGTGTAAATAAATAAAATCATATGTATATCGCTACAGATACAACATGTACATTATGCATATGATGTACAAATGTACATAGTACAAGGAGTTTTTCACTAAACATCTTCTTGGATTAATTTGCACTTCTCATAAGTGCAAGTTGGAACCACACTTTTTTTTGTAGTAGAATCATCAAATTTGGCAATAATGTACCTCTGGGTTGATTGCTTGCTTAATGTCCAGTGGCAAGTATTTCATGCATATTTAGGACGAAAAGTTGTTTCAGAAATATCATATATTTTGCTCTTTATTAACACATACTGTTCTGGTAACATTAGGAACATTGTAACTTAAGTCTTTTGAATTATTCGTATATTTTAAAAGGCTTTTAAACATATACACCTATACTGTATTTGCTTGTACCTGTCCTGTCAGATATCTGTTGTCCAGTGGTTGTCGTTTGCTAATGTATAGTTAATAAGTGATTCTCGGTTCGTTTATAGATTATACCGTTTGTTTTCTTGTTTGAACGGTTGTTCACATGTCATTTTGAGGCTTTATATACCCAAGGCTCCATGTTGAAGGCTGTTCTTTGACTTATTAATTTTATTTTAACAAAATTCTGCGTAAGGGACCACAACTTGGAAATTAAAATAGGTTTATATAAAAAAAAAAAATCAAAGAGAACACAGAGTGTGTAAAGTTTTAAAATTTTCGATCGATAGGAACACTGTTTCCTCCAATGCCAAACCATCTGTAATAATAGCACTCATACCACTGATTATATTTATATCTATTTTTAGAATAGAATATCTCAGTTTGTTATTGTCGACATTTCTATACCATTTTTTGGATAAAAACTTTTTAATACATAAACTTTTTAACAAGCTGACCATCATGACCATATTCTAACTTAAGAGTTGGCGCCCATCAAGCCATGCACACGAAAAAGTTTATCGGAAGAGAAATAAAACAAAAGCAAAATCATTTGTACTTTTAAATCTCTGAAATTATCAGCAATAATGATTATTTTTTTTAAAGTTTTAGTTACGAATGATATTCTAGCCTAATGTGTTGATGTGTCTGTTGTCAGAGATGCACATAGACCTAGGTTAACAATACTGTCTTTAGAACATCTAGTTTTTAGTTCCATAAAATTTCAGTTTTTATCAAATTTTGTTAGAATTTATTGTTGTAAGTAAATGTAAATGTTCAGTTGCAAATACTACATGCACATTGAGGACACAATCGAAGAAGTATGGTAACTGTCAAATCTATTCAGGTATCTCTACCATAAAAATATCTTGACGGAAAGCAAGCTATACTTAATAAAAATCAAAAACACTTATGTACGATTTTCAAAGTTTGTTAAAGTAATTGTAGTGTATTGGATAAATCTGTTGGACACATGTTACCGTCTTGTCATTACTTTCAATGAGGAGCTGGTGATATTCTTAGCCCCAACACCATGTGTTGTTTTAAAATTGCTTCTGATTTTATTCACAGTTTTTGTTGAGATGTGTCACAGTCATGTCTCAGTAAAATAACAAGTCGGTTGAGTACAGGAACTCTGATGAGTTCAAAATAATGAGTCCTCTATGCAGAAAGAAAATTTTGGCACATGGAGGCGGGCCACTTTATGGTCACTAAACAATAATGTATAATTTATCCCCAGAGGTACATTATTGCCAAATTTAGTGATTCTACAAATAAAAAAAGTGTGATTCCAATTTGCACTTATGAGAAGTGCAAATTAATCCAAGAACATATTGAAGTGTAAAAACATAGTATACCAATACACATAATTAACAGCGCCTGGTGATGTTTCATAGACGGACAGGTTTAGGCTGCTGACTGACATAAGGCATATTATGCTATTGTTTCAGAAAAAGGGAGAAGGTTTGGATCCATTAAAACGTTTAATCCCGCTGCAAATGTTTGCACCTGTCCTAAGTCAGGAATCTGATGTACAGTAGTTGTCATTTGTTTATGTAATATATACGTGTTTCTCGTTTTGTTTATATAGATTAGACCGTTGGTTTTCCCGTTTGAATGGTTTTAAACTACTAATTTTGGGGCCCTTAATAGCTTGTTGTTCGGTGTGAGCCAAGGCTCCGTGTTGAAGGCCGTACTTTAACCTATAATGGTTTACTTTTTAAATTGTTATTTGGATGGAGAGTTGTCTCATTGGCACTCACACCACATCTTCCTATATCTATGTAACGGGGGCCTGCTCTTGTCATGCTTCAGAAAATGTAGTTGCTCTCTGTGGTTGCAAATAGTAAAAAAATAACATAAGGAACTAAGAGCTACAGTTCCACAGCTAGTCATCAAGGAACATGTGGACCTTATTGGAAATTAGTGAACAATGGACATGTACATGTACATGTAATATATATAACAATTCTTTTCATTTAAGACATTTTCACAAAGTATCATTAATGATTGGAAGTTATTTCTTCAAAAATTGTAGAAGCTGTTAACATTAGTATTGACTGTCATTGGAAGTCAGTTACATGTATGTATAAGTTAAGTAATAAGTAATTCAATTAAATTGATGAGGACACTCACAAATAGTTTTTCTATAAATAACTTTGTGTGAAATATTGCCCAAAACCATGCAGGATTGATGATTGTATCAGTTTTGAAAGTGTACTAAAATAAAGAGGTCTAAAGGGATAGGATTCTTCCATATGAGCTCCATAACGATCTCACAGATATCATACAGGTATGGCAACGGCAACGCCCCTTTTCTACAAATTCCTTGATCCGTATCTGTATTCCAAATGGTCTGACTATGTTTTAATAAAAAAAAACTGTGATACTTAGTAATTATTATTTAGTTTCTTACATTCAAATCATATGTTTTACATAATTCTGTTCTGTCATTGATCATGTTCATAACATTATAAGGGGAAAGTATGTAAGGGAAAGAAAACTAAGATAATATGCTAGGAAAATGTCTTTCGAACCTCTCGGTGTGTATCTATACAAATTTATAGAAAGAAAAAAAAGTTCGTGTTTTTTGGTAGCCTGGGATTTTTTATTTACAGTTTTAATTCGACAAGCTCAAACCAGAGACGTATTTATAAAAATTTACCTCTGCTCAAACGAATATAAATTATTTAATAAATAGTTTTACAAAGATATAAACATGCCTGCAAATACACCAAGGATTTGTATCTCACTATACAAAATTGAAATCCTTGACATACACACAGATTGCTGACTGTTGTAGTGGTAAGAACAGACGCCAAACCATTTGTTTGAAAAAATAATCAGAGAAAATGTAGATCCTGTCATCGAAACTTTAGTTATATGAAATAACTAAATAGGGATGTCAAATCGGTGAAGATTTACTTAAGTTATGACCCCCCTCAACAATATGCATATGCATATGGAGCGTCTGAATTATCGAGACTATTACTTCACAACCTATCTACAGAGTCGAGGCCAATGTCAATCTTTTTAGGCCACATGTAGATTTATTTTCGTGTTGTTGGTGGTCTTCGGCTGTTGTATGCTCTATGGTCGGGTTGTTTTCGCTTTGACACAGTCCCCATTTTACTTTCTCAATTTTATTACTATCTTTTTGACATTTAAAAAAAAAAAAAGTCGAACAGACCTTATTGAATCGTATAAACGACATGATAGGGTCAGTATGTCAGGCTAACGCATAACCTAATAAAATATTTTAAAAACATAGTCTCATCGTGTTATATCCTGCTTATCATTTCAATAATTTATTCTTTAAAATCTTCTGTTTTTCCTTCAGCTGACAGTACTGCTATTTTGTTCTTTTAATTCTATTTAGATGAAAATATTGTTTTGCCAAATTCAAGTGTACGCCCGGGCGTTTTGACGTAAACGTAGTTACGCGCATGGCTGACCCTTGAAAAATATGTATATATATACTACATGCAGTACAGTGATAATGGACGTCATTCTAAACTCCGAATTATACACAAGAAACTAAAATTAAAAATCATACCAGGCTTATAAAGGCCTGAGGCTCCTGACTTGGAACAGGCGCAAAATTGCGGCGGGGTTAAACATGTTTATGAGATCTCAACCCTCCCCTATACCTCTAGCCAATGTAGAAAAGTAAAAGCATAACCATACGCACACTAAGATAATTCGAGCGGTATATAGGCATACACGCCTTGTATTAAGGGTCCGCCTTCAATGTTATTACTGCGATTATAATCGGTGCCATGTTCATCCAAAGAGTGTTCAGAAGAGGGACGGATTTTGATTTGGAAACTGAATGAATGGCGTAACTTAGTATACGTTCTATAATTAAGAGCTTCTTATAACTGATCCTATAGCATCGCAACATGTTAATTAAAAACATGCTAACTAAAAAAATGGAACATTCCACTTGATTCAAAATTCAAAAACTCTTAGCTAGGTAAGGGTTACAATTCGATCCCATCTTCTTCGCGTAATCTTTTGCTACCGAAGAAGTATTAAAAGTTTTCCACAGAAAAACAAATATATTTCTCTTGCAATAAACAAAAAAGATGATGAAACATTACTCTACAGAAGAGCATTTATGTCAATGTTATGCCTAAATTATCAATTTATTTATTTCTTTTGAAAGAAAGTATTCAAAATCAAGCCTGGTATGGTTTTAAGTGAAAACTATACAGTTTTCTAAGATCTTAGACGTCATGACATAATCAAATTAAGTTCCAGCATCCCGATCAAAAAAGTAGAAATCTGGGAAGTTATACATCTTAATCGAACCAATCGAAAAAAGTTAAATAAAAAAAAACACTAGTCTTATCAACTAGTCGGAAAACTGAACACAATTCGTCTAAAAATTAGACGATTATCGGTTAATAAAACTGATAGTTCGGATATCGAAATACTAGTTCAGTATATAAATGCAATTGTATATATATGCGTCATTTTGATAAACATTTTCATTGCAGGCTTTGCAGGTGAAGATTTGGGATTTCAAGTTAATGCGAAGGAAGCGCTTCTGAAAAGCAGGAGTTTGCCGAGCACCCCTGTAAGTTTTGAGAGAAAAAAAAATGGAATAATATGCAATATTCTCATAAAATTATATTCCACTGAGATATTCAAAATTCCCCGCGTAATTACGGTCATTTCATATATATAAAGTTTCGACTCGTGTCACTGAGGATCTGTTACACATTTTTCAGATTATTTTTCAAACAGATTGTTTCACGGGCGTCTGGTCTAAACGCTACAACCACAATATGTGTGTGTATGGGTCTCTATTATATTCGTTTGAGCAGAGACATCATGATATATACATGATATAGTGTCTCGTTTGAGCTTGTCGGTAAATAAATATTCGTAATGTATTTTTTTCTCCTAAATTAAGGTTAAACACCGAGAGGTTCGAACAGCATCTTCCCAACATATTACCTTTGTTTTCTTCCCCTTACATACATTCCCTTTATAATGTAATCAATGACAGAGGAACAGAATTATGTTAAAAATTATCATGATTTGAATGTGAGAAACTAAAATAATAATCACTTAGTATCACACTTATTTTATCAAAACATATTGAGGCCCATTTGGAATATAGATGCGGATCAAGGAATTTGAAGAAAAGGGGCGTTGTCGTTGGCTTACTGCCATACCTGTATCAAGATACATTTTGTACCTGTAAGCTCTTTGTGGGGCTCATATGGAAGAATCCTATCCTTTTTATCCCATCTTTTTTTGGTACACTTTCAAAACTGATACAATCATCAATAATGCATGGTTTGGTGCAATATTTCACACAATTAAAAAGTTATAGAAAAACTATTTGTGTCCTCATCAGTAACATTACCATGACTGACTCCCAATGACCGTCAATATTAATTTTAAAAGCTTCCACAGTTTTTGAAGAAATACCTTCAACTGGAAGGTTATTACAATCATTAATAAATAAGAAGTGAAAAATGTCTTAAACAAAAAGAAGTCTTGCATGTAGCTAGGCTATTCTTGGTTTCGCTAAATTTCAATAATGCCCATGGGTATTTGTCCTGATGACAGCAAAATATCTTTCATAAGATATTTATCATGAATTCATAATTTAGTTGCTCTCATCTGCACTTTTTTTACTGCATTAATATCTTTTCTCAAAAGTGGATATCATATTGTGTTTACATATACATGTATTCCACATGTGGTCTTACCAATGCAATGTATAGTCTTAAACACTAAAGCTAAAAGTCTGCTTAATCAGTCCAAGTATACTATTGGCTATATTTATTTTACTTGAAATGTGTTATTAATGTCATTTTGAAAAATAATTCCAAGATCCTTTATTTGTTCATCTTTAGTGATATCAATATTGTTCATTGTATAAATATTTTGAGGACTATTTCTTCCATCATGTCCGTAGTCATTAATAGTGGATTTGCTAATTACATTTGCTCAGATTAAATTGCTTGTATATATTCCAGACCATATGAGTATTTAAACAGTACAAGTACAGTCTGGACTGTGTACGTGTACGGTCCATCCAAATACAATTCAAGTAACGAAATATTTTTTTACATTTTCATGTTTGCAGTTCATGCATGTTCCTTTGCATTTGCATTTTGTGGTAAAGTTGCTAAATATTCCAAAACCACATGATATTTCCTTCCGATATCTTCAATTTCAGTGGTTATAATTCAATTAATGTATTACTGATAGACATGCTAGATACAAGAGATTAACAGATTTAATTTGCGTGAATTTAAAAAAAAGTTAAAATATAAAGTTTTTGTTTCAATTACAATTGAACTTTTTTATATTAATTTGATAGTTAAGTTATGTTGATCTGCTATATGCATTTGTATCTAATTAACCTGACCATCTTTTTTAATATTAGTCAGACCATACGCGTATTTTGAAAAAGTACGCATACAGTCCAGACCGTAGGCGTACGGTCCAAATAGTAGTTAATACTCATACGGTCTGGAACATATATATAGATGATATATATATGTTATATAAAAAAGAAGATATGGTATGATTGCCAATGAGACAACTATCCACAAAAGACCAAAATGACACAAACATTAACAAATATAGGTCACTGTACAGCCTTCAACAATGAGCAAAGCCCATACCGCATAGTCAGCTATAAAAGGCCCCGATAAGCTTTAAATTACCGATAGTCTAGGTTCATTGACTTTTACTTAATATCGTTCGTTTGTTAATTGTTTAAATGTCAGCAAAGTTTATAATGGTCATGATGGTATATATATATATATATATAGTACTGTAAACCAACTGATTTTTCGAGCGATTTTTACAGCGTAACTTTCCAAGCAGAAAATATAAAGCGAATATAAATCACAGCAAATATGTAAAACTTTGATTTTTTTCCTTCATTGAGACACTTTTACAATATTGAAATGTAAAATGGCCATGAAATGGATTACGAATAACTAAAGCGAAATAAAGTGTCCAGGAAAATAAGTTGGATTACAGTATTAGACTTAATTAGCCAAATTATGGACACTCTACAACCAATCAATTATTCTTTTATTAAAAAATATTTTATTTTTTGCCTTTTGTGTGATAAACTAGAATTAGTTATATTTTTCAGGTAAAAACAAACTATATAAATTATGGCGGGACATGCCATGCCAGCTATATGTGGTCCTTGCTTAGAAGGAGGTAATAAGAATCCATCTGTGAAAAGGTGTACTATTTGTGAAGAACAGTTGTGTCCAGGGTGTGTCCAACATCATCAATCTTTAAAACTCACAAGAAATCATTATTTAACAGAAATAAGAAATGATGCTTCTTCTTCATATGCTTCAGAAAACAAGGGAACAATCCTAAACACACCTGAAACATGCATAAATCACCCATCAGTTGAAATACAGTTTTATTGCAAGAAACATGATATTATGTTATGTGATGCTTGCCTTGGTTCACATCCGTCATGTAATAGTGATATAGTTCCTATCGATCTTGCTTCCAATGGGACAAAAAACTCACAAAATTTCCACAGTATTCAAACAGAAATTACAAATATTTTACAAAGTTTCAGTGCTATTCTTGCAAATAAGCAGACAGTTGAACAGATATTTTCTAACGAGGTTTCGTCAGCAAAAAAGAAAATTGATGAAATAAGACTAGAACTGGTTAGATACCTTGAGGAAATGATTGATAAAACATTATTGAAGGATGTTGAAAGTCAAGAAAAAAAAGTTCTCGATCAATTGATGAAAGACAAAACAGTTGCAGAAGATGGACGAAAAGAAGCTGCTTGGTTCTTAGACGAAATGTCTTCCATACTGAATACGGGATCAGATAAACAAGCATTTATGTTACTGCAAAGATTGAAAGCTTTCAAGAACGTAAGGGACCTACAAGTGAAAGAAATGTCTTACAACATGCAGGCATATTCGTTGAAAATGGAACTCACTGATCCTGTTGAATTGTGTTCTAAAATGGATTTACTATTTGGAAAAGTAAACATGAAGTCAACACCATACAATGTGAACATGGTACAAGGGATGAAAATATCAGCAATTTGTGCAAAACCTGGCGAGTCAGTAAAAACTGAAAAATATGTATACAGTGTATCAATAATGGACGCTGGTCATCTTCTTGTTGTTGAATATAATCTTTTTTCATCTTCAAAGGTGTTTTTATTTAATGATACTGGAGGTCATATAAGTGATATTAAAATTCCAGGCGCACCAACAGATATCACTGCAGTTCCTGGTGGAAGTAAAGCTGTTGTATTAGTGGACAATAAAAAACTTCTATTCCTGGAAAAAGATGGTACCGGTACACTTCATTGCAAAAATATCATGAAGATGGCAAAAGGTTGTAATCTTATAACTGCCTCATGCAGTAAATTATATATCGCTTATAAAAGTGAAATTATTGTAATGGATATCAATGGTCATGATGTCCAGTATTTGAAGACCCTTCAAATGACCAGTGGTCAGATTCAAGCTTTTAGTGTTGGTAAGAATGACGATGTGTATTATGGAATTGCAGATCGTTTATATTGTATGAAGGATTATGGTGAGGAGGTTTGTCTGTACCAAACACAAGATTTGAAAGATGTCTCTGGAATTGTTCTTGACACAGAAGGAAATGTTTACATTTGTGGTAAGACATCGAACAATATTCATGTCTTGAAACAAAAGGATAGCTCTGCACAGGTTTTGTTGAGGGAAGGAGATGGTCTACACAGACCCAGCGGTATATGCTTTGACAAGTTCAGAAACAAGTTATTTGTATATTACGAATGTACCTTTGATCCTATTCAAGTTTACAATGTTACAATGTAGATGATGCATCATGAAAACATAACATGATGGAAAACCATAAGGGAGCAACCATTTAACTTCATCTTAGGGGTAATGCCAGTTTCTTGTCTGAGTCAGAAAAAAAAATTGTGCAAAGTACAAACACTTTTTTTTAAAGTTTTTTTCGATGCTATCAACAGTCAGGGGTGCTACTTAAACAAGTGATTTCATTATCACCTATTTTAGTGATTTTTTTATTTTCAGTCATCACCTATTTAAGTGATTTTGGTGTTTTCTTTGATCTTCAAATGCTAATTTGCATTGATTTTCCATATTTTCACAAACTTTTCTTTAATTTTCCTACATAAATCCATTATCCCTTTATCTTTGAATATCAATTTCACCAGTGCGCTTGGGCAGTAAGTTAGTGCGCTAAAACATTGTTCTGTAATCAAATATTCATTAACTACTCTTACTATCAGACAAAGGTCAACAATATTAGGTGACCTGATTGGTTTTCTCCAGAATTAGAATGATTTATTTTAACTTAAGGTTATGTCCTGATCTACAAATTATTCCAGATTTTGCATATTCAAATAAACTGTATAAACTTGGAGGCTTATCAAACAAATGACAATTTCTGCATGTACATGGTTGTTTTTTCAATGGAATTCTTGTCTTTTAACCAATAAAAAAATCAAGCTTGTGGGAAAAATATCCAAAAAATGTTATAAACACTTATTTAAGTGATCAAACTTTAACTTCTCAAATTACTTGTTTCAGTGATTTTGAAAAGTCTGTGGGAAAATTATAAATATTTCACAGCCAAAATCATTTTTTTAAAAAGAAGTGATTTTGAAATCACTTGTTTAAGTACCACCCCTGACTGATCAATCAAATTGGGTTTTTTTCAAGATTTAAAACTTTAAGTTATGGGGAAAAACTGGATGCAGAAATTTTTTTTGGTCATCTGCTTGACAACAATTTTATTTTTGTTCTTCATCAAATTAGGGATCAGTATATTTGTGATTATAAGCCTCCAGGTGCAGAATTTTCTTGCTGTGTTGAAGACCCATTGGTGGCATTCGGCTGTTTTCTGCTCTTTGGTTGGGTTGTTGTCTCTTTAACATATTCTCCATTTCGATTCTCAATTTTAAATATACTTTATATACCATGTATACAATGTATTTTTTTTTATTAACCATTGTTAGTTTTATAGGGTTTTTTTTTTATAGTATGCATGTTGTAAGCTATTTATTTATTTATTGTTATTAATGACTATATTGTATCTCTAGATCTGTATCAATGTTTTGCAATTGCCTTTTTGAGAGGTATCAATAAATATATATATACTGTACATGTATATGCACATTTGTAAGACCAACATGACCAATGAAGACTGAATTCAGAAAAAAAATCCTTGTTTTAATTAGAAAGAGTCTAGCAATAACAATGAATACGTTATAGATATACTTCATTTATATATTGCACTATTATATACATGATATATTTATATATGTTATGCACAAAACCACTTCCTTACGTTTGTCAAACTAGGGAAGTACTATACATGTATTGATATAATACTGCAATGGTCAAACTCCAATTAAAAAAAAAAAGACTTTAAAAAACGGATTGACTTTTTTCCATAATGAGATAAATTCTCCCATCAACATTTCATATAAATTAAAGTAGGCTTTTTGTGTTACAAATTTATGCAATTAACACCCATGTCGGTGTTCTTTTTAGATTTGAAAATCTATTTTAACACAACCAGTCTGTCAGTGTGATATATAAAAACAAAATAATCAGCCCATGTTATTTCAGTTTGTCCATATAACTAGTTTATGATGATTTTATTAATCTTTTTTTTTTCAAGATAATTGGCTTAATATACACATGGAAAAAAGTATTGCAACACCTGGATTTTTTAAACCTCGGAAAATCAGCTTGATTTTTTGGATAAAATATGATTAAATACTTGTATAATAATATTGAAGCATTGTTAATGATAACATTACCACTAAAACGAATTAAAAAATGGTTAAAAAAAATGTTTTAATTAACCACAATTTTGATAACGAAATTAAGTAATTTTTATACGACCGCAAAATTTGAAAAAATTTTCGTCGTATATTGCTATCACGTTGGCGTCGTCGTCTGCGTCGTCGTCGTCGTCGTCCGAATACTTTTAGTTTTCGCACTCTAACTTTAGTAAAAGTGAATGGAAATCAATGAAATTTTAACACAAGGTTAATGACCACAAAAGGAAGGTTGGTATTGATTTTGGGAGTTTTGGTCCCAACATTTTGGGAATTAGGGGCCAAAAAGGGCCCAAATAAGCATTTTCTTGGTTTTCGCACTATAACTTTAGTTTAAGTTAATAGAAATCTATGAAATTTTGACACAAGGTTTATGACCACAAAAGAACGGTTGGGATTGATTTTGGGAGTTTTGGTTTCAACAGTTTAGGAATAAGGGGCCAAAAAAGTGCCCAAATAAGCATTATTCTTGGTTTTCGCACAATAACTTTAGTTTTAAGTAAATAGAAATCTATGAAATTTAAACACAATGTTAATGACTACAAAAGGAAGGTTGGTATTGATTTTGGGAGTTTAGGTCCCAACAGTTTAGGAATTAGGGACCAAAAAGGGACCCAAATAAGCATTTTTCTTGGTTTTCGCACCATAACGTTAGTATAAGTAAATAGAAATCTATGAAATTTAAACACAAGGTTTATGACCATAAAAGGAAGGTTGGTATTTATTTTGGGAGTTTTGGTCCCAACAGAATAAGGGGCCCAAAGGGTCCAAAATTAAACTTTGTTTGATTTCCTCAAAATTGAATAATTGGGGTTCTTTGATATGCCGAATCTAACTGTCATGACTGTGTATGTAGATTCTTAACTTTTGGTCCCGTTTTCAAATTGGTCTACATTAAGGTCCAAAGGGTCCAAAATTAAACTTAGTTTGATTTTGACAAAAAATGAATCAGTTAGGTTCTTTGATATGCTGAATCTAAAAATGTACTTAGATTCTTGATTATTGGCCCAGTTTTCAAGTTGGTCCAAATCGGGGTCCAAAATTAAACTTTGTTTGATTTCATCAAAAATTGAATAAATGGGGTTCTTTGATATACCAAATCTAACTGTGTATGTAGATTCCTCATTTTTGGTCCTGTTTTCAAATTGGTCTACACTAAAGTTTAAAGGGTCCAAAATTAAACTTAGTCTGATTTTAACAAAAATTGAAATCTTGGGGTTTTTTGATATGCTGAATCCAAAAATGTACTTAGATTTTTTATTATGGGCCCAGTTTTCAAGTTGGTCCAAATCAGGATCTAAAATTATTATATTAAGTATTGTGCAATAGCAAGTCTTTTCAATTGCACAGTATTGTGCAATGGCAAGAAATATCTAATTGCACAATATTGTAAAATAGCAAATTTTTTTTTAATTAGAGTTATCTTTCTTTGTCCAGAATAGTAAGCAAGAAATATCTAATTGCAAAATATTGTGCAATAGCAAGATTTTTTTTAATTGGAGTTATCTTTCTTTGTCCAGAATCAACTTAAATCTTTGTTATATACAATATACAATGTATATTCACTTTTTACTACCAACTGATAAATTAAAATAATCTTTACCATTCAGTGATAACAAGCAGTTTTTTTACATCTTAACATTTTATGATGTATTTAAATGAGTAGTTATTGTTGCAAACTCCATTAGAAATTTTAATTGAGATTAGTTTTGGAATAAGGGAAAGGGGGATGTGATTAAAAAAATTGGGTTCAATTTTTCTCATTTGAAATTTCATAAATAAAAAAGAAAATTTCTTCAAACATTTTTTTGAGAGGATTAATATTCAACATCATAGTGAATTGCTCTAAGAGAAAACAAAAAATTTTAAGTTCATTAGAACACATTCATTCTGTGTCAGAAACCTATGCTGTGTCGACTATTTAATCACAATCCAAATTTAGAGCTGAATCCAGCTTGAATGTTGTGTCCATACTTGCCCCAACCGTTCAGGGTTCAACCTCTGCGGTCGTATAAAGCTACGCCATCTGGTTGTACAATAAATTGCATTTTACAACTTTTACTGTAATCGAACAATAGAATGTCAGACATTTTAAAATAAAACTTAAGATGATTATTCACCAATCTAATTAAAAACCGATCTCTCATCGCTCCCGTTTTCTGATATGTCGCGTGGGAGATTTAACGAAACCCGCTTTGAGGTCACATGTGAGTGACCTCGTAGGTATGTCTTTTTCGACCAATGAGTCTTTCACGATCTTGAAAGTTTATCGTAAGGTAAAGGGATGTAACTCATTTTATATACGACGAAATCGTCAGTCAAAATAATTCATAAACTTTTTTGATTGGCTTATTAACAGGTCGTCAACTCATTTGCATATCATTATAAATTCATAACTTATAGTTCACTCACATGTGACCTCAAAGCGGGTTTCGTTAGATCTCCCACGCGACAATTCAGGAAACGGGAGCGATGAGAGATCGATTTAATTAGATTGATTATTCACATCATGGTAGATCGTTATAAGCCAAAGAATCAATACTTCTTGTAGCCTGCATTCACACAAACAACCGTCTCTTAACGTCTTCTCATCATACCTGCCACTAATCGACGAATGTGTTGCTGAGGTAATTGCAACCATTCCTGATGACGGGCATTGTTATTTCATGAAGCGTTTGAACTGGAGTGTCCTTTGGCACACTTAACGCCGAGTAAGATGCTAATTTCCAACATTGGTGAGTTCTGCACCATTGATATGCGGGTCACTGTATGTCTGTTTGTAAGCAAAAGTCTCCAAAATGGGCCTCTCGCACGATAACCAGTAACTATGAATCGATTTCGAACAGTTCTTGTTTAAAGTCTCCTGTGTGGTAACAACTCTTTTTTTTAGGATTGTACTGTTTGCAGATGGTTTCTTTCTGGCCAACCTTTACTCTTAGGCTTAGTTTTCTCGAGCTTATGTTTAAGAGGGTCTTCCTGATCTCGGAAGGTCTTTAACATCATTTGTTGCCTGATTTTTATTCACAAAACGACTTATAGTGGAATGGTGATGACCAACAATATGTGCAATTTGTCTCAGGACATACCTGCTTCTCTCATGCTGATAATCTTTCATCTTGCTGCAGTTTAGAGTTGTGGAGGAACCATTACATGGTGTCAATCTTCTTACTTTACGAAGTTAGTTATTTAAAATGTTAAAAACGATGAGGATAAAAACACCTGTTTTAGGGTTTACGGTTACAGTAGCTGTATGTGCAGATTATAACTTATCGAGTCGTTATTTATTGATTATACTCAGGTGAGATTTGAATAATGTTCAACTAGTTCTATATCAAAAAAATATGTCACAAAACAATAGAGAGTGTGTTTTTAATAGGAATTTCAATTTGGTGTTGCAATACTTTGTTTCATGTGTATATTTTTAAATCAATTTTATGATAATAAAAATCTGAATCCCAAGTTATATATTAAAACAACCCATACGCATATACTTGTAGCCTTGTTTGAACCAAAAGTAGCAATATATAACATTATTATATTATATTGATTAATTATTTGCGAACGTATAGGGGCACTGACAAATATCATACTTTTTTATATTATATTCATCCATACATCAACTCACAGTGTTTCAAAGTTGGCTTCCGTTACCTGTCTTGAATATACAAAAAAAATCAAACCTAGCGAATAATAGTCCAACATTGCAGACTAAATTGCAAAAAGATTAAGAAATATAGATAAAAATAGGCAATAAAATAAGGAATAGAAAATAATGACAAAATAGGTGAAAATAATGACAAAATAGGTGATAAAAAAGAATAGAGAAAAATGGCAAAAACATAAAAGATTCCAGAAAGAAAGAACCTATCATCCACCAACCCAACCTGTAGGGCATACGTCAAAAAACATCAACATAGCGATACAAAGAACCCTGCCTACTGTTGTTTCAATGATCAAACTATTACATTTGGTATGTCAACACGTTGTATGGTTATCACATTCACGTTTGTCATGATTTTTGCCTCCAGTTTATTTCTTCAAGACATCAGATGTACAAAAACATATTCAAGTCTTCACACTTCAAGGAAGAAAAAGAGAAACTTGTCAATATTCGACAACAGTCTAGCTTCTAAAAGAGAGGGCAGAGGTAAAAGATACCAATGGGATATTCAAACTCGCATGTCGATAATAAACTGACATCGCCATGGCTAAAAGAGATGAAGACAAGCAGAAAAACAACATTGAAAACAAAAAAACAGCAACGCGAACCCCACCAAAAGCGCGGTATGATCTGAGGTGGTCAAGAAGGGTAAGCAGATTCTGATCCACATGTGGCACCCATCGTGTTGCTCATATAAGTACAAACCTAGTGATATGTCTAAATGGATAGTCACATTCGGGGTAACGAGATTGTAGTTACATGTACGACAATTTGTACAAATCCGTCGTCACCTGTGAAAGAGAAATTCCATAACGGCCAACCGACTCGTAATTAATGGCTTACTTTTAAGCAGCAACCCTATATCAAGGAAATCATGATAGGAAACATGAACTTGGGAATATCGTATCAACCTCGAGAGTGGAGATATTTACTTCATATGCAGGCGCGGCTTGAATGTTGTTGGATAGAAATGGAAAGTTCACCATTTGGAAGTTGAAATCATCTCTTTAGGCATACAGTTTAGTTTTCAACTGACCCTCGTTGTCAATGTCGAGATTCGAAGCAGACTTATCTATATGTCTATGTCCGTCTTGTAGTTACTTTTTGATTTCAATGAACGTACGTTGATATATATTTTTTTTATTTTATAGAATAACGCCCCTTTCAAAATCCAGGAACCGCCCCTAAAGGTAGAAATAGATTTGAACTGTGCAGTATATCCGAGGTAGTTAATGCACACCTTTGCTGTGCATTATCCAGATTATAGCACAGTTAGAACAAAGAGATTTTACCCTTGGCATGTGTTAACGTTATAATGTATAACTAGTCAAACATGAAGTCCGTGATTTTATATTTCGTTTGTTATAGATGAGACCGTTATTTTTCTTGTTTGAATTATTGTACAATTTTTATGTCGAGACTTTTATCGCCAACTTCATGTATATGGTATGGTATTTTTTTCTCATTGTCATAGGCCGTACGATTGCCTATAATAATTGCCTACATCCACTTCATTTGAACTTTAGGTGTATACTCATTTGTCTCTTTGGAAAATCACATCACTTCTCCTCATTCTCTATTTTGAAGTGTCGATGTCTGGATGATGGGCAGATTGGCGACGAAACCTTGTTGTCTAATTCTGTAATTAATTCCTACACTTTTCAGGCCAGATCACTGAAACTTCACGGGAAGACTGCACATATGTTGAAATGTGCACCTGTTATTATGGAATCACATTACGATATTTTGTATTTTCCAGAGATGGAAACTTAAAAAGTGTACACATTTTGTACAATCATAGTTATTCCGTACTGTTTGTCACTACGTCGCTTTCATTTGACACGACATTGTCATTTTATTTTCGACTAATGAGTTTGACTATTCCTTTGGTATATTTCGCCTCTTTAAATAAGGAAATACCTTTAATGAAGTCAGAAATATTGTTTTCCATTCGTTTGATGTGATTGAGCTTTTGATTTTGCCATTTGTTAAGAGACTTTCTGTTCTCTCTGGAGTTCGGTGATGTTTTTCTAATATAATAGCGATGTGTTTTTAATATCAAAAATTTATAATGCGATACTTTTCTAATATAACTGCTATTGTTTTCTAATATAACTGCTATAGTTTTCTAATATAAATGAATACGATAACACGTCACAATGCATGTCAAGAAAGACGCAAACATAACTCACAAACTTAGTTCATGACCGGTTGAATGTTTGTGGATCAATATCACTAAAATTTCGTACAAAATTAACGCTTACATGAACTTATCATTTCGAAAATGTTGATTGGGTCATTTATTGATAGTTAACAGTGTTAACAACCTGTTCAGTCCATTGTTTTCAATCACCAACTGAGTAGCCTTAGACTATAAATTGAACAACTTCAGATACTTTCAGGTAATAGATGGTTATTTCCTAAGACAAGTGCTTGTAACCATCCACAAGCACTTACGGTCATCCGGTGTTTAGTACTCTTTTAATTTTTTTCCATTCTCAATTTTATTCAATTTTCGGAGGCCTTGCAAATAAAATTCTTCCTTTTGGCCTGAGAACACAGTTATTTCGTAGTGCATTTCTTTCAAACAATAAATTCAAATTAAAAACATCGCACATGCTCTCTCTAAAAAAGGTTTTTATACGACCACATTAATTTTGCGGTCGTATATTGGTATCACATCGTCGTCATCGTTGGCGTCGTCGTCGTCGTCACTGTCGTCCGAAGAACAGATTTTTTTTTCAGTTCATTAGACCACATTCATTCTGTGTCAGAAACCTATGCTGTGTCAACTATTTAATCACAATTCAAATTCAGAGCTGTATCCAGCTTGAATGTTGTTTCCATACTTGCCCCAACCGTTCAGGTTTTTACCTCTGCGGTCGCATAAAGCTGCGCCCTGCGGAGCATCTGGTGACAGTGTAGTGTACTACTAGTGGAACAAATAATATCAAAATTATAGAAATTCTACCAGCTCTAACTCAAAATATTGACAATTCTGTTTTTGGAGGACTGGAAAGCAGTTATTTATAAGGGAAAATTATAAAGATTTATAGATATAAGAAGATGGTGCATGAGTTCGAATGAGACAACTTTCCATCAAAGTAATAATTTGTTGAAGGTAAACCATAATAAATCAAAGTAGGGCCTTAAACACGGAGCCTTGGCTCACAGCGACCACCAAGCTATATAGGACCCAAAAAATTACTGGAGTTAAACCATTCAAACAGGAAAACCAACGGTCTAATTGGTATAAAAAACGAGATTCAAAAGAACAGATCAGATTTTGTCGAATCAAAACGAGGACAGTATAATTCATCTTTGGCACAATTAAGTTTCATTGTTACCAATAAAGAACGTCTTCCATGCGTGCGTTTGGAGAATATCGGATATATATTATTTCGATGCGTTCATTATAAAATTTGCTAAATGTTATATATGTGAACAATAATTTTGATACTTAGCTTTTTGATTACGACATTGTTTATTAAACCCTTATTTGATTAGATTTGCTTCCAAACCCAATTGAGAAAGATGTTACCAAAAACAATTTGAATTTAAGCAATGGTCTTAAAACTGCTTATTTACATACAATACTACTAAGAAGTAAAATCACAAAAATATTGAACTCCAAGGAAAATTCAAAACAGAAAGTCCCTTATCAAATGGCAAAATCAAATGATAAAACACACCAAACGAATGGACAACTGTCATATTTCTGACTCGGTACTGGCATTTTCAAATTTTGAAAATGATGGATTGAACCTGATTTTATAGCGCTAAACCTCTCGTGTGTATGACAGTCTCATCAAATTCTGTCATATTTACATCGATGCTTGAACAAAACAGACATAATACATGTACCTGCCAAACCTTTAATTTTCTATATTTTAACATTTTTCACAAGCTCTGACGTCCCACGGCCCCAGCTTGTCTGGCTAAACAGCCGTCGGACGTCAGAGTAATCTCGGACTACATTTTACCATATATAAAACCATCAAGTATCAAGGTATATAGGTAAAAGAAAACCAGAGACGACGACTGGTGTGTTGAAGATTATTTTGTTATTAGTCGCCATATTAGGCGAGTGACTTTAACCATAAAATTAAATTTTTAATGCTCCTACCTAACACACAGCTAAGTTATATATCATTTTAAAGCTACACATCTGTATACTATCTGTTTTACCCGGTCGTAAAAAAATCGTACGTGCAATTTCCGTCAAATCGAGATCAAAGGCCAAGAACGAATAAGTGCATATTTTCGGAGATTTCAGCCTGATTGCATTATATGACTTTTATATACTTAATTCACATATGCAAACAATTTAAACTTTTAGCAGAGCGATTAACAGTCATTATTCAAATGCATTTTTTTTTATATTTAAAGCGCGTTTTTGATAGAGAGCACATGTTTCCTGAAATTCGAGTGAAAGTTAACAAAATGTGTGAAAACCCAAATTTTTCTTTCTGGTGCAACTGCTAATCACTTTAAACTAGGGATGGCAACGAGTACTCGAGTGCTCGGGTACTCGGTCGGAAGGCCGAGTACTCGAGTACCATTTTACTACTCGGATACTCGTTAGCCTTTTTTATAATTATGAGACTTTCCCCTCAAATTTCATCCACTTAAGTACCTTTTGAAATATACCCTTCGTAGTTTTAATTTAAAATCTATTAACATCGTAAAAACAACTCAGATCAAAAATATCATTTAAATTAGCTAATTTAAATTCATTACATTAAAATGCCTCCACCAAAGTCAGCCGTATGGAGTTATTTTAAACGATTGTTAAATGGAAATACTGTAAAATGCACTCTTTGTGACACGGAATTAAAGTATTGGTGGTACAACAAATATGATTAATCATATAAGGCTAAAACACCCGGCTGAGGGCCCTGCAGAATCACCAGTGAAACAGTCTTAGCTTGTTGTTCGGTGTGAGCTAAGGCTCCGTGTTGAAGGCCGTACTTTAACCTATAATGGTTTACTTTTTAAATTGTTATTTGTATGGAGAGTTGTCTCATTGGCACTCACACCACATCTTCCTATATCTATTCAATACAAAGTTTCATCAATTCACCGAGAAAACTAAATTCTGACACAAAAGAAAAAATTACATTAGCAATCGCAGAAATGGTTGTAAAGGATTACTTGCCGTTAAGTTTTGTTGAGGGTGATGGATTTTTGAAACTAATGAACATTGTCGCACCAGAGTATAAGGTTCCAACTCGTAATACAATCAAATCCCGTATCGCAAAATTATATGATGAACAGAAAAGTCACCTGCATTGAACCCCACACATCTGATTAGTGACATTTAACGGTGTAAAAACACGGTTCAATAACTTATACTACAAGCCGTAAACTTACCTTTGATCCTCGAATTTTCTCACCTTTAATTGTTAATCAATAGTTATTTGTAAACATGATTGGTATGAGATGTACATTTGATGTAATAAATGTTTATTTAAAACTTTATAATCTTTAATCTATAGTTAATATATTGTCTACTTTTGCGGACTTGATATGCAAATATTCATGATTTTATTGGACTTTGGTTCATGAACACGTACATAAAAAAAATTGCTATTGTCACAGTGATAGGTTACTATTATTTGAAGAAACGACGGTCGGTAATTCATTGTTTAATTGACACAAAAACAGAGGATCAAGCTATTTTTGTTGTCTTTCGTTAATATGTTTATGGAAGGTAATAACAAACAAACAAAATTCTGCATCACACCTAAAATTTATACTTTTCAGTAAACATTTAAGATTCATCCGAGTACTCGCGAGTACTCGAGTATCTTGACCGAGTATCCGAGTATTAGATTTCAGACATTTTGACATCCCTACAAAGTTTAAACTAAGTAATACCATGTAAGAACTATCAAAGAAGTTTTTGACATAAAATTTACTAAAAGTATGCTTACTTCTAATCAAACAGCAATTCATAACAACTCATACAGTTGCCCAAAATACCGCCATCTGCGAAAACACTGCTTTTAAGAATTTCTTCCTATTTAAACATTGTATGTGGTCAATATAAGATTTAATAAACAAATTCTTAAGAATCTGAAAAATTTAGAGTAAAAAAATATGTGCGAGAATCATTTATTGCTTGAAATAAAGGGGTGAAACTAAGAAATTGCAATCTGCATTGTAACTACCAGTATAAAATAAACATATTTTTAATTTTATAATTGTTTGATTTGTAGCTTTATTATAAATATTGATGTGGTGAAAAGACCTTTTTATTTATTTTATGTGAAGTGAAAATTTAGACCAAAATAAATAAAAATAAATTGATGAAAATTGAAATTTCAAAGAATTTCAAAAAACTAGTAAACACATTATAAAACTTGATTTCTTGATTGCTTGAATTGTTGTTCATTGTTTACATGTATCAATTCATAAAATAAGAATAATTTTGAAGAAAAAATATCCATTTATACGCAAAGGTTCTTGTTACAACTAGACTTCCTGAATAGCTTGAATGACTAGTTCATTTTTCATACGAGGATGACTTCATGCAAGAGTTTCTGATGACGACTGAAAGGAGCTATCATTATATTGAAGCTTCACTTTCCACTATATAGATGATGTCATCTCACTAAAGAGTGCAAACTATGTGACAATGTTGGACTCGTATTTTCCATTGAATTTGGAAATAAAAGACTCAACAGATATAGTTTACTCCATCACGTATCTTGAAATCGATGATGAGGGTTCACCCGGTTGGTTGAGAAAAAGTTTTACGACAAGAGAAATGTGCATAAAACAACCCATAAAACCACCCCTTACTACAACATTATAAACTTCTCATTTCCATCTAACATCATTAAAGCAACGCCTGCATATCTATACTACTAAAGGAGGAGACCGATTTCATTGAGCCGCAACTCCTCTGAAATAAAGGCAACTATAGTATACCGCTATTCAATAGTGATCAATCGATTTACTAGTAACCGAAATAAATCTGGGTCACAAAGCAAAAACTAGGGAAACGCATCAACTATTAGAGGAACACAACGATATAAAAGAAACACTGAACTGCTACAAAAAGACACACGCCAACATACAAAGAGACAGATTTTTCGATACCAACTGTCATATGCCTGACTTGGTACAGGACATTTGAAGAAAAATGGTGGTTTAAACATGGTTCTAAACCAGAGTTCAAATGCAAAGTTGAAATCAGCCCTTTGAAAATTTTATTGACGCCACTACGAGTTGGTTGACAATTATGAAATATCCGTTTCGCCAGATGACGACTGATAAGTTCCATCGACTTAACCAAATTACCATCATCTCTGCCGTAAATTTCACCAGTCGAATAAGGCTATGCACCGAGTTAAGAAATACATGAGCCACAAGACGGGTAAAATAGAGCAGTGGTGTATATGTTATTGCATCGAACTACTTACACAAAGGTTCCTGGTTCGATTCCCGTTCCGTGATGAAAATTTCAGGGACTGAATTTTCGGCTCTTCCTAGACACCATTTGTGAGTATGGTCTTAAGGAAACAATGAAAGTCCGTCGGAAGGGGACGACAAATGGCTGACCCGTGTAAAGAAAGAGCCATATCGCTTGCACGTTAAACACACGTTTGTAGATTTCGAAAAAGAGCAGACTTATGCCGCTACAAGGCAGCACTTGCACACGCAAAGTTGAAAGAGATTAATTTAAGTTACAAAACTTGTTTCCCAATCCGCTATAAATAAATATGTTTAAACTAAGACGGTTGTCACGTGTGGAACATAATCTGCCTACCCTTTGGGAGCCACTGAGTTTACTCAAAATGTTTTGGGGAGA
Organism: Mytilus edulis; assembly: GCF_963676685.1. Taxonomy (NCBI): domain Eukaryota; kingdom Metazoa; phylum Mollusca; class Bivalvia; order Mytilida; family Mytilidae; genus Mytilus; species Mytilus edulis. The sequence goes on from NC_092348.1 coordinate 35,723,021, forward strand.
TTTTCTTACTCAATCTGTAGTTTTATATGTTGTGTTTTTTATACTGTTGCTTGTCTTGTTCGTTTGTTGCCCGGCTTTGTCAGTTCGTTTTTTATCAAGAGTTTGATGTCCCTATAGTATATTTCGTCACTATTCAAGTTGTAAAAGGTTTTAAAATGATAGATCAGTGTAGCTAAATGTATCATGATAACGATTTGGTTCTATATATATATATATCACTGTGAGCAAATTAAGTTACTTTGTATTTTCGCGGATATTTGTCTAATTGCGTTTATCTTCTTCACTTTACTTTGAGGTGACTTTTTGGGCGATTTTCATTACTGCAACTTAATGTCTTTAAAGTAAAAAAAACCCAAAGGGACAATCAACATCTAAAACCATGAATCAAATAAAGTTAATTAAAACCATGAACAAAATAAATTTAAAGTCCAAGAGACGAACAACAGTCCACAAATCACAGCATACCATGAAAACGATCACTCCTAAAAAAGCAAATGATCTTATAAGGTAAAGAAGGTATTTAATTTTGTCCTTTTGTTATTATACACTGCTTATAGTAATGTACATCCACAATGACAAGCTTTTGTATTTTAAAAGCTTATGTAAAAATTTCTCAAAGCATCTTTTATTCAAATATTTAAAGCGATTAAACTTCTGAACATATTAAATATGATTTAATATAACACGATTTTAAACTAAATAAGAAACAGCTGCATTTTAATTAGTTCGTTTACATCCCGCTCTAGACAACCAAGTGTTTCTAACCAAGGTTACTTATTTCAATGTTGCCTACGATTTAGTAGTAAAGTCATGTTTGCATTTTAACATAATTACAAAAAGTAAAAAAGTTTGACTTAGTAAAAAACAGTTTAACCTCAACTACCTCGCATACATTATGTTCTAACTTTAAATATCCCTTCTTTTATTATGAAATCTCATTATCCTCCCTGATATTCACAATAAGCGATGTGCTATTTTAACATAAATTAACAAAATGATCGCTATTTGAAGATGGTAGATTTTTGGGCAACTGCAAACACTTCAATAGAAGGCTGTTCATGAACAAAAATAAATAATAACATCTTAAAATTACAAAACAAACATTCCTTGACCTAAAATATATACATTTATCAATTTTTTTAGCATACAAATATCGATTCCCAAAGCTATATTTTGCTTTTTGAAAAATTTTCCATTTTTTTAGGATTTGTGATAAATTTCAATTTTCGGGAAATTTTGCGCATCGAATTTCTTATTTTTTGTTTGATTTGGAAATTATGTATCATGTTCCATAAAGTTCATATGATCTTTTGAAAAATTTTAGGGTACAAGAATTAGAAAATAGCGTTTTATTTAATAATCGCAAAAATTGGATTTTTTTTTCATGACCTTTGACCTTGATTTAACGGAAAATGCACCGTACGATTTTTTTACGACCGGGCAAAACATATAGTACAGATTATAAGCTTTCGAATGATATATAATACAGCCGTGTGTTAGGTGGGTGCATTAAAGTCGTTAACTAAGCGTCTTTTTGAAATAAGTCACTCGCCTATATTCAAATATGTATGAAAGATGTTAATTTGAATGGGCATTTAAATCTACATTTTGGTTATACTATTTCTTATTCAACAATCACACATAGTAAACATCGCAGATATTTACGCACTTGAACTCATAAAGTATTTAAAATCATTTTAACATACAAGAGAAACAAATTTGTACCGAGTAAACATGAAACGGACTACTGGATTTATTACCAGAAATTAAAGTACCATATTATCCAAAGGAAATTCAAGGCTTGAGAAATTGTCATCTGAAAGGTTTTTCGAGTATTTTCATGTTTTAGGACTTGTTCAGTAAATTCAAACAGAGGCTCTGGTGGAGAAGCCATTCTTGTAAGGAAAAACTTGGTTTTAAGACACATAATTTATTTGTTGATAATGACAGAATTTGTGCTGTCAAATTATCCAAGCATGGTTATGAAAGTTTATGTATCATAGGTACTTTACTACCATCAACAAATCATTCAACTGAAGAGTATTTACAATATTTTCAAACTGTTTGTAGTATTTATGATAGAATGTCAGTTGATTGTGTAACAGTAATTGGTGGTGACTTTAATACTGATATTACAGTAACAAGTTTAAGTAGTAAATCAAAAAATGTCATAGACTTCATTACAAAAAATAATTTATCTCCTGTTCCATTGATGTCCGGTCGTAAAGGCCCTCATTTTACATTTAGGTCTAAAGACATGACACGTAAAACTATGATTGATTATATTTTCATTCCAGAATTCTTTTGTAATGGCTTTAAAAATTTAGAAGTCAGAAATGATTGTCCATTTAATGTTTCAGATCATTATCCTGTTTTGATTATCTTAGATATGAATTTGCTATGTAATACATCAAATAAATTTCATCTTTATCGTAAAGTTCTAATGTGGTCGAAATGTGATGAATGGGAGAAGAAATATTATCAAACAGAATTAGACAAATTACTAAACTTTGAAGTTTTACCATTGAACTCATGTGAAATAAACGAAAATTACATAGAACATATAAACTCAAATATTGTAAATAATGTACATATCGCCGCAAATTTGGTATTCCTACTGGAAAATTTAGACACTATCTAAAACCGTACTGGAAAAGTAACAGCTTAGACTATTATCATAATGAGCAACGACAAGCTCGAAAAACGTGGCTGTCAACGGGAAAAGTACGTAACAATGACAATATTTTTTATAATCAGTATAAAAATAAGAAAAGAGAATTTCGAAAACACAAACGTAATGCAGAGATTATCGGAATCTGAAAAATTTGCTGATGTGCAAAAAACAGCTGAAATGGACATAGGACAATTTTATCGTGTTGTGCGAAAGCATAGACAACAAAAATCGCCTGCAACTTGTTTGAATTATGATGGAAATTCAGCTACTAACAACGGTGATATTTGCAAGTTGTGGAGTACCTATTTTAGTGATTTGTATACTCCTAATGAAAATGAAAATGACAATTTTGATCAATCTTTTTATATGGATGTCACAGAAAAAATTCGTGATTATAGCAGTCAAAGTAGAAAACCGTTTAATGCTTTTTTCGATGTGCCCTACACTGATGATGAAATATATGAGCAAATTAAAACTTTAAAACGTGGTAAGGCGCCAGGCCCGGACTATGTATGCAATGAACATATAATATACGGTGGTAATACCTTGTTGAAATGGATTTGTTATATTTTTAATATTATACTTAAATGCGAATATGTACCATTATTATATCGATATGGCATAATTATTCCGTTATATAAAGGAAATAAAAAAGACAAGAGTAATCCGAACAGTTACAGAGCTATTGTCCTAACATCCGTATTTGGAAAATTACATGGCAAAACAGTCCTTCATCGAATAAATAAAATGCTTACCGCACTAGACAAGACTTTTCCTGATCCTTTGCAGTTTGGATTTGTTCCTGAACATGGTTCTATCCCCGCTTTATACACACTCAAAGAATGTATTAACGTGTTTTTGAAAAGTAAATCTAAACTTTATGTTGGTTTTCTAGATAATGAGAAAGCATTTGATAAGATCTGGCACGACGAACTTATTCTGAAATTGAAAGAAATCGGTGTAACTGGTAAACTATGGAACATTCTTTTTATGTCTTACAAATCTGCTAGTGCACATGTGCAATATAATGGACTCACTAGTGACAATTTCTCCATTTCGCAGGGTGTAGGGCAAGGGAGAGTACTCTCATCTTGGCTATTTTCTTTGTACATTAATGACTTAATATTGCAGCTGATTTCGACAAATTGTGGAATACGAATTGGTTATTTGAACATTCCTACCATTCTTCTTGCGGACGACACAACCCTTCTAAGTGCTTCACAAAAAGGTCTACAAGGTCTTCTCGACTGTGTTCAAACTTATGCGTGTAAATGGAGACTTAAATATAACGGAACAAAAAGTTGTGTCTTGACTTTTAATAATAATAATACAGATGTTGACATTAAGCTTGGCAATACAACAATAGCGTGTAAAACTGATACAATTTATGCTGGTACATTGATAACTAACAATAATAAAACGTTTGAAAGGACAAAAAAGGCGGCGAAGAAATTAAAGAAAAATCTACACTCATTGTATAGTGCTGGAGTAAACCCAAAAGGCCTTACACCGATTACAAACACGTTAATATGGAAACGATTTGTTCTTCCTACAGCATTGTACTCTTGCGAAGTATGGGGACAACTCTCAAAATCTGAAACAGAACTTTTAGAAAGAACACAACGATATGCTGCGCGGTATATACAATGCATGGACAAATATTCACCAACGGACTCAACTACAAGTAACCTTGGTCTATGGTCATTAGAAGCTGTAATCGACAAATTCAAACTTTTATTCTTTGGGCGATTATGTAGGAGTAAATCTGGCACAACTCATAAAAACTGTTCAACATGTGCATCAGTCAATTTATACTGGATGAAAATGCCGAACACTCTATAACATATAATCTTATAACAACTCTTGTTAAATACGATCTATTTTCCTTCCTTGAAACTTATGTAAATGAGGATTACATACCAGAAAAAGTGCTTTGGTCGAAAATTGTCCGTCAGTCTATTGAAATTTATGAAGAGAACAGATGGAAAAGTAATTTAGAAAATAGAAATGAACTCAAACGGTATTCCAAAATTCATCCTACCCTCTGTTAACATAGACTTATTTGGTTGACAGTTTTATATCCAGATACAAAACTCGAACTGTTAGTACTTGTAGCTTTAGAATCGGCAGCCATTAAGAAAGCTACATGTACTTTATGTAACAAACAATCTTTTGATATCGTTAAACATCTAATAATGGAGTGTCATGTTCTACTAACCGAAAGAAATGTCATGTTCTATAAAATTGTGGATGAACTTCCCATTCAAAAGTCCGTGGATATTTTCAATTTAGACGATGGTGACCTTATTGAAGTACTATTGGGAGCTGTTGATAATACTGTATACGATCTCGATCCTATAGTTTGGTCTAGAATGATGTATTACGTAGCAAAACATATTTACCCAATGTTTACAAAATTCAGACATGTATTATTTGAAAATAGGTTTAATTTTGAATTTTGAATAGACATTGGTTGAAAAACATTGTGTTTCTGCTATTTATACTAGAATCTGTGCATTGTGTGTTTATCTAAAATGTTGTTTTTTGTGTGTGTGTGTGTTTTTTTCTTTCTTTTTTTCATATGTATTCATCTCATAATGTATGATATTTTGTTGATTGTGTAAATAATTGCTTGTTTTCTTTTTGTATGCAAAATCTTCATATACATGGAAGATATAAAGATTCATTCATTCATTCATTTATAGTACAGATTATCAGCTTTCGAATGATATATAATACAGCCGTGTGTTAGGTGGGTGCATTAAAGTCGTTAACTAAGCGTCTTTTTGAAATAAGTCACTCGCCTATATTCAAATATGTATGAAAGATGTTAATTTGAATGGGCATTTAAATCTACATTTTGGTTATACTATTTCTTATTCAACAATCACACATAGTAAACATCGCAGATATTTACGCACTTGAACTCATAAAGTATTTAAAATCATTTTAACATACAAGAGAAATAAAATTGTACCGAGTATTACATCTAAAATCTGATAGTTTACTTTCGTTTCTGATTACGACAAAACAAATCTATGATTATGTGTATTGGAAAACATGAAACGGACACCTGGATTTATAACCAGAAATTAAAGTACCATATTATCCAAAGGAAATTCAAGGCTTGAGAAATTGTCATCTGAAAGGTTTGGCAAATTTGTATTATAATTAAACAAGTAAATATTATAGATAAACTGATCGGCTTTTGAAATATTGAATCTATCATTTCTGCAGTTTCTTTGTTTTAAAAGGTGTCACTTTCTTCTACCTACAAATGCAAGCTTTTCAATAACGTATCAACTGCATTTTTCAGCCTTTGTACTTTGATTTTCACAAAAATCAAGACAATATCGTCAATATTTTTACTTTGAAAGGAAGTGAGCGTTATGATTGCAGACGACCAGGCACAGGATCGTACATGTACATATTTTTCATATTGAAAAAAAGGAAAATTTAGTATAATAAAACCGCTTGGATGACAATGCAACTTGACGTTATTGGTTACACTTAAATATAACAATTGTCGTATTAAAGACAGGTAAAATAAAGCAAATACCAACACATACGAGTTTTGCAGATCAGAAATCTGATATTTATGCAAATAATGTATATATGTTTAGACTATTAAGATGCTGGAATGGGTCGTCAAAATCAACAGTGTATTTCCTTGCTGGCATACAAATGCACCAAAGTGCAGTAAAGCATTTCATAGAGTGAAAAAGAGAAATCGACAAAACAATAGAAATTTATTGATAACTTTTATTAACTATGTACGATTTTGACCTTGACATAATGTACAAACACCCTTCTGTCTTTCAACTGTTGTTCATTGACGTTCATGTTCTTGAACATATAAGGTATCAACAAAGGACGCTCCAGAGGACGTGCACGTCACACTGGTTCAAACAAAATTTGAATTTAAATATTATCCGTACAAATTATTGATAAACGGTCAGTACAAGTAAAACTCTTTTGAGATAGGATAAGGATTTCATATTACTCTCTCTCTAATTGACAACAGGCGCGCGTTTCTTTCGCAAAAAGACATCTTTATGAAGCGGTTGTTGATTTGTGACATTATTAAGTTGAACATGATAATATGGAACACCACAGCTGTCTAGTGTGGAACTCTGATATTACGTTATGCTGTTTGTATTATAACTTGATGATATTTTGTCTTTACATAATATGGTTTTGACATGACGTAATGATGGTTTGATATAACTCAATATGGAATAGTATTGACTTGGTATGTTTTTGTTGTTTCTTGCTATGTTTTATTTTATTACTCGATGTGGTTTCAACATTATTTACTGTAGTTGTTTCATTAGGAAATTTTGTTTTAATACTACTTGATGTGTATTTGACTTAACGTAATGTAGTTGTTTCATTACATGATGTGATTTTGTTATTTCGTAATGATGATTTGCCAATTCTTTATTTGGCTTAAACATTACGTAATGATGTTTGTACACTACATGATGAGTTCGGTTCAGTATTTGATGTGGTCCTTTCATTCTTTGTGGTTATCACATTACTTGATGAGGTACAACAACGTGACTATTTCTGAAAAAGATATTTTCGGACATGCATTGGAATATTTCTTACGAAATTGAAGTCTTTTGTTAACCCTTTTCAATCTAGGAATAGATACTGTAAGTCGTGCTATACCACCAGCTCGTAAATACGTCTTAAATTTTTCTTGGATTTAATCATATTAGTGAGAAGAGGTCATAACATCGCATACTTGACCTCTAGTACAATCTCTGTTTGGAAAAGGAATGTATCCAGCAATTTTAGTCGAAGATGGCACTTATAATTATTTCCATAAACGTTCGTAATTCAAGTTTCAATGTAAAAGTTATAGCATGTACAAACACTGATCATTGGTTCTTCTGAACAGCCAAATTCCATTTGTATCTGATTATGTCAATATTGCCTGACAGTGTGGAATTATAAATAAGTATTAGCCAGAATTACATACATGGGACTTAGAAAAAAGGACAATTGGCGTCTAAATTGCTTTATCCTATGAAGCAAAAGAACTTACTATATACAAACATTAATGTAGAAAGGCCTTGACAAACATGCTTTTTAGGCCAATCTGAAAAAGTGAAACCTAAAACAAAGGTTGATAAGCCGTACAAAGGACCAAAAGTTTATCTTCAAAGCCGGACAAAGAAACAAAGCAATGCATGATGGAGACACATTTTTTAATCTAAAACGTTTTTTGATGAAACTTATAAAAGCAAATTAAAAGTAAAATACTGTCGGTTCCGTATTTTCATGCAAGTATCATTTGAAAGTAGTGGCTTTTGGGCTAGTAATACACCGGAAGAATAACAGTTCGCCAGCAGGATTATCGACTTTCATTTCTACTTTCATAGTTTTTGTCGCTAGGAAACTAACCGAAACATACTAATGTTTCAACATCTGATTATTATCATAAATATTTGATATGTTTCAATTTTCACTTCATGTCTTAAATTGTTATCATATATTTTATAACCATGATTTTTCTTTTGAAAATGTTTCGAGAATATCACCGAACAGTTTTTATTTTAAGAGTTTAGTGTGACTATTTTCACTAAACAAGTACACTATTTTATCTAGGTACTAGCTAGGGTGTGAGATTTTCTCGATACGTTGAAGACCCATTGGTGGCCTTCGACTATTGTCTGTTCTATGGTCGGGTTGTCCTCTCTTTGACATATTCCCCATTTCAGTCTCAATTTTATATTGAATATCAAAAATACAATTAAAACAAAAGTAAAATATGAAGGTGTCGATATGATGCTATAAACTTTACTGTTGCATATAACTGCTTACATTCGTTTCATTTCAACTTTGGTGGATAAATGTAAATGTAGCATTGGCATTCATACCGCGTCTTCTTATCTTATACCTGTAGCGAAAACATTGATACCTTCTCAGAACTAAATGAAACTAAAATCCACGGTAATAGAGGTTAAAAAATGTAAGCCCACATAAACTGAAATTGATTGTTCAATTAAAATGTAGATTTTAATAAGGGTAAAGTTATCTAAATTCTTATATTTGGGATTTAAACTTTCGTTTTTGAAAACTACCTTAAATATTCATAATTTGATCGATAATTGAAAAAAAGGTAATATGATTAATATGATAAATTTGAAATGTGTTTACGGGTCCCCCTGACGTCATTTTTTTAAAATGAGAACCTATGGTTAATGGGTTGATAAAAAGTTATAGTTTTGAAAAACTGACATTGAAGTTAATGACTTACCAACAAAAATACTGTTATTTGATGTAGCATGGCAATCATTAGTTTTTAGTGTTACGATTTATTGTAATATTCTTGTGGCAGCAAAGTAAAATATTCAATATAATTTTGCGTCGAAACACATTTAAAGCAACTATTCTATAACCGTATTGATTCTGAAATTTTATGAATTCAATTCAATGCTGTATCTTAATACCACAAATACTACGTGAAAGAAAACCACAATCAAACGATTTGTTGCAGATCTGTTATCAACAAATACGATAACTTTACCAACGATACTCCTATTATAACCCCAAAAATAAAATGCTAACATCCCTATTGTGGTATTGGACCCTGTGCTGAAATTTAGTATAGAGATCCACATAAATATACTCAAGTTATTGTCTGTGAACCTGAAACAAAATATATTTTCTTAATATAAAAAAAGAAGATGTGGTATGATTGCCAATGAGACAACTATCCACAAGAGACCAAAATGACACAATAACAACTATAGGTCACCGTACGGCCTTCAACAATGAGCAAAGCCCATACCGCATAGTCAGCTATAAAAGGCCCCGATAAGACAATGTAAAACAATTCAAACGAGAAAACTGATAGACTATTTTTGCCCCTGATTCTTTTACAGCTATAACAACAACAAAAATAATGAATCCCAACCTTCCTACTGTGGTGTGTTACCTTTTGCTAAAATATTGACCAAATCATTATTTCAGATACTCATTTTATTGTCCTAAAACCAAAAAAAATATCTGCCTTTGACCCCTTTCTGACAACTAATTACAAAACAGCACGGCCAATAATCCCCCAAATCAATCACAACCCTCCATTGTTTAATTTAACCATGTACTCAAATTCTTTTACTTCCATTCACTTACATTATATGTAAACATATATTTATTCTGAGAAAACCTTTAATGATACAATGGTATACAGAAACATGGTTTAAACATTGCACCATCTGCTCATTATCAATAACGAAATGTTGTTTTCCAATTTTCCAATTTGAAGCATAATTTGACTGCGAATGAATCTGTATGAACCTTATGGTTGTTAATTCTTGATGTTAATAATGCTTTCTTGAAGTTCTATACAACAACAAAGGAGGGTTTTGTTCAATTTACTTACTTTCCATTCTCTCTGCCTTGTTAATCATATTATCTAATTGATTTACGTATGATAAGTTGGTGTCTTAAATAGTGGTAAATGTATATGGTTCTAGAACAGGAACTTGCATCTGCTTTTTTGTTAATATAAAACTTCATATCAAGGTTGTTACGGTCAGAAATCACCTTTAAATTAATTGTGGCCAACAAAAGACACAAATCGATATAAAATTTAACAAGATTTATTATACAAAAGTTTACAAGAAGTATAACACAAATATTACTGTCAACCTAACTGTCAAAATATAAGTCCAATCTTTTATCTTTATCTGTATCTGGAATCTTCTCGGAATCCAATCTGAATATTACGTTCACTACTAAGGTCACATTCCAGTATGATGTTGTTTGTAGAATTAGTTATCTAAGGTACCAGGATTATAATTTAGTACGCCATACGCGCATTTCGTCTACATAAGACTCATCAATGACGCTCATAACAAAATATTTATAAAGCCAAACAAGTACAAGTTGAAGAGCATTGAGGATCTAAAAGTCCAAAAAGATGTGCCAAGTACGGCTATTAAAGATAATCTATGCCTGGGATAAGAGAATCCTTAGTTTTTCGAAAAATCCAAAGTTTTGTAAACAGGAAATGTATAAACATTACCGAAGTGTTGACTACTGGGGATACCAATTATTTAACTAAAGTGTCAATTCAAATGCTGTGAATACTAATGTCTATCGATGTCTAAATCTAAAAGTTTAACTTCAGTGTCTGTATAAATATAGTTGTCACGGAAAACTCTAGAACATTCTATAAATGGAAAGTCCTAGAAAACTATAACGGAAGTTTCTGGAAAAATGTAGAAGTTTAAACAACGCATCTTTTCTTAGGATCATTTTGGAATCGTTATGTAAGTTGAATGGAGAGCTACACTCATTCCATTAGTATCTGTGATTGTTCCAGTAATTTCTAAACGCACAGTTCTAAGATTATTATGTAAACAACTATCAGGCAACTTAACAGAAATTACACCAACATAAATAAATATAATAGTTACAATATCATAAGTTAACAAGGTTTATATTAGGTAAAAGAAAATCATTGAAAAAGGCCAGTGAGATGAATTGCTTTTTTATTAGTCGCCATATTTAAATATATCTAAAAAATGTCACCTTTAAATTAATTGTGGCCAACAAAAGACACAAATCGATATAAAATTTAACAAGATTTATTATACAAAAGTTTACAAGAAGTATAACACAAATATTACTGTCAACCTAACTGTCAAAATATGAGTCCAATCTTATAATATCATATTGATTGTGCACTATTTCTTATTTAATAATCACCTAGTACAGTTCGCAGATATTTATGCACTTGAAGTCATAAAGGATTAAAAACCATTTTAACCTACAAAAGAAATAATTGGTATAGAGTATTACATTTGAAATCTAATGTTTACTTTCGTTTCAGTTTACGAAAAAATTATCTGAATCTGCTGAGCGTGTATTGGAAAACATGAAACGGACACCTGTATTTATTACCAAAAATACTCGACAATTCACAGGACGACTTGAACCATTGCCACCTGAAAGGTTTGGCTAATTTGTATTATGATTAAACCAGCAATTATTATGGTTAAATGAATTGACTTTGAAATTCCAAATTTATCATTTCTATTATATTCCCCTGTAATTGAGGGGTAAACTATAGACTTGATGAAATATCTTATTAAAACGGTCGCTTTTTTGAATGGAATCATACCAATTTAATTGCACAAGATGCACATTTCAACATTTAATTTCAGCAGTGATTTTTTCAGCCAATTTGAAAGTATAAAACTTAAAACAAAGATTGATAAGCTGAACAAATTGACTTGTGATACACAAGAAGACTCACAGTTCGCCTGCACTGAAATTGACTGTAACTTCTTCTTTCACTCTTTTGGGCTTGGTAACTCATCGAAACCTACTACTGTTTCAACATCTAGTTTTTATCATGTCAATCAATAGGCAAAATTTCATCTCATTGTTTTTTATTGTTTACAAAATCGTATTTCATTTAAAGAATTTTCCGTTAAAAATGTTTCAAATGTTACCCAAAAAGCTAATGAATATTAAAGATGTAATTAAAACAAAAGTAAACTATGAGGGTGCCGATATAATGCGATCAACTTTACTGATGCATATAACTGTTAACATTCATATCATTTAAATTTAACAAAACAAAAATCAACGGTTGTACAGGTTAAAAATGTAAGCGCACTTAAACTTAATATGATTGTTCAATTACAATGTAGTGTTTTACCTAGTTAAATTTTTTTTGTACAAAATGTTTGATTTTTTTGAAATACTAAGGCTTTTCTACCTCAGGCATATATTACCTTAACTGTATTTGGCAAAACTTTTAGGAATTTTGGTTCTCAATGCTCTTCAACTTCGTACTTTATTTGGCCTATTCAACTTTTTTTGATTCGAGCGTCACTGATGAGTCTTTTGTAGACGAAACGCGCGTCTGTCGTATATACTAAATTTAGTGCTGGTATCTTCATGATCTATGATGAGTTTGTTTATAACCACTGGGTCGTGTTGCTTATGAGTTAACAAATCCGGTAAGTAGTTTAATTCGGTAGGTCACATTTAACTCACCAGTGGCGCTCAATAGGGAAAAAAACTAAAAGACTAAACGTATAGAGTATTCCCGTAACAGTGTGGACAACCGCTTATTTGTGTTTGCAATAATACTGAATCATGTGTTTGAGCTTTTGATTATGCCATTTGATAAGGGAATTTCCGTTTTGAATTTTCCTCGGAATTCAGTTTCTTTGTGATTTTACTTTTTAGTCCTCTGCTACTGTACACCATTATTTGATTTATGCGTTAAGAATCTTTTGCGAACCCACAGTTTGAATGTCTATAACAAGTACGATGTGATTATTAAATCCCAACCAGTCAATTGATAACCTGAGCGCATTAAGAAATGGTCTCCACACTGTCTTGAAAAAGATTCTATCAAGAAAATCAAAAACAAAAATTCACACTGAAGGTCAAACAAGATACAAAATTGAATGACATTCAAAAACGTGAAATTTTTGAAAAAATATGCATTGTACATCAAAGAAAATACATGCTTTGCGTAGATAAACCTTATTGATTCGACAATGATTAAAAATCTTATAAAATTGAAATCTCCAGCAAATGGACATATTAATGATAGTTATATCAAAACACAAGGACTGACCACTGGGTTGGTGAAATTTTTAGGAAGAAACGTCAACCAAAAACAGGTATAGACCCAATAGAAGAAACGCATCGAAGATGCCAGGGGTATAGTTGAATACGCCATAAACGTTTTGCATTTACATTATAAGTAAAATCTGGCAATAACAATAGTAATAAGTAAAATCACAAAGATACTGAATTCCGAGGAAAATGTCAAACGGAAAGTCCCTAATCAAATCGCAAAATCAAAAGCTCAAACAAATCAAACGAATCTAGACAACTGTGATATTCCTGACTTGGTCCAGGCATTTTCTTGTGTAGAAAATGGTAGATTCAAACTAGTTTTAAAGCTAGCTTAATTTCTCACATATATGACAGTCTTATAATATTCTATTATATTCACAACGGTGGGCAATCAAAGCAAACATACATAATAATATAAAATGTAAAAAAAGAGGTACAGCAGTCAACTTTGTGTTATTTTCATAATCACTCTAATAACAAATATTTGCCTGCGCATAGAAAAAAACCGTAGTGTTTCAAATAATCATCAAACTCACAGAAAGTAAACATGTCAATACAAAAGTGATGAGTCTCGGGTAGAAAAGTAATCCAAACGTAGCATCGACCTACAGATTGCAAAACCTCATCATTGATACATGACTTTGGTACAACATACTCGAGGTAAGGTTATGCAGCAATATGTGTCTGCGGAAAGAACAATTTATTGTTTCGAATATTTGAACATCTTATAAAAGTAAGTGATAAAAAAAATAACTAAAAGTAGAACTTTCATCAAACAGAAAGTTTAATAGTAGTCATACAAATGCAGATTTTTTTGTATAGAAATCCTTATTAAATCTCTTTTTGTAGTGTGATTTTACTTATACTTGAAGACGACAGAAATGTTTCATTGTTGTGACCATAACGCCGCCGTCTTTTTATCAAATGTGACCTACCGTATAAAACGTACCACCAAGATTGTGGCGTTATTTTTGCTTAGTTTCTAGTTTTCTATGTTTTGTTTTGTGTACTGTTTGTTGTTTCCTTTCGACGTTGTTTTTTTTTTCTATGATTTTGTCATTTTGTTTTAGACTTATGATTTTGAATGCCCTTTTGGTAATTTAATTTCGCCTCACTTGCATATTTACAGACTTTGAAAACACATTATATGTTAATCATACATGGTTTCTTTTAGCAGTTTTGTTTTTTTAACTAAATGAGCAATTTTGTCATAACAACGTTGGAAGTCTTTTTGTCAGATATTTTTGAGCAAATTTTTCTGTGTAAATAAACCGGTGAAAAAGATTTTTTTGGGAAAAGCCGAAAAATAAAACATTTGACTTTTAGTGCTTTTTAAGAATACTCAAACTTTTTTTTAATTCAGGGACTCTCAAGTTAGCCTGAACGAAAGTATAGCTTCAAGTGATAACGGAAGTAGTGATGACAAAAGTTGTGAAAACGGAGATCGAACAGACTATCAAGATACAGATGAGGATGATAAACTTAATGACTTCGAATCAGCCTTATCTGACGAAGATGATAAAATGCAAGACTTTGCCTTATCTGACGAAGATGATAACATGCAAGACTTTTCCTCATCTTGTAGTTTTGTCAGTAGCATCAATCTATCATCTGATTTAGACAGTTTGACCACTGACAGCGAACTTTTGGTTCCTTTTAGTGATAGAAAGGAAGACAGAGTAGAACTTGATATGGGTAATGGAATTAAATTGTGGACGACGTTACATTATAGTAGCAATTTACGTCGTTTTACAACAATCAAATGGAATATGAGTGATAGAAATGAGAATCAATTTAAAAACCTATTCAATAATGAAAAGAAGTTTTCATCTGATATCTTCAAAATAATTTCAAGGAAAAAGAGAGAAGGACAAGAAAGCAAGACATTATTTAACTTTCCTTTCAGCCAAGCCATGAGTAACAGTAGTATGTTCAGAGTTCCTGTCGATGGAAAGAACATGTCTGCCAATTTTACAACAGATGCAAAGTTTGTTGTAGCTTTTAGTGTTGGGGTCGGCAAAGACAGCAATTGGAAAGAAGCTGAAGCTAAATTGGAGGTATTCATTAGACACCATTAATTCATTTTTGGTATCACTAAAGTCTGTTTGAGAGTCTAATATTAGGAATTTGTGCGCACGTAAAGAGAGATTACACTCACACATTTTGTGTCTGTACCAAGTCTTGACATCTATGTTAGTTGTTGCTTGTTGTTGTCGCTTGTTCTATTCAGGTGTTTGTGGTCGATGTGTTTTGATGTACCTAAATATTTATTGGTATATCCTGTAACAGTTATTCATTCGATATATTTCAGAAGCTTCAAATTGGACAAATTGAAATAACTGAGATGAGAAGTATAGGCCAATAATGAAGTAATCAAAAGAAACCTTGAACTATTTAACATACTGTCTTTCGCAACAGACAGGTGTTTACAAATAATCACAAAAAGACTAGACACTATTGCAAGCTATGAATCTAATTTGATATACAGTTACTAGATAGTATATTTTGTATTGTTTCTGTATTTATAACATCGAGAATGACGGACAATTTATGACAGTGTCTGTTAAATTTCATTTGATTAATATTACCTAGCACTGTTTTCTTCAATGCAAAAATAATCCACATCTAACAAAAAAATCCACTAAAACTTGAGCTAGAAGCCGTCTTGATGTGCGAGCTTAGAGCCATGTTGAAGACTTTTATACGAATTTGAGATTCATAGTGTAAAACCTGCTATATGTCTTGCATGTTTTTATATGTCCAGTTGTTGTTACACTATTTGTATTGTTTCTGTATTTAACAGTACAATTGTAGAGAAATCTGTTTAAATATGTGTAAGATTGTTTGCCAAATAAAAATCCATTTTGCTGATGTTTCATTACTGCTGTAGTTTGGTCGAAATTCTAGCAAATATTTCCCCTAAAACATACACAGTTTCTTGATACGACATTAAACGAAAAGGGACAAGCACAATTACAGGTTTGCATTTCTCTTAAAGACAACAACCAACATCAGCCAAGAAGATGGACATACAGTTAGGTATAACTTTTCTAATGTCACACCTACGATGGAACGTTAACGGGACGTTGCATTTAATGATCTGCGTGTCCTTTCTGTTTTGGTTTAAGGAATTATATAACTAAAACGTGTAATGGGGGATGCATGCATAAATAGAAATGGTTCTACTGTTGGTTTTCCTTGTTTGCGCTGCGGTTTACCTATTGCTGTTAAAACATTATGAAAAAAGTCTTTTTAATAATAGTTAATGGTTTGGTATCAACAATTATAATTCTAAGTTTTTAAAAAACGCGAATTTACTATGAGCAGTTTTATTGCAGGATAATTTTTTCATATTTCCATGCTACCAAATGAGCAGTTTCTGTATTAAATCCGAACCAAAACAAGTATCGCAGAATGTACAGCCATGTGGTTTAACTTTAAACACAGGAACTGATGGTAAATATGTTATGCATATTCCGCCAATCAGCTTTAGACAGAACAGGGACATAACATATCAGGTAGTTTTTTTTAAAGATAATTTTTATATTTCAACTATGAACTAACAACATATTAGAATTTGAAAATCATTGGTTGACCGGTTCATATGTTGTTGTACGAAAACGACATCAAGTTTCATTTTCCAATCAAACAGAATCATAGATAATTTTGAGAGGTAAACAAAGAAAATCATCAATATAAGACTTGACCTGCATTTTGTCATTATAATAATTATATTAAAATTTAAAAGCATTAGTTAAACGGTAAAACATATCAGCACATAGTTGAATGTTTTCAGAACATTTATATCTTTTGCCCCTTTTTTGTAAATAAACTCATCATAGATACCAGGACTAAATTTTGTATAAACGCCAGACGCGCGTTTCGTCTACAAAAGACTCATCAGTGAGACTCGAATCCCAAAAAGTAAAAAAGGCCAAACAAAGTACGACGTTGAAGATCATTGAGGACCAAAATTCCTAAAAGTTTTGCCAAATACAGCTCAGGTAATCTATCCCTTAGGTAGAAAAGCCTAAGTATTTCGAAAATTTCGAGAATTTGAAAACTTAAAGATGTCATAACATGTAAAATGAATTTATTTACCTTAACCTACTCATGTCATATCAAACGTTCAAAAATGATAGTTCTCCTTTTTAAACGTATATATTTAAATTTCTGTTGGTATTCTCGATGTAAAAATATTTTAACATAATTATCATTTTCTCCTCTCTGTTTCATCTTTATGGTTGGGATCTACAAGTATTTGATAATTATGATAGTGTACAGCAAAGCTCTGTATATTCAAACATGAAAAAAAATATAATCGTGCAATAAACCCTCCTAAAATAAGTTATATATGTCGTGTGGTCTAGCGGGACGGCTGCAGTGCAGGCGATTTGGTGTCACGATATCACAGAAGCATGGGTTCGAATCCCGGCGAGGGAAGAACCAAAAATTTGCGAAAGCAAATTTACAGTTCTAACAATGTTGGGTTGATGTTTAGACGAGTTGTATATCCATTATGTACACAGCCATGTATCACCATCATTGATAGCGATCCGATGGATACATCTGTTGTAGGGTTGTCACTGACTCAGACGTACTTATGAATATAATTATTTTCTGTGACTGTATCTTACATTAATTTGTAGGATCCTTTACTATAGATAATTTAGCTGATCTGTAACAATAACATCTTCATGCCTTATATCTCATATACTGTAGTACGCCGCTAGATTAAAACTGACGTGGAAAGGTAACTGGATGGAGATTAATCTCATTAGCACTCATACCATATCTTCTTATATAACATCTCCATGCCTCATATATCATGTACTGCAGTACGCCGCTAGATTAAAACTGACGTGGAAAGGTAACACATGCCCACCGGGGCTTCACAAAAGTAAAGCTTTCGGTGGGCATGTGTTACCTTTCCACGTCAGTTTTAATCTAGCGGCGTACTGCAGTACATGATATATGAGGCATGGAGATGTTATATAAGAAGATATGGTATGAGTGCTAATGAGATTAATCTCCATCCAGTCACAGCTAGTAAAAGTAGACCATAATAAGTCAAAGTACGGTCTTAAACACAGAGCATTGACACCAGCAAGCTATACAGGGGCACAAATGACGAATGTAAAACCATTCGAACTGGAAATCAAACGGTCTTATCTTTATAAAAAAAGAGAAACGGGAAACATTTATGAACCACATCAACAAATGACAAACACTTAACATCAGGGTATTTTTTAGTGCTGGTGCAAACAAATGCATCGGGCGCCGAAAATCACCCAACCTGTAAAAAGCAGTAATATTTCACAACATAGAAAGACACACCAGAAAATATCGATTGAAATGGTTTAACTCAATCATAAGACATATAACCACAAACAAGTGAAAATACACTGAAGGAATACATTTGATCTATGACACAAGGTATATACAAAATTTATAAAACAAGGGAATTAGATGAAAGACAATATCAGAAAGAGAACCAAAACCTTTGACAAAATGTTGCCAAACAAGATCAAGTACACAGGTAAAAAAAAATAAGTTTGTATTGAGTAATCAAATTGAGTAAGGAAATGTGGAATGTGTCAAAGCAGCAACAACCCGAACATAGAGCAGACAACAGCCGAAGGCCACAATGGGTCTTCAATTTCGCGAGATATACAATGTAGCAAGTTATACAATGTCGGCGTACATACTGATATAGATTGAAGTAAAACGTAAACATAACTATACTTCATGTAGAAAATTCAAAAAGTATCTACAATTGAATATCCAACTTGCTAATGATACATTTGCCGGGTTGGAGGAAAGAAAATAAATGACAGAGCGACATAATTCACTAATGAAAACTTCTGGTCTTGTTTAAACTTGTTAAACTTAGTCCTGAAATAGTTTTTCTTCAAGCTGTCAGATTTAACGCAATCAATGAAGTGATTTAACTAAATGTATACTATCAAAACGTGGTAATATTGACATACATATCTAAATGATACTTTAAAATATGTTTTTCAGATATTCCGACCAGCAATTACAAGTGTAAAAAAATCTCTACCTAAGTGGAAGCCAAAGTTGTTGATGGCAGTCAGCGACAAAATATGCATGAAATTTGCGAGGAAATCTTTGAAAACACCTATATACCTATCTTTCCCCTTACCAGAATTTTCAAGAACATCAGGTTTGGAGCCTCGGCTGATTGGCTTCAGAGATAATCGTATATTTATTATGAAAATGGATGTCAAAATAGTTAATGATGAGATATTGTATAAAGTCAAAGGTTATGATGGGTAAGTTGTGTTTGTGTGGATGATTACTGAACATTGTTACAGAAGTTATATTTTTTTTGTAAAAATATCAACCTTTAAAAGATGTGTTTTTCGGATGTTTCAGTCTCGATGAAACTCGTTTCTTGCTCATTTCTGAAACATGTGATAAAAGTGGAAATATCAATGAATTTGAATATATTACAATCAAACTAAACTATGTTAAAAATATTGTGTACGGACAATAGGTAGTTTTAAGGATTTCTTTGTTAATGCCATAACTTAACCGGCCAGTAGCACCAGCCAGCATGCCGAGGAATGAAGTGCGGTGTACACAGAAATGATTTTTCCAAATCCATTCTTTCTTTTCACAATTATTGATAAATTAATGTATATTTTTCAATCATTTATACAAAAGAAGTCGAAATAGTTTGCTTTTTACTATAAATGAAAGAGAGGGCAATCACAAATTTACGGAATTAACAGCATGGTAACCTGGTTCTATAGCGCTAACCCTCTCACTTGAACGACAGTCTCATCAAAATCCGTTATATTTACATTGATGCGTTAAATAAACAGACACAATAAATAAAATAGTAAAAATATGGGTACATCAGTCATCATCGTTTAACAATTTTAAAAGGAACAATTTAAAAGAACACAAAAATATCTACGAACACATTTATTGAATTGAGTGTCTGACGTCAGAAAATTTGTATACGTCACATAAATTTGTCGTTCAATGTGCATACAAACAATTTTAAAATTTACATAGGCAATGTTAGCATACAGGGTTAAAAAAATCAAAAGTATGTAAGAATAAATTTCAGAAATAGACCGAGATTTAAACTAGTCCAAAAGTTGTATATAGAATTTATAAGAATCCAAATATAGTTAATTCCACTACGCCATGTACGCGATTAAATGATTTTGACGTTCGTGGTTTGTGGATGATAAAATCATCTTTAATGAAAGTAAGACAAATATTTAATTGAGAATCAGTGTTTTGTCAATACTAATGACAGCCCGAAAATTGTCACGAAAAATGAACAAAATGATTGAAGTAGTGTACTTTGAAGTATCCATGCACCACCATATCATTTTTCTTCATCAATGGCTTTATCATAGTCATTTAAACTCCAAAATCATCTTAGGAAAAAAGTTAAACTCTAGAAAAGTAACGTGTAAATCCTTAATATTTTCCTTGATTGTTACAAATGTACAATAACAGTGTGCATTGGAAATATGTTAAAATAAAGGTAAATGACCTCTGCAGATTCTTGTTAATCGTTATAAAATTATAACATGTAACTAATTGACACCGCTCTGAAAGGAATTGTATACAGTAACATATGTATAATAGACCGTTGGTTTATCTGTTTGAATGGTTTTATAGAAGTAATTTTGGGGCCCTTTATAGCTTGTTGTACGGTGTGAGTCTAGAGCTCCGTGTTGAAGACTGTAAATTGACCTATAATGGTTGACTTTTTAAAAAAAATGTTATTTGGATGAAGAGTTGTCTCATTGGCACTCACATCTTATCTTTGACATTCCAAATTGGTTGTCGGATTTATACGAGGTAGGCCTTTCAAGTAGGTCGACTGTGTATAATTTTGCTTCCTTATACTGCTAAACGGCGATCGCGTTTCTGTTTTAACCTTCATGAGAAAAGCATAAAATATGGGACTCTACCAAAAAAACTGTTATACCTTCATAATAATTGTTCCACCCGTATATAAAGCGTTTATCTTATTCATTGACAAGTAAGTGCTTTAAAGGTTATTACAGTTTTGTATCAATCAATTTGACATATTTTCTTACTTAAGAATTGAAAGCTTTAGAAAAATCATGGAGTTATAAGTAATTAAGCTTATTTTAGGAATTTCATTACGATAAAGCTTAAGTTTTGACCGAAATATATTTTGTATGAAGCCCTGAAGCGGCTTATTCTGACATATATGCTCACAGTCAACGCTTTTACAAAGCTATGAAATTACCAAAACGAAGCATTCAATACTTATCACTACATGTTTTGATATGATCATGAAAACACGATTACAATCAAGTGTTTCTTTGATTAACCTGTGCAATTTGTTGTGGAAACGTGATTCATCATGAAGGTGACATGTTGTTCATTCTTCATTTCCACTATTTATTGATATTCAATTATAGCTATTTCCTGATAGAAAGCAGTCTGAGAATTATTTTAAAAATTGAATACGAAATGTTATGATTGGTTTGTTACATTATTATCATGACCTTAACTTTTTCTCGCTTGCTTATAGTCGATACATATATTCTTTTTCCTGACCGATTGACCATTGAGATTTTACGACACAAGGGAACCAAAACAAAACTTCTCTAGATTTTAAAACGGTGAATTGATTCAGATTTAATAAATTGTCACCCAGACAATAATACAATTTATTCATTGTAACTTCTTATTCAAATAAGTATGATAGATCAAAGTTGTTTTGAATGGCATGACTTTTAGATTATATAATGCATGACTTTTAGTTTATATAATAGCATGACTTTTAGTCAATCTGATTAAAAACCGATCTCTCATCTCTCCTGTTTTCGCGTGGTAGATATAACGAAACCCGCTTTGAGGTCACATGTGAGTGAACTAGAAGTTACAAATTTATAATGATATGCAAATGAGTTGACGACCAATCAATAAGCCAATCAAAAAAATGTATGAATATTATTTTGACTGACAATTTCGTCGTATATAAATGAGTAACATCCCTTTACCTTACGGTAAACTTTGAAGAAGGGGAAGACTTAATTTCATTGGTCGAAAAAAGACACACCTACGAGGTCACTCGCATGTGACCTCAAAGCGGGTTTCGATAGATCTCCCATGTGACATATCAGAAAACTGGAGCGATGAGAGATCGGTTTTTAATTAGATTGACTTTTAGTTTATATAAATGTTTGTAAGAATGAAAAAATATTAAAAAAATACTCAGGGAAAATAGTAAAATTACAAAAATACTAAACCCCGAGAAAAGTCGCTAATCGAATTGCAAACTTACTTGATAAAAGACATCAAAAGAATGGACAGCAACTGCCATTTTCCTGACTTGGTACAAGTATTTTTAAATGTAGAAAATCGTGGATAAACCTTGTTTTAAAGCGCTAATCTCACTTGTATGACAGTCGCATCATACACTTGTATTAAAAGAGATAATCGAAACTGGAAATACGATTATCCAAATATAGCGACGACAGATATAGGTAAATTCTTCAGTCATTTTACTATTATGATATAATAGTATGTAGCTGTTTTCATTAGAACTATTAATAATATATGCACAAAAAGAAATGTCATAGGATGTTGAAACGTGATTAATTCATCACCATAATTTTATCATGTGCTACCAGATATACGTTTAAGTGTCAATATCAATAAAACGCTATCCAGTTACGATTATCTTCTCATTCTTTAATACCATAATTATCATCGCGAATTTTTCTACGACAATTTTCGAAACGCTTAGACAATTCCAGTGCACTGTTACGATTAAAATACGATGTAATGGTATAGAAAAACCTTGCAGCTGAATAACTATTGACAAAAACATGCTACATTTGAGTAAAATGACTGTGAAGATTTTACCTATATCTACCGTCGCCATATTAAGATAATCGTAATTCCAGTTACGATTACCTCTTTAATACCAGTGATCAAATTCAATTATGTTGACAACGATATGTGAACAAAACAAACAGACATAGAAGGTAAAATGTCACAAATCGGGGTACAATAGCAACACGAACCCCACTTAAAACTGGGGTTGATCACCAGTTCCACAGAAGGGTAGGAAGATCCTGCTCAACACGCGTCTACCGTCGCGTTGCTCATGTTATTATAAAGGCGTTAAGACGTTGTTACCGCATTATATGACAATATATTTTTACCATTCTTGCAGGGCTGCATTAGCTGTTGTACGAGTTGACAGACATTTAGATATTGGTATTTTAAAGAAAGAACTTGACATTTTTTATGGAAATCGCATACTCTGCAATATTATATTGTTTGCCAAAAGTACGAAGGAAGGTTCAAGTGACCTTGGTCAATTATTTGTTCAATGTGTGATAAGAGCAGAACTTAATGATACACTTACAAATTTGATTTCAATCAGACGTTTCAGATGTATCCATGTTACTGATACCTTATGTTTGAAACCTTTACAGAGAATTCGCATTCAAGTATCTGGTGGCATTTCGTCTCTGAATAGGGTTGGAATTCCGGTTCTAAATCATTTCTTGACATTTTTATGTGGATCTAAGGAAAATACAATCGAGTTTCCAGTCAACGTGATAAAAAGCGGGACTCCTTATGCCATTGTGAAGCTTTTGCTGGATAATATGTCACGCGGGATAGTATCAGAAGTTCATTTTGAACCATATATGCCTTTTAAATGTTTGTATGCGGAACACGCCATGTGATATTGAACAGATGTGTGTAAAGGAGAGCTCGCAAAAGCTTTGTCATGTGTATTTTTATAGTGTTGGTAGAGATTCCCTCTACTGTTGGATTTACCACAAACCATTAATAAAAGATATAACAGTAGTTCAGCTAGTGTTAACTATCATTATTTTAGTTTAAGAAAGTTGAAATATTGAAACGAAGAACTTAAAAGAACAAGCTGCCAAAACAAGAAAACAAAAGACAAAACGTAAGCATAATTTGAAAACAGTGATAAAATATCCCATTGTATTAGTAGTACGGCAGCATTGTAATTCTTGTGTTCGGATGTAAGAATAGTAACATGCATATTAAACATATCAAGCGTTTAGTTCTTTGTTCTTTGCTAAAACGTTTGTAGATTTGTCTTTCATTTTTACTTATGTACTTTGTTTATATGCTTTCTATGTTACATATAACGTGGCTCTTTTCTTATATGAACAGTCATTGTGTTATTATGCTATGGTTATTTTCGTACTCCTGTTTTTCATGTTTGCTAATGTGCCTTGTCTATATATCTCTTTGTGTGTCTTTGTTTTACATGTGTTTCTTTTTATAGAGATTAAGATTATAACACAATGTCGACTGCTGATCCTAAGTTTTTGACATTTTACCTTGTGTGTCTTTAGAAAAAACTATATCAACAACGAAAAACAAAATGGCAAACAGATTCTCTATAGACAAATTACGTCAGCAAAAATTAAAGACATGAATACAAAAAAGTACAATAACAAAATAATAGGATGTAAAGATATCGTTCCACACTATAGATATTTTACCAAAATAATGGAATAAACAGTAAAGGTATAAAATATACAAAGACAAATAAAAAATTACTCGTACTAACAGTATCTTTAATCTGTATATCAAGACCAGCATGTTCTAATTTTGAAGTTAGTACATAATCTTTATCTACAAGGTCTTAGTATAAACCAAATTGACTATGAAATTCGTTTTAGGAAGAAAGAAAAAACGAGACGTTCTTTGACATAATCCCGGTTTATTATTTTCTGACCATATACTAGGTAAATTCTGTAAAGTCTTAAGTAGTATCTGCAAGTTCTTGAATACTGAATTAATTAGGAAATTTATATCCCATATGTCGTTGAAATTTGTATATTGATGCATACATGGCTAAGTTAGGGTTAATTATAAATTCAAAATCAAAATCGTTCCGCTTGTAATAGACTCTGATACTGAGAGATAACCGCTTAAATCAAATTCGAGGAAAAAAAAAGAAAATAGAACGAAGTGTTATCAGATCCTGTTAAGCAAAGCTTGGACAAATGATCTGTACTTTAATCAGATTGTATAATTTTTTATAAATCTACTGTACTGTGACACCTATACAGATAATTTGAAAGTGTTGTTCTAATATCATACCAACATACTTTCAAATTTTCAGTTGTCTGATAAAAGTTAATAGACAGTTGTTTCAAAATGAAATTTTAAGTAAAAAGTATATAGATGCTTTATTTCTTAATTATACCCTAATCTTACGTAAAACTAAGAATTGATGTTGGAAATATGTTAAAGAGACAACACAACGACCATGTATAAAAAAACAGTCAAAGGTCACCAATTGGTCTTCAACGAATCGAGAAATCCAGCACCCGGATGAGGGGTACACCTGCCCCTAAACAAAATGTGTTTTAGTTCAGTGAAAATGAACTCCAAAACATATAAATGAATTAAAATTAAAAAAAATAACATACAAGACTAACAAAGAATAGAGGCTCATGATTTGGGACAGGTTCAAAAATACGGCGGAGTAAGTTCATTTATTTTACATATTTTAACATAATTTCATTTTGTTCACTTAAGACTTTCTTAATATTATTCATTGTCAATTACGAAACGATGCAAGTAATTTAAATTTTCACTTGTTTCATGATTTTTTGACAGAAGAACCTTCCTGTCCTAAATGTTTATATAAATGTGAAGACAACCAACATTATTTTTTTGATTGTCCATCATACACTATTAATAGGATCACACTCCTTGATAAACTGTCTGCTTATGGAGTTGATATTGATTTAAACTTGATACTATTTGGTGATCAATCTTTGAGTATTGAAGACAATGTGCAGATAGTTAAGGCTGTTCATGATTATATAAAAAAATCAGAGAGATTTGTATAATGAAATGTATTTTATAGTCCAAAACCAAATTAACTTTTACTTTGTATGTCTGTATTTTGTATTATATTAAGCTCTTAGACCCGAATCAGCTGAAAAATAATTAATATTGAAACAAAAGTTATAATGAAATGACAGTACATTGAAATTAATATTATTAAAGCTAAAAAGTTACTAAATGCACCTTTATTTCTATATCATTCATATATTCAATTTGTTTATCTTTAATTTCTTAAATCTATTTTTTTCTTTCTTTTATTATTAACATTCTTAATTCTTTTTATATTATTATAATTCTTTATTGTATCAATATGGTTACTACTTGCTGTCGTTTTTCTTCAGGTGCAATAATTTAGTAAAAATAAGTACATGATATCAAACATGTTGTTTTAAAAATGAGTTATTAAATTTATTATTTTAGATAGCTGACTGGAGACCATTTAGTTTAATATGAGACCTCTAAATCAATGTTGGAGTTTATAAAACTTAAACTTTTTTCATAGTAAATTTTTTATTAATTTTTCATTTGAAGCATTTTGAAAATAGTCATACTTTTGATCTGATTTAACTATTTGAAACATCATTCCAGTCAGCTAAGAGGTATTTTTGAAAAAGTAATTCTGTTTTGTCTTTATGTTTGTGCATGTGTTGCTTTGTTTGAATGTAATATATTGTACCTTGTTTTGTGGAAAGGGCTTACATAGGCTATGCCTATTGCCCAATCCAATTCAATTTATTTGAATAAAATATTGTTTAAACTAAACTTTCTTATGAAATAATCGTTATTATAAAAATAGTATTTCTAAAAAATTCGAAAAGGTTTTCTTGATTGAATACAGGACTGACAAAAAAAACCAATGAAATATTATCAGAACGGATACAAGAATAGAAAAAAATATAAATGTGTAATGATCAATTTTTATCAGAGGTTTTTTTTATGATACTTTTGAAAATTCTAATCGAAAATGTAATAAATGTTATATGACATAGATTATATCAGCAACAAAACAGTGACAAATGAACTATAAGTTGAAATATAGTCAAGAAATAGCGATACCAACCAAGTGCAACTATAAAAGCATTAAGAATAAGTGTGTGTCCAACAGATGCTTTTCTAAATATTCATACATCCGGAACGCCTTAACCTATGTCTTTTAAAGCCAGATACCAATTACTAGTAAAAGCGATGCTCCAAGTTAACAAAGGAAACAATAAGTTGCAAATGTTAAACGTCCGACATTCTTGTTTGATTTGCCACTTGAAGCCAAATATTGAAAAAAAAACCAAGTATGTATTCATTTGTAAGAAGCGAAATAGTCGAATAGTTATATTGACAACTATCTGCACTTCAGTTTTTCTGTTGTTTCGTTGTTTTCCTCTTAAAGTTGATGTGTTTCCCCGAGTTTTAGTTTTTAACCCGGATTTGTTTTTTTTCAATTGATTTATGACTTTCGACCAGTAGTATACTATGGTTGGCTTTATTTACATATAAATATAAAAAAGAAAATGTGGTATGGTTGCCTATGGAACAACTGTCCACAAGAGACTAAAATGACACATACATTAAGAACTATAGGTCACCGTACGGCCTTCAACAATGAGAAAAGCCATAAAGTTCATCTGAGGTAGTTGGTGTTTTCGCTTTTAAGTATATAAAAGATACAAAACGACAAAGACCATGCTGACAGTTTGTCTTGCTAACCATATATACTGATAGAATGATAGCTAGAAACATCACAGTTCCAATTTTACAAATTGTAGGCCTTGTTGTGATTCGCTGTTTCGTATGATCACATTATTAACAGGTTGCAAGTATTTTATACGGAGCCTTTAAAATACAACTACTTTCAACACTTATTAAAACACAATAACAGGTTTTTTTGAAAACCAATAGACACATCTTAGAACATCCAGTAGAACCGGGACAAAAATAATCACACATGATACGATTATTCCTATGTAACCAATAGAAACGGAACTAGTTCGGTCATCTGCTGCCGAACTTTTAGAACGTATAAACCGGTTAGTGTTTGTCTTTTGTACCCGGATTTTCATCTGAAGCGCTTCTAATTCCGGTTTCATGAGATCCTTGATTTCAAGCGTGCTGAGGTTAGCATTTTGTAAATACAACGTACCATTTATTATGTCCAACATCCGCGCATGGGCATTGACACGAAATAATTGATAAGCCAGTATTTGAACTTGTCGAACCATGTAACGTTGTGGTATCTGTATTTGCAGTGGGAGTGATGTCTGCTAACACTACAAAGTAAAACAAAATATGTAAGTGTACCATAAACTATTAAATGAAACTATAAACTAGAAGTGCATGTTCTAACTATATAAACTTCATTTGCAGAAATGTGCCTTACTCAAAAACTGCGCAAACAGAGTAACATAAAAGAATGACTTTGATTAACCGACACGATATGTTTATGTCTCGACTCACTACCGACTGAATTTTAACGTCTTTTTTAAAAATATCATAACATATAATTTAAACTATTGTGTCTTATTCCAGATTGTCACATTTGAGTGTGGATTCGAATGGCGGATTATTCATATATATAAGGAGAATCCTACCCTTTTGATGTATACGGTTTCTAACCTTGTTGTATTCATATGATTACATTATATGTTGTTTTGTGAGAATTTAACTCTATTATCTGCTGTTTTTGTCGCATAAATAGCTAACTTACATGAATTTGCTAAATGCAGTATTTTTAATAGTTGTTTTCAAAGGTACCAGGATTATAATTTTAATAGTACGCCAGACGCGCATTTGGTCTACATAAGACTCATCAGTGACGCTCATATCAAAATATTTGTAAAGCCAAACAAGTACAAAGGTGAATAGCATTGAGGATCCAAATTTCCTAAAAGTTGTGCCAAATACGGCTAAGGTAATCTATGCTTGGGATAAGAAAATACTAATTTTTTTCGAAAAGTTTTGTAAACAGGAAATTTGAAAAATTACCACGTTATTGATATTCATGTCAACATCAAAGTGTTGACTACTGGGCTGGTGATACCACGTTTAACTAATACAAATGTTTTTTCTATTAACTGATTTAACGCCTTTTGAATTTTTTTAAAGTACCTTTAAAGAGTTATTGTACACGATAGCTAGAATATTTTAGCTGCTACATTTACTCTTATCAATCGAGAAGTACAAAACAGACACATATAATTACCCCTCCTATAGACAGAATTTCTCCAATAACCTCCGCAAGTCTGACTTTTATTTCCAACACACCCATTGTTGCACTCATTTTCTGGTCGTTGTGGGTAAATAGTTGGATCTCCAATTGAGTTTCCACAGAAACACTGACGTGTTGCCGAAAATGTGCGTTATTTTATTCTTTAAGTTCTTATTCAGTAAGGATAAAAAAAAACATTTTATAACTGGAGATGTTTACAGAAATGTATCGATTTTTTTCTATAACGGTTTATATATGAATTATACCTATTTCATGAACACGTCTGCTTTTACATTTTGTGAACATTCTCACTGCACATTAATTTAATTGTGCATCATATCTTTTATGTATGTGTTAAAAAATAAGATGTGGTATGATTGCCAATGAGACAACTATCCACAAGAGACCAAAATGACACAGACATTAACAACTATAGATCACCGTGCGAACTTGAACAATGAGCAAAGCCCATACAGCATCGTCAGCTATAAAAGGCCCCGATATGAACATGTAAAACAATTCAAATGAGAAAACTAACGGCCTTATTTATATAAAATCTATGTTTTGATGTTATGCTATTGTTTCAGATAAAGAGGTAGAAGGATTGGTACCAGTAAAACGTTTAATCTCGCTGCAAATGTTCGCACCGGTCCTAAGTCAGGAATCTGATGTACAGTAGTTGTCGTTTGTTTATGTAATTTATACGTGTTTCTCGTTTCTCGTTTTTTATATAGATTAGACACATGTTTGAATGGTTGTACACTAGTAATTTTGGGGCCCTTTATAGCTTGTTGTTCTGTGTGAGCCAAGGCTCCGCGTTGAACGCTGCACATTGACCTATAATAGTTTACTTTTTTTCTTAAATTGTTATTTTGATGGAGTGTTGTCACATTGGCACTCACACCACATCTTCCTATATCTATATGTCAGGTTTCTCTTGTGTATGTCTTTCTTGCATGTGACGTTGGTCTGTACATTCCGTTATCGTGTTATTGTGTAATGGTAATTTTTTGATTATATATCTGTTTGGTTTTATAGTGATTAAAATGGTAACAGAACGATGACTGCTGTATCCTTCTTTGTTGACATTTTAACCTATTGTGTCGGTTTGTTGACAATAGAATGGATTTTTAAACGTCTGACTTACATCTGAGGGGTTCAATTAGCTGTAAAACAAGGTTTAATCCACCATTTTCTACATAAAATACCTGTATTAAGTCAGGAATATTACAATTGTTGTCCATTCTTTTGATCCGTTTTGAATTTCCTTGGAGTTTATTTTATTTTATTTTTTTATTGCAATTCTAAATGATCGTGTATTGCTTCAAACTTTTTAAAATTGATAGTTTTATGGGAGGACAGTTATCATTGTTAAGTCATATATAAGTCTTGTTTCGTAATAAAACCGAAAAAAATAGAACCATATTAGTATAAGCATAAATAACAATTACATTAAAAATTTAATAAAATATCCATATCACCTACATAGATAAATATTTTGACAAATAATTTGGTGTCCCTAAAATTTGGAATACACTTTTTAATACTTAAATACTAGAATGAACTAAATTCAAACCAGCTGATCATAAACTATGGATCGTGGAAGAAAACCACAACAGGAAATAAAAGGACGCGATGTAATCTAAAACAAGAACTATCTTTAAAAAAGGTATCCGACGTATTTAAATTTTAGTATATGTTTAAACCTATCATTTCAGAAGCACAATGACTTAATGATGCAGGACCTCTTTAATAAAATCTCCATCTGAATGTAACTACAAGAAATTCTTTACTAAGTCTTGTTATATTAAGGCAATGATATTTAAGAATATTGTGATGACACCTAAAAAAATTATTTGTCAAAAAATCCAGTGCAAATAACAAGAAACAAATATACATTTACTACTGTCTACATTAAACTTAATTCATGGTTAACAAAGCTAGAAACTATTGGTAGTATAAGTAGTATCTTTCTGTTTACATTCACCAAAACCCCGCAGAAATCTCACATGCGTACACATGTAGGTGCGTTCTAAAAGTCATGGAAAAATTATATAATTGTCCCGAATAAACAGCTGTCATGGATCCAAAGAGTTTTTGGAGAAACAATTATTCTAATAAAAATATAAATCTTTGTAACATCTAGTTCAAATATTTATAGTTTTTAACTTGCTTTCCGTCACGATATAATTTTCGAGACGTTTTTTCAAACACAACCAAATCACCCACCATGTCAGCATTTTGTCCAATCACAGAAAGGATTTTCGAGCATGCGTATTCTGTTGCCATAGTTAAGCGTCCTTAAGTTCAAAGTGCACAAACCGAAACTATACCGACTACGTCGGAAAAAAACTCACTAGCAGTGGCGGATCCAGAAATGTTTATAAATATGGGCCCACTGACTGCCTAAGAAGTCGCCCGCGCCGGATATGCTTCAGTGATTCCCTAAATAAACAAAAAATTTCCCAGAAAAAGGAAAAAATCCTCCTCTGACTAGCTCTTTACAACTAAACGACGCCAGTTAAATAAACACAAACCGGGTCACATATTGAGCTATCTAAATAACAAAGAAGAACCAGTATTTTTTTTTACCAAAGGCGTATTTCGTTAGATTTAGTCATTTTATATTGTAAGGATTTAGTTATAGAAGACGACAGTACCAATCTGAAACGAAAGTAAAAAAATAAGCTGTGGGTGCTAGTGAGTTAAATTCACCTCTGTAACACAAAGAACCATCAACGTTTATCACGTTTAGCTTGACACAAATGTCCCCTTTCAACTGACTTTATAGTTTGTTCGTATGTTTTGTTTAAGTACATGTTAAATTTCGACAAATCATGAATGTGTCTGTCTCAAGTCATAACTCTGTTACTTAGTTGGTTGCACGTGCTGTTGTATATCATTCGTTAATTTTTCGTTCATTGGTTTTATATTTTAATCAAACCATTCGTATTTTTGTTTGTTTGAATCGTTTTACATTTTTTATTAGAGGCCGTACATTTAACTTATGGTTGTTAACCATTTTATTGGTCTCTAGAGGAGATTTGGCTCATTGGCAATCATGCCTCTTTTTCTTAGCAAATGCTGAAGACTGGTTTGGGCATTCTTGGAACAATAGATAGTGACATTCTGTATTAGCAGATATTTTATGACGATTTTCAATGATTAAAATACTTTAGACCAGTTTGGTCATTCTTCTAAAGACAGTAAGGAACAGTCTCCTGTTAAAATTTAGATCAAGTTGATTTTTCTCAGACAGAGTCTTACCTGAAGTCCAAAGTGAGAATATTTTGCACATTTATCGTAGCATAGCTCAAAAGTCATACGGCTATCGTCTATCATGTCATCTAGCATTCGCTGTGGGTCATCTTTATAGCAACCCATGTATTCATAACCTGTTGCAAAAGTAATGGCATCTTTTATCAGAAAGCTAAATAACTTATTGTGATATGTATATTAATTTGCATGAATTATTATTATTTTTTTAAAGGTTACCTTTGTATTATAAATTATGTTTATTATTGTAAACTTACCTCATGTTACACATAGATGTGTCCAAGCGTTGCTTTACAATAAAATATTGAAATATTAATCTTGTTACCCATCAAGATGGTTTGTCTGAATGTTTTATTCCTGTAAATTGTATTAGCTTTTTTGCAAAAATGGAACCACTGTTTTTTGTCTTTTCACCATTTGTTTTTTTTTTGTGGTGAGATAAGTATTCGTTACATTTCGTTATGTAAATTGGTTCGTATTCGTTTGTTTAATTCTTTACATTTGTTTTTGTTATAAGTTATACAAAAAATTTGATTTGATAAAGTACAGTTAAGAAAATCTTTGTACGATTTGACAATGTTTTGAACGATTTCTATTTTTATAAAACCTTTGACAGATTTCGATTTTGTTGAATCTTTACAACGATTTTAAATTGTTTGTAGGGTCACAGTACTTTTTGTACATTAAGAACAAAAACATGATAGATGAATTAATTGATTTTGAACTAATGATTCTGAACATGTTCGATTTATTTAATCGTTTAAAAAAACGTTGACACAGCTATCTTGTTTAAGGCCGTGTTCACATTGACCTGAACTTTGTGTTGTGTTAGTGTAACTCAAACATTAACTAAACATAATTACGTTCCTATTGATAAAACTCAATATTTGCATGTAGTTTAAATCATGTTTTGTCTACACGCAGTCGATAGTCGATGTAGGCTTTGTGTAGGTTAAGTGTACACAAAACAAGGCATTCAGAACTTTAATTTTCCCATGTATATTTGAAAAAATATACAATATTAAACGCTATAATGTATGGGGAAACTTTGAATTTCGAATATTTGTTCATTCTAATCATCTGTTTGATCTGATTTTTTTTAAATCAAATTATGGAAAAATCCTTCCCTTTTTTTTTAAAGACAAATGGTCGTTCCCTTACTTAATAGAAAAGTTGTTCGAAAATTTGAATTCGGTTCTACGTCAATCTAATTAAAATATTGATTTCTGATTTCGTAACAGTACATATATAACGTAATCAGAGATCAATATTTTAATTAGTTTGGTTCTACGTAATGAACATTTAAATGACATATAGTTTACAAGCGTGAACAAATCTTATGTACATGTAACTAAACAAATTTTATAGATGTGAACAAATTTAATGTGAAACTAGTGTGCATTACATTAAACCAAAATGTAAAAATGTTAACTGTACACGGCGTTTGGTGTGAACACGGGCTAACTTTGTAAAATGAACTCATTCCAAATTAAAAGATAACAATCGTACGACTCCTTCATCTTTCGTCCGGCAAATGAACAATCATTCAA
Source organism: Mytilus edulis (assembly GCF_963676685.1). Classification (NCBI taxonomy): domain Eukaryota; kingdom Metazoa; phylum Mollusca; class Bivalvia; order Mytilida; family Mytilidae; genus Mytilus; species Mytilus edulis. The sequence continues at coordinate 35,757,231 of NC_092348.1, forward strand.
AAATAAAACACACCCGATATATACAGATCATATGAGTATTCTGGGTTTAAAGACACAATATCGAGATTACACGATGCTAATTATCTAAAGACAATGAAACATCGTATTGATCTATCGATTGGTGACGTTGAGACCGCAGTATCAATATAGTATCGATGTCATTTGTTCTATCTTGTAGCACGTTTTGTTTTATTTGACCAAGTTTGTATCAGAAGCACATCTTTATAATGCAAATATGTAGGGGCGTAATGTATCAATTGTGATATACAAAGTATAATCGTCTGATCTGTAATTTTACATATTGTAAACCTGTTTCAGATTGTGAAACTTCGCCTGAGTGTGAATACACATGACAGAATACGCCTACCCTATCGACATACATATGCTTGGTCTTATCTCAATCGATTAACGAAATATGAACATCGGTAAACTTCTTTCGCCTTGATCTGTTGTGCATCAAATTGAATGTTATTAATCATTTCTGAGCCAAACAGTTTGTTTATGCCCGCGTCACACTGTCCCGATTTTTATATACGAAGGACATCCGAATGCGAAAATTGTAAGTTCGTACGAAGTTTGTCCCGATCTCGTTAATACCAAAAAGTTACCGAAGCAAGTACGATGAATAACGAAGTCTATACGATGGTGCCGAAATTATATACGATAGCAAAAGATGGACATACGAAGGTTAACCGAAGACGGGTATTTAAGATTCATATCTCAGCCGAAGCCTACACGATGGATCACGAAGGCTACACGATGGATTACGAAGGCTACACGATGGATTACGAAGGCTACACGATGGATTACGATGATGGCGCGATGGCCATACGATGTCTAAAAGACGTCGTGTACAGCTTACGATGCATTAAAGTTATATGCCGAAGGCATCACGCGTTTTAAATTGTTTGATCAATATTGAATATATATTATACTGTACATTTAATTTCTGGTTTAATCATAAGACGGAAGACCGTGGGCTTGAAGGGTAAAACTCGACTCTGAGTCTCTGCATATAATGCCGCCTACTACATGTAAGTTGCGTGTAGATAAAATTGTTATGGACACTCTAGAACCAAAATGCTCAAAACTTGGTATAGTGTTACTCGTTAAGAATATCTTAAGCGCTATTGACTTTAAAGTTCAAAGGTCAAGGTCACAGTGGCAATTGTTATATAAGGCAATATCACCCTTCTGGACACTCTAAAACCAATATGCTTCAAAAGATTTTAACCACGTTTGGTATATTGTTCCTCCTTGTAATGATCTGACATTTTTTACGTCCAAGGCCAAAGGTCAAGGTCATGCAGATGGACTTGTTTTTTTCTCCTTGAAATAGAATAATACACAGGAAATTGGTTGCTCATTTTTTTACCTGCTGGTTCTAAAGACAATATTAAAGGTATTTCCAGTTACTGAATGTTTTGGTTGATTTCTAAAAAAAAAATTTATGTATCAAATATGCATATTCAATTTACCATTTTCTGCATGTGTCATAAACAAATATAGTGTCCATATTTGTCCCCAATATGTTACATACGAGGGGATGCCACGCTCGGCATTGCCTTGTTTGAACTGTAAAATGTGTTCACTAGTCTGAATCATCACCCATAATTATGCCCATGTTTACTGATCTATCTTAAAGGTAAGGTAATGGGTTCGTTGATCCCTTTTATTCAAAAAGAGCACTTTCCAGGAGAATATCATAATAATATAGACAAAGGGAAGGATGTGGGGAAAGCAAAAAATGCGGCAAAATATGATGTATAGAAAACAAAATGGTTACAACAACTCAGACGATACATAAAAAATCAGAATAATAAAGAAAAAGTTGGTTTCCCTATATACATGTAGGTAAAATATGATATTTTAAAAGTATTGCATTGATATTAGAATTAATAGCATTTGTTTTTTTTTTGTATAAATGAAAAAACACAGCACTTCAAATGTTACACGGACATAAATTTTTTAAACTTTTGATTTTAACTAACTTCTGAATGTATATTTAGACTCAATTGTTGTTTATATTTGAACAATATTTTTTAAAGTTAGTATTTTCTTAATTTTTTGTTGGCGAAAACAACATTTTCCGCATGGAATGTCTGCATATTTACAATTGATATTAAACAATATCGCTTTGTGATATAAGAAACGTTTTTATTGATTCACTTCTTCCATAGACTGATCTTTAGCGTATACAAGAGCCAGACTGTACTTGTATTGTAAGAGAAAAAAAGGAAAAATCACACAAATACTTAACTTCGAGGAAAATTCAAATTGGAAGCCCATACACATCAAACGAATGAATAACAACTGTCATATTTCTGACTTAGTACAGGCATTTTTTATATAGAAAATTATTGATAAATCCTGGTTTTATAGCTAGCTAAACCTCTCACTTGTATGTCAGTCGCATAAAATTCCAATATATTGACAACGATATGTGAACAAAACAAACAGACATAATAGGTAAAAATGTCAAATAGGGGTAATAGTAAGAGGCATTATAATCTTTGGGATAAAAAGTAAATCACATAAAATCGGAACTCCGCGGAAAACTAAATAATGAAGTCCCCAATCAACTAACAAAATCAAAAGCTCAAACACATCAAACGAATGGATAACAATGTCTACCTCTAACTTGGTTTTAAGGCTAGCTTAACCTCTGACTTGTATGACAGTTGCATCAAATTCCATCAAGGAAATCATGAAAGGAAATATAAGCCCGGGAATAACATTTCAATTGGAATTGGGAGATATATACTCCGTATGCAGGCGCTGCTGGAATGTTGCTACATAAAAATGAAAAGTTCACAATTGGGAAGCTGAAATCTTCTCTTTTGTCGTAAAGTTTTGTTAATCGACTCTCATTTTAAATATTTAGATGGAAGTTAAGATATGAAGCAGACCTAATTGTATCTGTTGTATCATTTATCTGTCTAAATAAAGGCAACAGTAGTATAAGTAGTATAAGCCAGATACAAATTTGGTTTGCATAGTTTACGAGCAGGCTGAGCAACAGCTGCGGCTTGTGCTGGTTTGAAGATATGGTAGATTTTGTCTGATGCTTGGTCCGTTTCTGTGTGTGTTAGTTACATTGTAGTGTTGTGTCGTTGTTCTCCTCTTATAATTATGCGTTTCCCTCAGTTTTAGTTTGTTACCCCGATTTTGTTTTTTGTCCATGGATTTATGAGTTTGAACAGCGGTATACTATTGTTGCCTTTATAGATAACCAACACGATAGTTGGGCTTCAAATACCGAAAAGGATCATGAAACAATTCAGAAAAAAATTCTGATAAAAAATGATCGTTTCTAAGAATCTTGGTTTAAAATTTGTAGTAAAATGGCCGTTTATTTTATCGTCTATGTCATTTCAGAAAGTGTGCTACTCACTTGGAGAGTTAATTTGTATACAAGACAGTTGTATTTACTAAATAATTTATGTTCGGTGAAGCTTGTCGAATCGGAACTGAAATTTATTTATTAGTAATACCGAAATCACATGTATGCGTTTATTTCAATTCGACGCGTGATGAAGAGCACATGGATGAATACCTTATTGTCACTGTATGATATCATTGGTTTCTTAGATAGATGTACTAATATATTGATATGAATTGGCTTGATGTTTTAGAGTGTATTGTTTGAATGATTAAAATATTAAAGTCCGCTTCTCACCTTGAATCTGAGAGCTCATTCGTGTAGTATACAAGTTTTGATTTGTATTGATTAAATCGGCTAAGCTTATCGACACTATAAAATAATCATTTAATCAACCTCTAACAAATTGGTAGTTTGCCAAGATAGGAAAATAACATGTTTGTTTGTGAAAATGGCGAGCTAGCATTGTAACTTAGTATCGTTTTATCGTTTTGGGTACCTAGTCAATATAACGACAATAATATCAAATTTCTACCAACTGAATACGTTATCATTGTCATTGTCAATATCCTGTCACAGTACATTTATGTGCAAAAATGTTGTTATTTAATGAAGGAAGCACAACCTCTGACATGAAAAATAAGAAACAAACGTCGTATTTTAAAATATATACAGATTACTTACACGGAAGTGTCCATTCCTATTGAAACTTACAATAGCTGTCGGAGTACTAGTAAGACTACACATTTACAAAGGTAAGCCATATAGTGGTGATCTCAAATAATTTTATTACAATCAAATAAATTTGCCGTTCTAGATTTTTGCTTGCTCTTGGGACAAAACCATCTGTCCAAAAGAAAGCCGAAAAACCTACAGAAAAATTGAAGGAAGCTAAACAGAGTCACCACAGAATACCGAGTCTTGTTGAGCATATTATTTGAAGGCGACCTAAATGAAGATCTAAATAAACAAACAGGCACGAAGCGCAACCTCTATCTCCGTGATTTCATAAAGGAATGCAACTTGAAATACGATAATAAAGAAAAAACCTTTGTTAACTCACTCGGACAGCAATCATCAGAAATAGACTATTTTCTGCATATCCTGCCAGAAAATGAATCTGACAACAAACAAGTACTCAACCACGTGACAGAAAACACATCCGATCATCACCCAATTCGTATGAGTACCAAATTCACTTATGAAAGCTTAAATAACAGTCATGCGCAAACTAGCAGCAAAATTGCAAAAAGAGCTAACTGGGACAAAGTAGACAAAGAATGGTATTCTGCTCACATCAACATACATATAGACAGCCTCCAACTAAGAGAAAATATGAAAGAAACAGAAATTGAGCAAGCTACATCCAAATTATGTGAACTCCGAAGAGAAACAGCTAACCTAACATCTTCATCAAAGGCAAAATTCAAATCAAAGCCAAAATTAAAAGTGTGGACGCCTGAAATACAAATAGCGTTGAAAATTGCAAGACAAAAATATAAATGTTTGGAAACATCACGGGAGACCCAACAACAAAAGCAACATAGTGCTCCAGGAGAAAAATCAAACAAAGAAGGACTTTCGTCGGTCAGTAAGAATAGAGATTGCTAAAATAAGAGACAAGGAGAAGGAAACTATTCTAGAAACAAGAGTAAAAGATACAAAAATGTTCCACCAACTCGTGCGTAACAACAGGAAGAAAGGAAATGTTGTAATCACGGAGCTAGAGGTTAACGGAGTCAAATACATGGAGATTGGAAATATCATCACAGGATTTGAGGAACACTTTAGAAGTCTTGCAACATTCAACAACCAGAGGACATAGACAGTGCATAGCATAACCAAGTTGAAGATGATATTCAGAGTATAAACAGGATTGTGCAACGTAATAACATCAGAAACGTCACGCACATCGAAATTACAAACGCCATCAGATTGATAAACAGAGGAAAATGGGCAGATTTCCAGGGCATAACCATTGAACATATTACCCATGCAGGATCTGACATAGAAACAACGTTTGTCACACTTGTGGGATGTATCTTCAAGCACAGAAGTGTATCAGCATCGCTAAAAATGGGACTCCTGACACCGGTTTTTAAAAATAAAGGAACAAGACAGCAAGCTACCAACTATAGAGGAATTACAGTGCTACCAGTCATTGGCAAAATAATCGAAACAGTCATTAAAGAGCATACGAACAACAAAGTACTAGAAACACAAAATAAAAGAAAGAGAGGTTTCACTGCAGGATCGTCACCTATGAACTCGGCGCTGCCAATTGAAGAAAGTTACAGAGAATCCAACGACAACAATACAACTTTCCAACTGTACTCTTACATGTCTTAGACGCAAAAGCTGCCTTTGACACTGTCATCCATAGTCATATGATCAGGAGGGTCTTTATGGCAGGAATCGACAATGGACACTGGGGACTGATCAAAGATCTCCACGAAAATGCTAAAAGTGCTATTAAATGGGAAGGAAACATTTCTCAGCCATTCGACGTAAACCAGGGAGTGCGACAAGGATGTCTACTTAGCACCAATCTCTACAAAGTATACATCAACCAGCTACTAAAGATGTATGAAACAACTGATGCAGGATACAGAATTGGAAACATAAGTGTAAACAGTACTGCTTGTGCAGATGACGTCGCACTAATTAGCGAGGAACCAGGCCAAATACAATTGCTTATAAACATGGCATGTGATTACGCATACATGGAAGGCTACCAATTACAACCTACAAAAAGCGTAGTCCTTAACATTACCAACAGGAAGCGAAAACAGGACCCTGTATCAACATCATTTACCATGGCCCAACATGAAATGTCATCAGTGAGGAGTGCCTCGGAGGAGGATTTCACGGCTATAATGGATTAGATGTAGAGACAATGGTGCATCTGTACAAAATATATGTATCCCCAGTGATTCTCTATGGTTTGGAGCTAATACTACCTACAACAAGCTCATTCGCACTAAATAAAAATTTCCAAAAAAAGCTACTCAAGCAAATACTGTCATTACCAACTTGCGTAGCAGATATAACTATTAACATCTTAACCGGAATATTGCCAATAGAAGCCCAACTACATATTCGAGCACTTGGACTCTTCAACAACATCTATAATCAGCCTGAATAAAGTATGGAAAAATCGCTAGCTAGACGACAACTTATCGTTAAAAACAACCAAAGTTCTAGTTGGTTTGTCGCCGTAAAACATATGCTCAGGAAGTTCAATCTGCAAGAAGCCACATGGTAACTGGACAACCCCGTCAAAAAATCCTTGTGGATCTCAAACATCAAGAGAACAGTGCATAATAACTGGAGCAAATCAATAGTGCAACTGCTGCCACTATATAAAGGACTAGACCATCTCACAACGGAAAACCTGGAAAAAGGTAAAATTCATCCTCTATTCAGAATTAACTGCCACTCAGCAATAGATAAGGCAAGACTACCAGTTAAACTAAAACTGCTTATTGGATCATATATTCTACAAAGCAAGCGAATACAAATGTATAAGGATGAAACCGATCCGAAGTGCCTACTATGCTCAAAGGATGATGAAACTGTGACCCATTTCATATTACACTGCGTACAACTCCGAAATATTAGGAACAAGATATTTCTAGAAACAGTTGATATACTAAACAATCTTGGAATTCAATTTAATGAGCTATTGGACAATGAAAAGTTACAAATAATTCTGGACATCACACCGGTAGCAACATCAATGAAACTCTCTCCAGCCAGTGTAGCAAAAGTAGAACGCCAAACTAGACGCTTGATATATCCGTTACATATAGCCCGCTATAAGATAGTATGCGGATGATAATTACAATAATTATGACTTTAAAAAGGGAAAGAATAACCGCTTCCACATTAAAAAGAAGGAACAATATATTTGCCACAAAATTTGTATACATTCACCAGTCAATTTTACAGAGCGAAAATAACGAACCTATTTTAGCATATATATAGCTAACAGAATTTTAAGCAATACATGAATTATATAACACAAAGGACCTTTTAGAAGAAATGAATATAACTTTTTGATAATACTTTATAATACAGCTTCTAATCCATGAGGAAGAGGCATGCACTCATTCTTTTATCTTTTTACCGTTTTTACTGCAATTATGGAATAATGCTGTTGATACTTTAAAGACTCATACTAACTTTTAAAGAATGCATCTAGTATCGGTTAGGGGGACACATGTGAAACCAGTGTATATATATATAAAGAAAGAGAGGAATTTTAAAGTACGTGACGACTTTTAATCAGCACAGTAACATTGTAAATATAACAAGGAATTTTAATATAATTGTGTGTGGGTAGGACGTCACTATGTAAATAGATCACTGCAACACATATTTGGTGACCACATCACTGTATATAGGAAAGATCACAAGTTCTACATACTACCGTATGGTTCCTCTACAAAGGGGGTTAAAGATACAGAGGTAAGGTAAGGATGACAGGATCCACATTTTCTCTAATTATTTTTTCAAACAAATTGTTTGGACGTCTGATCTTAGCGCTACAATAACAATCTGTGTGTATACATGTTTATGTCTCTGTATTTATTAAATAATTTATATTCGTTTGAGCAGAGGCAAATTTTTATAAATATGTTGCTGGTTTGAGCTTGTCGAATTAAAACTGTAAATAAATATAAATCCCAGGCTACCAAAAAAACACGACTTTTTGCGTAAACCCCTGAGGGTTTACGCAGTATATATTGGACGATATCTGTAGTCTTTCGGAACACCGGATGTTATTCGGAACACTTCTGTTCTTTCTATGACCACCTTTCAAATACATGCGCAATAGCTTCTATGACCACCTTTCAAATACATGCGCAATAGCTTACTAATCTGTTGAATACGCATTAGCATCTTAAGTTGCTATAGAGATATTTTACGTATGATCTGAAATTTATTATGATATGATATTTCCTTGCACACGATTACAAGCTGCTAATATTAACCTACATGCGTGTATTTTAATTAGAGTCAAACGTTGAAACCAGCTGTGTTAAGATATGAGATAAGATTTCATGTAAACAATGCGATTTATATTCTGAACGAGAATAATTAAAAATAAAATCTTTTAAAATAGCATTTTATTTTAGATTTTAAGTTTAGGGAAGATGTACATGATGTAAAAAGCAAGCTATTTATTTTTTTACTGAAATTAAAGGGAAGTCTTTCTTGCATATGATTAAATTACAGTTATTTTTTGTGATTAAATATTGCAACTTTAATAAAAAAAAAAATTGGTTATTAAAAATGTAATTAAATAGATATTGAATATGAAATTTTTAGATACCGAGTGATAACAGATGCAGATAGAGATAAGAACAGATACTTTCTATTTATAGTTACCTTAGCCACAATACTTTCTATTTATAGTTACCTTAGCCAGGGAACTAATTATCACTTCTGTAGTAATTAATTTTAAAATGTTCCTCTTTATAAAAACAAAATAATTATTTTTTTGTGAAAACAATCAGATAATGAATTTTCGGTTTTTATAGATTATGTATAAATTTGATATTTAGGTTTTTTATGCATGTAAAATAATTTTATGAAATTTTGAAGTTTGTTTTATTAATGATATTTTTAATTTTTTTATCAAAAGCAACAAAGCTTTGTTTGATCATTTTGATAATGTACTGATATAAACGCGTTCTCTATAAATTAATTAAAAGCTCCTGGTCAACAGTTAGTACTGTTCTCATAACTGTGTAAACTGAACTTCCTCTGATGTCTTATATAATCGTTACGGTGTATGGGTTGTATGTGTTTCTTTGTGGTGTTAAATTAGCCTTGCAAAAACAAATCGGTTGTTGTACTAATTAATTAGTTAACAAGACAGTAAGTGAGTATAAAATTATTTTTAATTGATACAGAGATATAGAAAGATGTGGTGTGAGTGCCAATGAGACAACTCTCCATTCAAATGACAATTTAAGAAAATAAACCATTATATGTCAATGTACGTCTTTCAACACGGACGAAGCCTTGGCTCACACTGAACAAACATAGAAACACCTAGAACCTTGATATTGAATGACATATATAATTGGAGATTACTTTCTCTAGATTCAACTGGTTTGAGTTAAAAAAAAAAATCAATATTGGAAATCAATTAATTTGTCATTCAAAACAGATTCGCTTTAAAATTCAGAAGATGTGGTATGAATGTCATTGACACAACTCCCTTTCAAGACACAATGTGGTACAATTAGGCAAAATGTAAATTTACAGGTTACATTTTTTTCTTTCAATACAAACCATCTCAGTGATCAGTAGGTTATACAGTGCACCCAAATGACTAGACTAGTATAAGAGAAGCAGGATAGGTCAATATAAGAAACCTACAAGGCTACTTCAGTTCAATTTAAATATTTAGATTATTCTAACATGTCTAATGAAATAATCAAATGGCAGAGAGAAAATGTGTTTGTAAAGTGGTAGGAATACCAAAAGAGAACTCTCCAGTAAGATACAGTGTAGTTAAAGTAAGGAATTATAGGTTATAATACAGCCTTCAATATTTGGCTTACTTTGAACTGCATCCTACTAAGTGTACCAAAACACTGTTATAACAATTCAAACAACATGCTTCTGACTAAAACATGTGCTTATGAATATACCTGTTTTAAAAAATATTACATACATACCATAAAACATTAATGTAACTATACCATGTAAAAGACACTTTTTACAGCTTTTACATTAATGCTAGCAAGACAAATCTTTGTTTGGCTTGCTTGCTTTGTTTGCTCAAGCATGGTAATTAAGATAGGCGGGGCTTCAACTTGTATACACATCATACTTAGATTGTATTGGATGTTATGTCTGAGGTTAAGGACACTTAATTTTAAAACATCACATGACAAATATTCTCACATGTTTTCTCACCTGTAAAAATACAATAATTTGTCAATGAAAGAAAAATATAAACTTTTTTCTTGTATGAGGCTGATCGAGAAACTTATAACATATCAATATATTAGTTCAGTCAGTTATTTCCATGTCTCTCCTTCGATTATGCAACTCAAGAAATTTTCCAAAAAATGGGAAACAATTGTATCGAAAAGAGAAAATCGAGTGCACCTTTTTTATGTTAGGGTGTGTTTGAGATGAATATTTTGTCTTGAAAATGTACAAAACAAGAGTATTTGATACATTATCTCGCTTCAGACTCTATCATTTTATATAGCAAAGCTACAGGTTGACTCTTTAACATAAAAAAATCACAGTACTAAAAGATGAAATATAGGGGCCAAGTGAAATACCTATCCAGTGGATCACAAAATCAGAGTAGGTGTGTTCGAATAGCTATTTTACTAAAAGTGCTTGACAGTCTTTAAGTTGGATCTCTGAAAAAATAATTGTCTTCCGTTTCTACGATTGTGAAAATGAACTGGCGTAATAGGAAGATAATTTCGACGAAGTAGAATCCTGTCTGTATTGTATATTTACAGGTAAGGAAACATGTGAGAATATGTATCTTGTGATGTTTTAAAATTTAGTGACCTTAACCTCCAACATAACGTCCAATAAAATTTAAGTATGATGTATACAAGCTGAAGCCCCGCCTATCTCAATTACCATGCTTGAGCAAACATTGATACAAACAAAGCAAGCAAGCCAAACAAAGATTTGTCTTGCTAGCATTAATGTAAAAGCTGTAAAAGTTAATGAAAGAACATGTTTAAATATAAAAGGAACACCTTACAATTTTCATAATTGTGAATTTTCTTTGTTCAAATAACTATGAACATACACTACAGCGCAGGTGGATTCTGCTTTGTCTACCGGCCCACCAAAGGAGTGGGCACCGGGTGGGCAAAAATTCTACCTTGTCCACTCTGCTCACCCATAGGAGTGGGCATGCAGTTTCTTTTGTTTAATCTAAAAAAAAACATGCAAGTACAATCACTTGAAAAAAGCAGATAAGCATTTGTAATCAATATTTTTACAAAAAAGAGATTATAGCTAGAGTGGGCACGGGTAGGCAGGTGGAAAAGGCAAAATCAAACACAGGCTGTTGTGTGTCTCAAATTCCAATAAAAACAGCTATTAAAAGAGGGACAAAAGATACCAAAGGGACAGTCAAACTCATCAATCCATATCAAACTGACAACGCCATGGCTAAAAATGAAAAAGACAAACAAACTAAAGCACACACAACACAACATAGAAAACTAAAGAATAAACAACACGAACCCCACCAAAAACCTAGGGATGATTTCACGTATTGCATTTCTTTTTTTATAAGCACAAACATTATTAATTTGTAATTAAGCCTAGAAACCAACTCTTTTCTTAAAAAATATTTAATATTTAATACCAAACATGCATTTTGGGTTTACGATTGCATTTCTTTTTTAAAGAAAGCAACTTGTTTCTTTTTTCTATAAATTATTGATTAACACCGAGAAGTTTGAATGACATTTTCCTAGCATATTATCTTTGTTTACTTCCCCTTACATACTTTCCCGTTATAATGTAATCAACATGATCAATGACAGAAGAGAATTATGTTAAAAATTATGATTTGAATGTAAGAAACTAAATAATAATTACTAAGTATCACAGTTATTTTATTAAAACATATTTTAAGCCATTTGGAATACAGATGCGGATCAAGGAATTTGTAGAAAAGGGGCGTTGTCGTTGGCTTACTGCCATACGGCTAGTCCAAATAATTATGACGTCTGGCAAGGCGGGGGGTTACACTAATGACTGGACCGAATGACAGGACCAAATGACAGGACCAAATGAAAAATACTAATAACTTTTTCATTTCTCAAAGGATTGATCTCAAATTTGAAACATAATAAGATTTCATCATTTGATATATAGATTTAAAAAAATAAATTAAAAAAAATTGTAAGAAACTTTAGAAAACGTGACATGACCAATTCTGGTAATGACAGGACCAACATCGACAATGACAGGACCAAATAAAAATGCTAATAACTTTTTTATTTTTCAAAGGAATTATCTCAGATTTGAAATATAAAATGATATGTCATATTTTGAAACCAAAATGTTATAAAAAATATAGATTTTTTTCAAAAACTTTCGAAAACATGACCATCGCTGACTGACATGACCAACCTCGACAATGACCGGACCAGGTGAAATTGCTAATTACTCTTTTATTTCTCAGAATATTTCTCTGAAATTTGAAATATGTGAAGATTGTGCCATTTTATACATAAATATAAGAAAAAAGGGGAAAAAAGCTTGCTGTAATGTGACCTGGTCAACGTTGTCAATGATAGGACAATCCTCGACAATGACAGGACCAAATAAAAATTCTCATTATGCTTTATTTTTTGTCATAATATTCCTCTCAAATTTGAAATAATGACAATTTAGACCATTTCGCACATCATATAAGAAAAATATAGAAAAAAAAACGTATTGAAAGCTTTCGGTTATGTGACCTGACCAACATCGGCTATGATCTGGCCGATGAAACTGAATCATAATTTCTTTCTTATTTTAATGAAATTGTTCAATTCTGATCTATAATAAGTAAGATATTTCTTAAAAATTCAGGAAAATATATTTTATGATGGTTAAAAATCTTGACCTAGCTGCTAAACGTATGTTGGCGTAGTTTAAGAGATAGTTCATGTAACTAAAAATAAATTAAGATTTATTGAATTATCATCATAATATTTCTTGATATCATGAAGTCCAATTTAAGCCACTTTGGAAAGGTATCAAACCTTTTAAAGTAGTCCGTGAAAATGTTTGCTTCAGTATATTTTATGAAAATATTTAAAAACTGCCAAGAAATCATGCATGCAATGGTCGGGCATACTTCAAGAAATGTTTATTTGTTTATTATAAGAAATAAAACTAACAAGATATATCCTGCATTAACTCGAGCATTCCTTTAGTAATGCATGGAAATAATTATTTACTGTTCTGAAAATATTAATAAAACAACGACATGAACTATTATGTGATTTTAATTACTGTCATCACAATCTTTATTGGATATATCAACTTCTTTATGGCTTATGTCACATCTTTTGTTTGTTACCTTTTAATTGTGTTCAGACGTGTCAGATTATGACCAGTAATTAATATACAAAATATTCTGAATGAATGAATGAATGATCTTTATTCTCATAAACGAAAAACATATAGTTACAGAGAAGATATAACAATGATATATATAGCATATATATGAGATATAGCATGTGTGAAATATCAATTAATATGATAAATATTTGTACAAAAGATAAATAAACATATAGTTGTACTAATCAGAAGGATAGACTTTCACAGCAATATATTTAATAATCAACAAAGTTTCTCAAGCTCAACAATATTTCTACACCTCTATTTAATACAGTATACCAATAAAAAGTTCAAATAACGCGGTGGGCGTTCGCAGACCTAACGTTTTTCCCCAAGTTAGCTTTTTTCCCTTATTTGCTAAAAACTTAATCATTCAATCTTAATGTGTGTTTTTTTTATAATTAATTTCAACAAGGATTTGTATAGTAGGAACTATGGTCATTTCACGTTTTTGCAAAAAAAAAAATTAGATTTTTTTTTCTTTAGGTATGCCTTGTCTTTAATTGATGTATTAAAAAAGATGAGATCTTATTATATCTTAAATCTGAGATAATTCCTGTCATTGTCGAGGTTTGTCCTGTCATTGTCAGTGTTGGTCAGGTCACATTACAGCAAGCTTTTAATATTTTTTTTTCTATATTATTCCTTTCTCTATGTATAAAATGGTTAAATCTATAATTATATTTCAAATTTCAGAAAATATGTTTTAGAAATAAAAGAGTAATTAGCCATTTCATCTGGTCCTGTCATTGTCGAGGTTGGTCATGTTTCGAAAGTTTTTGAAAAAAATCTATATTTTTTTATAACATTTATGTTTCAAAATATGACATATCATTTTATGTTTCAAATCTGAGATCATTCTTTTGAAAAATAAAAAAGTTATTGGCATTCTTATTTGGTCCTGTCATTGTCAATGTTGGTCCTGTCATTATCAGAGTTGGTCCTGTCACGTTTTCTAAAGTTTCTTACAATTTTTTTTTATTTATTTTTTTAAATCTATATATCAAATGATGAAATCTTATTATGTTTCAAATTTGAGATCAATTCTTTGAGAAATGAAAAAGTAATTAGCATTTTTCATTTGGTCCTGTCATTCGGTCCTGTCATTCGGTCCAGTCATTAGTGTAACCCCAAGGCGGGTACCACGATTTCCCGAGAAATACGAGAAAAACGTAATATCCCCAAAACAAACTAATTTATCCCCGAGAAAAAGATTTTTAATGATGTTATAGGTATTATACTGCTTAAATTAGTGTAACAGCATACAATAATAAGGTTTAAGGCGTTCATAATTAATAAAAATACACGCAATCTTCAGAAAATCGATCTTTATATAATCATATATTTATAGAAAGACAGAACCAAATGAAAAATGCTTATAACTTTTTCATTTCTAAAAGGATTAATCTCAAATTTGTAACTAAATTAAATTTCATCATTTTTAAATGAAATTACACTTTTATTGAATAAAAACGCGTAATATCTCTAATTAATATTCTTTAGTATTGTGAATAGTAGTATGACACTATAAAAAGAAGCATAACACCATAAAAAATCTTTTTCTCGGGATATATCAGTTTGTTTTGGGGATATAATGTTTTTTTCTGGGACGCCTTCCTACGTCTTTTCTGGGACGCCTTCCTACGACCTACGACGTAGGAAGGCGTCCCAGAAAAAAATTAAAATAGCCTTGCCAGACGTTATTATTATTTGGACTACTCAGGAACATATATATGTATACTGTTCCCAGGACTACCATACGGCATACCTACATGATACATGTAAGATCGTTATGGGGCTCATATGGAAGGATCCTTTTTAGACCTCTTTATTTTAGTACACTTTCAAAACTGATACAATCATCAATCCTGCATGGTTTGGGGCAATATTTCACACAATAATAAGTTATGTATAGAAGAACTATGTGTGCATGTCCTCATCAATTTAATTGAATTCTACTTAAGGGCATACATACATTTACAGGGGAGGTAATGACGTTGCTAACGTAAATTGTTATTTCCAGGACGTCACCCTATGACTTATCGGGGAAAAGATGCAGTTTTCGGCTGATTTTTAGCATTTCAACTTATTTAACTTAAAAACAAGTTCATGCCTTCATGGACCCCTCTTTTTAGCTCACCTGTCCCGAAGGGACAAGTGAGCTTATGCCATCACTTGGCGTCCGTCGTCTTCCGTCGTCTGTCGTCCGTCGTCGTCTGTCGTCGTCTGTTGTCGTAAACTATTTCAAGAATCTTCTCCTCTGAAACTACTGGGCCAAATACTTTCAAACTTTAACTGAATGTTCCTTAGGGTATCTAATTTATAAATTGTATCCGAAGTTTTGATCTATCAACAAACATGGTCGCCATTGCTAAAAATAGAACATAGGGGTCAAATGCAGTTTTTGGCTTATAACTCAAAAACCAAAGCATTTAGAGCAAATCTGACATGGGGTAATATTGTTTATCAGGTCAACCTGTTGTTGGGTTGCTGCCCCTGAATTGGTAATTTTAAGGAAATTTTGCTGTTTTTATACGACCGCAAAATTTGAAAAAATTTTCGTCGTATATTGCTATCACGTTGGCGTCGGCGTCGTCGTCCGAATACTTTTAGTTTTCGCACTCTAACTTTAGTAAAAGTGAATAGAAATCTATGAAATTTTAACACAAGGTTTATGACCACAAAAGGAAGGTTGGGATTGATTTTGGGAGTTTTAGTCCCAACATTTTAGGAATTAGGGGCCAAAAAGGGCCCAAATAAGCATTTTCTTGGTTTTCGCACTATAACTTTAGTTTAAGTAAATAGAAATCTATGAAATTTTGACATAAGGTTTATGACCACAAAAGAAAGGTTGGGATTGATTTTGGGAGTTTTGGTCCCAACAGTTTAGGAATTAGGGGCCAAAAAAGGGCCAAAATAAGCATTATTCTTGGTTTTCGCACAATAACTTTAGTTTAAGTAAATAGAAATCAATGAAATTTAAACACAATGTTTATGACAACAAAAGGAAGGTTGGTATTGATTTTGGGAGTTTAGGTCCCAACAGTTTAGGAATTAGGGGCCAGAAAGGGACCCAAATAAGCATTTTTTTTGGTTTTCGCACCATAACTTTAGTTTAAGTAAATAGAAATCTATGAAATTTTGACATAAGGTTTATGACCACAAAAGAAAGGTTGGGATTGATTTTGGGAGTTTTGGTTTCAACAGTTTAGGAATTAGGGGCCAAAAAAGGGCCCAAATAAGCATTATTCTTGGTTTTCACACAATAACTTTAGTTTAAGTAAATAGAAATCTATGAAATTTAAACACAAGGTTTATGACCATAAAAGGAAGGTTGGTATTGATTTTGGGAGTTTTGGTCCCAACAGTTTAGGAATAAAGGGCCCAAAGGGTCCAGATTTAAACTTTGTTTGATTTTATCAAAAATTGAATAACTGGGGTTCTTTGATATGCCGAATCTAACTGTGTATGTAGATTCTTAATTTTTGGTCCCGTTTTCAAATTGGTCTACATTAAGGTCCAAAGGGTCCAAAATTAAACTTAGTTTGATTTTAACAAAAATTGAATCCTTGGGGTTATTTGATATGCTGAATCTAAAAATGTACTTAGATTTTTTATTATTGGCCCAGTTTTCAAGTTGGTCCAAATCGGGGTCCAAAATTAAACTTTGTTTGATTTCATCAAAAATTGAATAATTGGGGTTCTTTGATATGCCAAATCTAACTGTGTATGTAGATTCTTAATTTTTGGTCCAGTTTTCAAATTGGTTTACATTAACGTCCAAAGGGTCCAAAATTAAACTAAGTTTGATTTTAACAAAAATTAAATTCTTGGGCTTATTTGATATGCTTTATCTAAATATGTACTTTGATTTTTGATTATGGGCCCAGTTTTCAAGTTGGTCCAAATCAGGATTCCATATCAAGTATTGTGCAATAGCAAGAAATTTTCAATTGCACAGTATTGCACAAAAGCAAGAAATATCTAATTGCACAATATTGTGCAATAGCAATTAATTTTCAATTGGAGTTATCTTTCTTTGTATAGAATAGTAGTTGATAATATATGTTGGAAATTTACCAGACATGACTATGATGTCATTTTCTATTTTTATTTGCCAATAACTTTA
This sequence comes from Mytilus edulis, assembly GCF_963676685.1. Classification (NCBI taxonomy): domain Eukaryota; kingdom Metazoa; phylum Mollusca; class Bivalvia; order Mytilida; family Mytilidae; genus Mytilus; species Mytilus edulis. The sequence goes on from NC_092348.1 coordinate 35,774,867, forward strand.
TGTAAATAACTTCATTGGAAATTTGCCAATATAAAATGTTGCTGATGAAGCTTTTTTTCCTTATCTTATCTAAAATGTTTTTAGATAATGTATGTTGGACATTTGCCAGACATAACTATGATGTCATTTTCTATTTTTATTTGCCAATAACTTTATGTAAATAACTTCATTGGAAATTTGCCAATATAAAATGTTGCTGATGAAGTTTTTTTTATTGTTTTATACAATAAACAATGTATATTCACTTTTACTACCAACCAATCTTTACCATTCAGTGATAACAAGCACTTTATTTTACATTTTAATATCTTATGATGTATTTAAAAGAGTAGTTATTGTTGCAAACTCCATTAGAAATTTGAATTGATATCAGTTTTGGAAAAAGGGAAACAGGGATGTGAAAAAAAGAGGGGGGGGGGGGGTTAAATTTTTCTCATTTCAGATTTCATAAATAAAAAGAAAATTTCTTCAAACATTTTTTTAAAAGGATTAATATTCAACAGCATAGTGAATTGCTCAAAGGCAAAAAAAAAACTTTTAAGTTCATTAGACCACATTCATTCTGTGTCAGAAACCTATGCTGTGTCAACTATTTAATTTTAGATTTAAAAAGTTTGAAGAAATCTTTAATTGATTTGTAAAATCTTGACATTTGTTTTGTGTAAAAAAAACAACATATAATGTCAAAAATTTGATCACAATCCAAATTCAGAGCTGTATCACGCTTGAATGTTTTGTCCATACTTGCCCCAACTGTCCAGGGTTCGACCTCTGCGGTCGTATAAAGCTGCGCCCTGCGGAGCACCTGGTTGGTTATTATCTTGAATATTATTATAGATAGAGATAAACTGTAAACAGGAATAATGTTCAGCAAAGTAAGATTTACAAATAAGTCAACATGACGGAAATGATCAGTTGATCCCTTTAGGAGTTATTGCCCTTTATAGTCAATTTTTAACCATTTTTCGTAAATCTTAGTAATCTTTTACAAAAATCTTCTCCTCTGAAACTACTGGGCCAAATACTTCCAAACTTTAACTGAATGTTCCTTAGGGTATCTAGTTTGTAAATTATATCCGAAGTTGTGATCCATCAACAAACATGGTCGCCATTGCTAAAAATAGAACATAGGGGTCAAATGCAGTTTTTGGCTTATAACTCAAATACCAAAGCATTTAGAGCAAATCTGACATGGGATAATATTGTTTATCAGGTCAAGATCTATCTGCCCTGAAATTTTCAGATGAATCAGACCTGTTGTTGGGTTACTGCCCCTGAATTGGTAATTTTAAAGAAATTTTGCTGTTTTTGGTTATTATCTTGAATATTATTATAGATAGAGATAAACTGTAAACAGCAATAATGTTCAGCAAAGTAAGATTTACAAATAAGTCAAACATGACGGAAATGGTCAGTTGACCCCTTTAGGAGTTATTGCCCTTTATAGTCAATTTTTCACCATTTTTTGTAAATCTTAGTAATCTTTTACAAAAATCTTCTCCTCTGAAACTACTGGGCCAAATACTTCCAAACTTTAACTGAATGTTCCTTAGGGTATCTAGTTTGTAAATTATATCCGAAGTTGTGATCCATCAACAAACATGGTCGCCATTGCTAAAAATAGAACATAGGGGTCAAATGCAGTTTTTGGCTTATAACTCAAATACCAAAGCATTTAGAGCAAATCTGACATGGGATAATATTGTTTATCAGGTCAAGATCTATCTGCCCTGAAATTTTCAGATAAATCAGACAACCTGTTGTTGGGTTGCTGCCCCTGAATTGATAATTTTAAGGAAATTTTGCTGTTTTTGTTTATTATCTTGAATATAATTATAGATAGAAATAAACTGTAAACAGCAATAATGTTCAGCAAAGTAAGATCTTCAATTAAGTCAATTTGACCAAAATTGTCAATTGACCCCTTAAGGAGTTATTGCCCTTTAAAGACTTTTTTCACAATTTGTTCATCATGTTGACTTACTTTAAAAATTCTTCTCCTTTGAAACTGCTTTATCAATTTCAGCCAAACTTAGGCTAAATGAGTTTCAGAGTATCTAGTATAAGTTTTATATTTTATTTCCTTGTATGTCAAGAAACATAGCTCCTATGGCTAAAATAGAACATAGGAGAAAATGATTATTTTTTTTGGCTTTTGAAGAAAATAGGACAATCCAAAAAACATTTAAATAAATTGAAAAGCCAAAATAATCATTGATGAGAGATTTAACCAAAAGAATTAAGGTGAGCGATTCAGGCTCTTGAGAGCCTCTTGGTTAAAATGCCATTTGGTTTGATTAAGCGAAAAGATTATGTGGGCCAATTTTCATGAAAACGTACATAGTGCAATTTTGTTTAAATTTGATAAATATACAGCAAAAAATGATGTTTTTTTCTACATTCATGAACATTTGATAAATATGAGTTATTTCTGAATAAGAAATGTATACAGTTTTAGGATACTTATAAAATACAGAAATTACAAATTATTTATAAACAAACAAAAAATTGTGCTTATCTTTTAAAACAAAAAGCTATGTTTTTCTTTCGAAAGGAAAATTACAGCCACAAATCGTAATTTTGCACAAATATACAAATTTTGACCTCTTTTTACTCAAAAAGTATATGTAGCACATGAAGGTATATTTTTTATTTGGCCGTGGCTATTTTGCCAGCTCCGGCAAAATAGTCTCTTAGGGGCTATTTTACCAGCTACGACAAAATAGCCTCCTTGGTGCTATTTTGCCGGTGTCGTATGGTATTTGGAACCCCCTAAAAAGTGAACCCAGGGTCAATATACCATGCGATAAAATGACCCCGGAGTCGTAATACCGCATGGTATTTTGACCGGGGTCATTTTTTACATATGGTATTTTGAACCCCCCTGCGGCACATTGAACCCCTCTGTTTTTGATAAATAGTATTGCAGATTATCTAATTTAATATTTATTGGCTATCATTTTTTGGAAAATGACGCAGTCATTGTTCCATAACTGCCGACCTGAACTTCATTACATTGCTCTGCCTACCGCGCTTGGTTTCGTATTTCCTATTTTCCAAACAAACTGGAACCTGCTTGTGTTATCATTATGCATCATTGTGTAGTATTAAACCAGCCAGGACCCAGTTTACACTGGTTTTTGCTTGTATTCCACTACACTCGAACAAAGTGTTGTAGTTTGACGGGAACCAGTTTTAGAATTTGTAAACTACAAAACGTAATCGGTTATTGTTCATTCCGTTTTGGTGTTTCATACCGACTTATATGGTTTGAATAAGCTTAAGACCATTTAAACATTAATGTGATAGGTATATTAAAGATTGTTTTACAAAAGGATTGAACTGTTTTACTTTCAAAGTCGTACTATAGGGATATCTGTCATATACGGATTTCCACTCTCACCGGTTAATTTCTTCTTTTACACGTGCTTTGGAAACTTCCTGTTTAATCGCAAGTTTTAAAATTGTTTTTGAGTGAATTAAACTTATTTTAACAATCATGAAGCGTTCCAGAATCATTTTAAAGCAGTTTCTTCTTCTCTTTGATGATGGGAAATAGGTTTTCTCAAGAAAATACCGCAAACGATCGCAGAGGAATTGAAACGTACAAGTCAAGTCGGCACCTGGTTAAATTGGCATCTAGTCAAATCGGCACCTATTCGACGTCAATTCGGCATCCAATAATATTTGATATAATATTTTCTATTCAATTAATTAATTACTGTTACCAAGTACATAGTGAATATGTTGTTGTGTATTTCGGTAAACCACGAAACGAAAGTGAATATGTGGTGTATAAAGGTAAACAACGAAGCCCTTACCAAAGCTGTTGTTTTAACAATTAGACAATTTGTGTAATTGTAAAAACAAGTCAATTATTAAAATAAAATGGAAAACTATGAGTCCCTTTCAATAAATCAAACTTTCATGCCAAATAATTAGCAAATTTAAGGTGTTTGTTTTTCAGTAAAGTTTAAACAGCATTAAACCAACAATCCTGTAAAATGCTCAACTGGTTAAAATAATGCAGAAAAATACACAATATCTCATGTATTAGTCCAAATAATTATGACGTCTGGCAAGGCTAATTTATTATTTTTCTGGGACGCCTTCCTACGACGTTCAGGTGCCAATTTAACTAGGTGCCAGTTTGACTAGAATTCTTTGACAAATGTTTGAAACTATCTGAGTTTCATTAGACCTTTGATAGCAGTAACAAAAAGATTATTTACTTAATATTTTGTGGGAGAAGGGGGTTCAGACTGTGTGGCATCAGGTCTGTTTGTGCCCAATACATTTTCGCACCCTACACGTTCGCACATTCACACTCTACTCATTCACGCCCAATTTTAATTCAAATTCAAGTTGAATAATTGGAAAATTATGGTTGTTGTTTTAAATTGCTTTGGTGTAAATACTGAATGTATTTATAGCTTGGTATGAGTAAAACATTGAAGATATTTTAAAGGAAAAAACACAAAAGATAATTGTTTTTAACAGCTTGGTCCCATTGATCTGAAACAACGAAACAATAAAACATAGAAACCAAAATATAGCAATCCACTAATATAACCAAAACATGATAAAATTTATTCAACACGCAGAAACAAACATAGTCAGAATCTCACTTCATTTTGAAACAAGTCAATGAAACAAGTTATAGCAATACACTAACCAAAACATGATTAAGAGTTATTCAACACAAAATAAAACGTTGACAAAATACCACTTTATTTAGAAAGGATTATTATTATTTTTAGCAATACCTTATCCAAAACATAATTAAGATTTATTCAACACAAAAAAAAAATTGCTGTCTAACTTTATTTTGAGACAATGACAACAATTATACTTATAAGAAAACACTTGCTTACATAGTTATTAAACACAAAACCAATTAAGATTGGGTGTGAACATGTAGGGTGTGAAAGTGAAAGGGGTGAAAATGAGTGGGCGCAAACGTGAATGGAAGCGAACGGACTCAGATTCAGACTATGTACCAGTGAGAAATATACAAGCCTTTCTACGGTATTTATTTGTACAATTCAGCTAGTCTTGACCTATTCATTTGTCTTAAAAAACCAGCCAGTTGTCACCTTCACTTCACACACACACACATATACGAATATCAATTATATGCTTACGATACATGTTGCATTGTTAAACTAATTACGGTATGTGAAAATCAAGACTTGCATAAAAACTATCCCAATATTAGAGACAGTGGCGTCATTTTTCTTCAGAGCTTTCAGCTCTTTGATTTTAATTTGAGGTTTTAAGTAGGGGGTTCAATATACCGCAGGGGGGTCAAAATACCATGGCTATGTAAAATTTTTAAAATATCTTTTCCAGCATGTTAACTACATACAAACTCCTCATTGGAGTATAATTAATATGTTAAGGAGTTAGGATAGCTAGAATTTTTGAAATTTAAGGTCTATAGTAGGGGGTTCAATATACCGCAGGGGGGTCAAAATACCATGGCTAAGTTAAATTTTTAAAATATCTTTTCCAGCATGTTAAATACATACAAACTACTTATTGGAGTATAATTACTATGTTAAAGAGTTAGAAAAGCTTGAATTTTTGAAATTCAAGGTCTATAGTAGGGGTTCAATATACCGCAGGGGGGTCAAGTTAAAGATATTTTGAAAATTTTACTTTGCCATGGTATTTTGACCTCCCTGCGGTATATTAAACCCCCTACTTTAGACCTTTAATTAAAAAAAATTCTGGCAATTCTAACTCTTTTATATAGTAAGAATACACCAATAAGTAGTTTGTATGTACATGTATTAAACTTGCTGGAAAAGATATTTTGAAAATTTTACATAGCCATGGTATTTTGACCCCCTGCAATATATTGAACCCCTTACTCTAGACCCTTAATTTAAAAAAGACTGGCAATTCTTATTCTTTTATGTAGTTAGAATACACCAATAAGTAGTTTGTATGTATAAAACTTGCTGGAAAAGATATTTTGAAAATTTTACTTTGTCGTGGTATTTTGACCCCCTGCGATATATTGAACCCCTTACTCTAGACAATTGAAAAAATTCTGGCAATTTTGACTCTTATATGTAGTTAGAATACACCAACAAGTTTGTATGTATTAAACTTGATGGAAAAGACATTTTGAAAATTTTACTTTGCCATGGTATTTTGACACCCCCCTGCGGTATATTGAACCCCCTACTCGAGACCTTTAATTCAAAACATTCAGGCAATTCTAACTCTTTTATGTTGTAAGAATAGACCAATAAGTTAGTTTGTATGTACAACATGTATTAAACTTGATCGAAAAGATATTTTGAAAATTTTACTTTGCCATGGTATAATTTGACCACCCTGCAGTATATTGAACCCCTTACTCTAGGCCTTTAATTTCAGAAATTCTGGCAATAGACCACTTTCGAGTTCATCCGTCACCGGCAAAAACTCGTCAATTATACACGCCTTTATGACGTCATTTACCAGATAGAGGGGCTCGCCTGTATCCCTGCACTATTTACGTTCATCAAGCGTCTTAGTGATCGTCTTTGTGCAGGATAAACTAGAAATAATGGTTGCTCTGTAGGTACTTACTGACATTTCCCTAATGACAGCAGTGTTGATTGTCAATTTTGAGAATTCAATTTGCCGAATAATTCGTACAATATAGAATTATAGTTTTCCAACCACTCGCTCAACATTGGAAGGAAGTGACGACGCCCCCAAACGCACAAATGACGATGATAAAGGCGCGTATAATTGACGAGTTTTTTCCGGTGACGGATGAACTCGAAAGTGGTCTATTCGAACTCTTTTATGTAGTAAGAATACATCAATAAGTAGTTTGTATGTATTAAACTTGCTTGTAAAGATATTTTGAAAATTTTACTTTGACATGGTATTTTGACCCCTTACTCTAGACCTTTAATTTCCAAAAATCTGGCAATTCTAACACTTTTATGTAGTTAGAATTCACCAATAAGTAGTTTGTATGTATTTAACTTGCTGGAAAAGATATTTTTTTAAATTTTACTTCGCCATGGTATTTTGACCCCCTCCCCCTTTTTTTACCATGGAAAATCAAAACTACCCTTATATATGTTCCAGACCATATGAGTATTTGGACCATATGGGTATATACTCATATGGTATGGTCGGGGTAATTAACACTCTGTTACAGTTTACTTTTAATACTTCTAAACTCTTCATATGGTATGACCGTTCATTCAAAAGACGCTATCATATAGGTAATTTTATCGTTATATTATAATAAAAAGATAAGCAAATAAAAATAAGAAGTTTCACATTGTCAATTTTACTTAATTGTCAAATTTAAAGTAAACACATTTTATACCGATGGTCATTACCGATGGTCATAACCGATTTGTTAATACGAGTAAATGGCAATATGTCGACTAAAAAATTAAATTCCAAAAATTTCTTAATGAACTGTTACATAAGAAGTCACTGGAAAGTAGCATACTATTAGTTTATTTAAGTTGTGTTGTGAAGATGGTGTATTGCAGTCAACCATTTTACGATATTTGAGATCTAGAGCTTCTTAAAAACACTGTAGACATCAGAATTGCCAAAGACCTCGGTATCACTGTACGCAGCTGCAAAAAAGGCTTGTTTTTCACTCGCAAACAAAATGTGTAAATGAAAAAGATCGTGCACAAAACTTGCAAATGCAAAAAAGCTATGATACCGTGTGGAAGTGAATGTCATTCAAGCCTACATGCACTAATGTAACTAGCGATGAAAACTAACTATGGCATCAATATTAAATTTTTACGTAGTTTTTTTTATTATAAAATTAAAAAATTGTCATGTTTTAAACAATCACTGTTTTTTTTAGATAAAGTTCTTGTATTATTGAAACGTTTATAATGTAATTTGGAAAAATAAATATACCTATATGGTCCAAATACTCATATGGTCCGGCCCGTTCATAACCAAACGAGTATTATACTCATATGGTCCGACCATACGCGTACGGTCGGACCATATGAGTATACGCATATGGTCATGACCATACGCGTATGGTCCAAATACTCATATGGTCCGGAATATATATACATATGTTATAATTATAAATAATTAAAGCATTCAAGCTACATATGGTCTAGTTATATTGTGTCAATAAGTATTTTGAATGACATTTTGTTGGTAGAGACTTCAGAGCACTTATACCAAACAAAGATATTTCTTTTAATCAAGCATGGAAAATGTACCTCCCCTTCTTGTATGAATGATTTTTTAATCTATGATAAGCCTTAGATTAATGTAAAATGTTCTAATAATCATCTAGGATGAAAAAAACAGGGGGGTTCAATTTTACCATGGGGGTTCAATTTACCATGGGGGGAGTTCAATTTACCATAGCGGTATTTTGACCCCGGGGTCAATTTACCATGGGGTTCAAAATACCATGTGACACCGGCTCTATCAAAAAAGCGATTTATATAAAGTTTTGCTATTTTGCCGGTCTTAATTAATATTAAAATAGTAGCAAATGAATTAAGAATAGAGAAAATATAGAAATCTGTATACGTCTTCTTTAAAACATTTATACAAATCTTGCATATTAAAATTGATATTCCATGCAAAGCATTCAAACCCATACAAAACATCGACATTTTAATTAAACCTTTAATAGAAATATCCTATAAATTTGAAATAAAAAGTAACATTAATAAAAATTTTAAAATAAAATGCTTTACAGGCGTTAAAAACCAGTGCCATGTTTTTTGGTACATTTTTTTAGTCTGGTATAAGAAAGATGCTGCCACTGCAGACATGAAGTGCACATAATACTTTTTAAGATTGACTGCAATGTTCCTTTTGTGTCTGCACTGATCACTTGTTTTAAAAGTTGTAGATATATTTAACATTCATAGAAGAAATGCTGACAATAGCTATATTTATATGCATCGTCTCTACATTATTCTTTATTAGTCTGAATACTTTAGTTGCACCATATATTTATTTTTAAAGTTAAGTCTGTTTTTCATGAAATGTATAGTCCTCGTTCCACTGTTACATAATTGTCGTTTTCAAAGTGCTCCAATATCCAACAATTTAAAATTTTTACATGTAATCTAATGAGTGCCGTTCACCAAAAGTTGATTAACCAGATCTAAAAGGCAAGGAAGAGACGAAAAATTTATTGACATCTAGCCACATATGTGATTTGTGCATAAATCATTTATAAAATGTATTTCATAAAGTCTGATTAAAAATCTGAAATAAGACCGGCAAAATAGCAAAACTCTATATAAATCACTATTTTGCCAGAGTCTGCATAATAGCGCCAAGGAGGCTAATTTGCCAGAACCGGTTAAATAGCACCTAAGAGGCTAATTTGTCGGAGCCGGCAAAATAATCACTGCCTTTTTAGCTCACCTGGTCGGAAGGGCTTATATATATATAAATGTGAGCTTTTCCCATCACTTTGCGTCCGGCATCGTCGTTAACTTTTACAAAAATCTTCTTCTCTGAAACTACTGTGCCAAATTAAACCAAACTTGGCCACAATCATCATTGGGGTATCTAGTTTAAAAAATGTGTCCGGTGACCCTGCCAACCAACCAAGATGGCCGCCTGGCTAAAAATAGAACATAGGGGTAAAATGCAGTTTTTGGCTTATAACTTAAAAACCAAAGCATTTAGAGCAAATCTGACATGGGGTTTTAGTGTTTTCAAGGTCAAGATCTACAATGTACCTGCCCTGAAATTTTCAGATGAATTGGACAACTCGTTGTTGGGTTGCTGCCCCTAAATTGGTAATTTTAAGGAAATTTTACTGTTTTTGGTTATTATCTTGAATATATTTATAGATAAAAATAAACTGTAAACAGCAATAATGTTCAGCAAAGTAGATTTACAAATAATTCAACATGACCGAAATGGTCAGTTGACCCGTTTAGGAGTTATTGCCCTTTATAGTCAATTTTTAACCATTTTTCGTAAATCTTAGTAATTTTTTACAAAAATCTTCTCTAAAACTACTGGGCCAAATTAATCCAAACTTAGCCACAATCATCATTGGGGTATCTAGTTTAAAAAAATGTGTTGTGTGACCTTGCCAACCAACCAAGATGGCTGCCATGGCTAAAAATAGTACATAGGGGATAAATTGTTTATCAGGTCAAGATCCATCTGCCCTGAAATTTTCAGACCAAACAGACAACCTGTTGTTGGGTTGCTGCCCCATAATTTAGTAATTTTAAGGAAATTTTGCAGTTTTGGTTATTATCTTGAATATTATAATTAAGATAGAGATAAACTGTAAACAGCAAAAATGTTCAGCAAAGTAAGATCTAAAAATAAGTCAACATGACCAAAATTGTCAATTTACCCCTTAAGGAGTTATTGCCCTTTATAGTCATTTTTAAACAATTTTCATAACTTTTTGTAATTTTTTGTAAATTTTTAACCGGATTTTTGTTACAAAAATGTCGGTTATTGATTTGGGGATGTACGGCGGTCGGGCGGCCGCGGGGTCGGCAACCAAATGTTGTCCGTACATTTACTCATGAAACGTTCAACCAAAGCTTTTCAAATTTTAATATGTTGTTACAGACAACAAGATGAAGGTCAAGTTCAATAATGATGATTTTGACATTTACCGTTCAGGAGTTATGGTTCTTGAAAGATTGAAAAATGGCATTTCCAGTCGTGTCCGTGCATTTACGTATGAACTGTTCAACCAAAGCTTCCCAAATTTTAATATGTTGTTACTGATGACAAAATGGAGGTCAAGTTAAATAATGACGATTTTGACTTTTACCATTCTGGAGTTATGGTTCTTGAAAGATTGAAAAATGGCTTTTCAGTCGTGTCCGTGCATTTACTCATGAACTGTTCAACCAAAGCTTTTCAAATTTTAATATGTTGTTACTGATGACAAAATGGAGGTCAAGTTCAATAATGACGATTTTGACTTTTACCGTTCAGGAGTTATGGTTCTTGAAAGATTGAAAAATGGCTTTTCAAGTCGTGTTCGTGCATTTACTCATGAACCATTCAACCTAAGCTTTTCAAATTTTGATATGTTGATACTGATGACAAAATGGAGGTCAAATTTGATATTGACGATTTTCACTTTCACCGTTCATCAGTTATGGTTCTTGTGATATTGGCAGGATACAAATAAATGTTAATAAATCCGATTTGCTTTCGTTGTGACAGCCTCTTGTTAGAATATATTTTCCACTGTAATTACTGGGCCAAGTTCATTATAGATAGAGATAATTGTAGCAAGAAGAATGTCCAGTAAAGTAAGATCTACAAACACATCATGATCACCAAAACACAATTTTGTCATGAATTTATCTGTGTCTATTGTTTAATATGCACATAGACCAAGGTGAGTGACACAGGCTCTTGAGAGCCTCTAGTTTTTACATATTTCTTTTAATCAGGTAAAAAATAGTCTATATGGAAATGTTTATCATAATGTAAATACAGGATCAAAACTGTATGGTATTCCCTTAACTGATACATACATGTAACTGACTCCCAATGACAATCAATACTAATTTTAACAGCTTCCACAGTTTTTGAAGAAATAACTTCTAATCATTAATAATAGGGTGTGGAAATGTCTTAAATGAAAAGAAGTGTTACATCCATTGTTTTCACTAATTTCCAATTATGGCCACGGGTTCCTTGATGACTAGCTGCAGAACTGTAGCTCTTAGGTCCTTATGTTATTTTTTTTCTATTTGCGGACCATAGAGAGCAACTAAATTTTCTGAAGCATGACAGGAACAAGCCCCCCTTACATGCCTTATGTAAGTCAGCAGCCCCCCCCCCCCCCCCCCTTATAAAAAGTTCTGCATCTGCCACTGGTCATCAAGTAGATGCGGAACCATAGCTCTTAGGTCCTTATGTTATTTTGGTATCGTCTGCATTTTTTTTTACTATAGACTACAACATTGTAAATCATTTATGAATATTATAAAAGAACGGGTCCTAGTACACATTGGAGCACTCCAATTATTATATTTTGCCATTCAGATTTTCCCCCTTTCATCAAAAGTTGTTGTCAACGTTCAAGGGAAATTCCGCGATTTTTTACTTATCATCTTATTATGTTCATCTTAACATAAAAAACACATTTGAAAAGTTTTAAATTTATATTCCTTCTAATAACGGAGAAAATCAAGTATTTGTAACTTTTTTGGTTGAATTCTCGAGTGGGTCGTACGTTTTAGCCCGATTTGTTGAATTCTGGGAAAAAATAAAATCTGTTTAACTCTTATAGCTTATCGACAATATACGTAATTAAAAGCGCACAGCTGACGAATGGTCGTAGTTATTAACCACAATATAAGAATGAACGAAAATGAATATGCATATACCGTTTTGTATTGATTGAATTAAACTCCTATACAATTATCTCTAGTAAATGTTTTCGAATAAATTTCATTAATTATTGTTGAGATTTTTTTCATAAAATATTTCTTAAACATATTTACTGATATTGAACTGAAAATATTTCAGTTCTATTTACCGTTATTGTTTTGATAATCATTTTAATGCAACTAATGTGTGAGCAGAGTGTGTATATTATTTTGTAAAGGTCACTGTATATTTCTCGGCTTGAGGTCAATTCGTTTACCTTGTAGCTATTTAGCCGCAGGTGTGAGTTCAAGCGTACACAGGTATGAATGTTGTTATTTGGAAAGGATTAGCAGAAAGGATTACAAAGAGTATGCTGTATTTAATTAAAATACACTAAGATTTAATACACGATGAGAATAAAGATACAATAATTTTAAAAATTGTGTAAATTAATTGAAAATAAAATTCAGATTCGTAATTCCGAAAGTGTATAAAAATAAAAGGAAACAATTTTTGATTACTTTCTTAGCGGCAATTGGCGTAAAGATTCAAATATGAAGTAAAAAATATTAGTTTTAATCTTTAATAAAAACTAAATGCAATATTATCCAATTTGATATACCAGTGCACATCTGTTTGATATCATTGACTTTACCGGAATTTCTTAACTTGTATTCAAATCTGGCTGTGTTTAAATGCTAATAAAACTATCGCAATTTTAAAGTTTTTAATTGAAAAAAAAATACAACATACAACATGCATGATTTTTTTTTAGTTTCTTTTTAACATTTCATTTTCACATAATTAAATTCATTGGACAATCATTTACACGGTCTTTTTTGTGAAAAGAATACCAATTATCTAAACTAAGGCATTATTATTTTTGAGGATTTTTGTACATCTTTTTTTTTAAATTCTATGATAATATTTGTGCAATGTTGAACATGATAGCCGTCATTAATCCAAATAAGTAATACAGTAGTTATAATAACACTTATATTTTAGTCATGCATAACTGATATTGACGAATTTAGAATAGTTCGTCCATACATCGTTGTTCTTGAAACAATCATTATTAGTACACATGTAAGTTTCCTGACGTATAAGCGCCATTGAGGATGAGCTCCAGATAAAGCAGACTAGTAGCGTTTCGTTCGTTTGTTTGTTGGGAAAGGAGAGGAAATGCAACCACTTGTACAGATAAACGACAGAATTACCATACAAGCATTTATAGTCAACACAATCAGAAAGAGTTCCCATCGTTGGACGGGGAATATGAAGGCTTCCAAGAATGAACAAGTGACATGTCTAACTCTGAACAGTTAGAAAACGGACTATCAACATCGACCGCTTGTTCTTGATATTTGAAACTGCATGCATATATACGTATACGTTTATGATAGTGATGAGTTCTTGCGTCTGACAAAAAATAAATCTCTTCATGGTTATATCTTGCCATACGTGTATATTGGTTTGTATTAAGGTGATTACTCAAAATCGTTATTTGAAAATCCTGTTTGTGAGATGTAGATTCATTTCAATACAGAAATTTCGTCTATATATTAAGTTTCACAAGTGCATAACACGGAGAAGCTCTGAAGGTAAATTACTTCCATTTTGTTTGGGTGTGAACCATCGATGTTTACAGCAATATCAAAGAATAAGATGATGATGGTAGAAAGAACTATGGGCGTCATGTGGCAAATATTACATGCATATCGGACCATGAGTTGTCAATCTGTATGAAAAGATTTCCAATACAACCATATCATTGAGAAGGATTGTTTACATGTTATACTCTCGTACTAGTATTACAGGGTTCTTGTGGCGTTCACCTTTGACACACATCTTTTTAACGATGTTTAAAAAAAAGACAGAACCAATTTAATGTAATATTTCCCTATTTTTTAAATATAACTAAAAGTCTTTTATCTGACAAGAATACCCCTATTTAGCGGACAAGTAATTTATTCTTTTTTCTGTTATTGAATACCAAGAAAGAAAATATATCCCGTAATTAATTTGAAACTTTGATACTCAACAGTTTTCCAGCAAAATATTCACATCCCTTTGGGATACTTAGTGTTCATCCAGTGGCATATATGACAATTGTGATGACGAATTCCTTCCTTTGTTCGAGAACAATCTTATTGAAATATAAATCTGTGATTTTACTATGTCCACAACTTCAACTTGAATGAACCAAAGCAAAAGTTATACATCGACCTGTATTTAAATCAAATTGGTTCTCTTCTTCTTCTGGTATACAATAGTCTATCGACATTCGATGATAACATACTGATGGCATACGTGGACTAGTCTATTTACAAAACTTTTACCCCAATTTATTCAAAATATATGTTTTTTTCTTATGTTCAATGTATACATGTATATCTTTTAAATTGCGCTATAGTTCCATAACTTTCTACCCAGTCGTATAAACGAATCGTCGACAAGTGCGTACATTTTATTAAATCAATATTTCTGGTATGTTCCAATCTGTCCTTCACTATTGACAATGAGTATATATATTACATTTTCCCAAATTCACCCTTGGAAAAAATATTCAAATAGATTTTAATTTCATCAAATCTTATTTTAAGGGTATTATTTATGTTTTTATGAATAATATTCTTTACACCAGAAATATTATTTAAAAACAAGCGTATGAGTTTAGTAATGACAAGTAAGACAGAGTTGTATATTATACATCTGATAGTTCAAAATGAAAAGTTATAAGTTATCGGCCGTGTACACTGATCAATACCTGCAGAAGTGAAACGATGCATGAACTTGCAAGCCCGACAGGAAATCGCTTGAATACCTGGACGTGTCACCTCACACCCCTAACAATACCTTTGGAAGTAATACCTTTAGCCATGCTGGTGATCAGATGAGGGAAGATCAGAATTTATTTGAAAAAAAGTTTATTACTTTACAGAACTATGAACAAATTAGATTTTCGAAAACAATTTTCACGGAACACTTATTTATGATTTTAACTTTGACTTTTTACCTAATTCCAATATCAACAGTTTAAAAACAACAGACCATGGTAATTTAAAAAAAATAAGAATATTTTCCGTATCAAGTTAGTTAGTCGGATAAAACAACCGTACGATTGACAAGATATCGACACGCAATTACAACTACATCGGTTACTGTAGTTTTGTTCCTTTGTGGTTTATAGACATATCGTTGTTATTAATCGGGAAAGAAGACAAAATGACCGAACGCAGAGAATTGATACTCTAAATTTAAAATCGATGGTGATCGCTTATCTAGCGGAATAAAACTTTAATATCTATGAATTTGAGCATTTTTATACAAAATGAACATAATATCAATTTTTGATTTTTTTGCGTAGTTTCCCTTTCAGTTAAAAAGTCAGTCGTCTATCCTAATATGGATCCACAAATACCATATGAACATAGGTGCTTTGATTATCTTTTATGATTTTCAAATTCAGAAATTATTGCATGCATTTCTTAATGCGATTTTGTCATTTTCGACTAAAATGCAATTTTAATTTTTGCAATATTGAGAAAAAATCTGTTTATTTCATGTGAAACAAGAATGTGTCCCAAGTACACGGATGTCTCAACTAAATTTAATGAAATGTATATATAATGCTTATAACCACTAAACTCTGTTTAATTTCAAATTTTCATGATTTTGGCAGCTTCACTTTTACACTTATTGAGCTATGTCCCCTTATAACGTTATATGCTAGCGGGGTCATCATCTGTGTGCCTATGGACACATTCCCCATTTATTTAATATTAAAGATCTTCGTATATTACCATCTTATTATTATATATAAATTATACTGTTGTGCAAATCTTTAGACTTTCATATAAATTTGCTTTCACAAATTTGCTGATTTATCATCGTTTGTGCTGATGTTTAAAGTAATTATGAATATATAATGTGTTTCTAGCTGTGTATCACATTAACTGGTGATCCAATGGAATTTCCAACTGCTTTTTAAGATGTAATCTCCAGGCACTTAGGCTTCCACTGCAAATAAAAACTGAATGCACAATTTTAATGGTGCTGAAAGTGGCAATAAATAATCAATTAATTTAACATAAACATTTTATTTTGTTTAAAAACATCAATGTCTCAGGTCAAAACAGCTGTTTTATCATGTTTATACAAACGATAACTATTCATTGCTAGTGTAATCAACATCCTGTTTGAATAGTGAAAACCTCATTGTACAATGTACATATGCATGTACATATAACACATATAAAGTACATCATCATGTTGTGTCTGTATCAATATATGATTATATTTTACTCCTCAAAATAATATCAATACATGTATCTACAATTGTCTTCTAACTGTATAAATGATTGGATTATTAATTGCATGGGTAACCTTTTAAATGTTTTATATATATATATATATCATAAACTCATGATCAAGATATCAAGTATTGTAACTTTAAAGATCATAGAAATAGCCATGCACAAGTAATGATATTCCTTCATCAGTGGAAGTTTCACCATTTTGTTTGAAACAGTGTACTTTCCCAATATTGTTTAAAATTACATACCTGCCAACTTTTCAAAATGCCCATGGGGGTTTTACGTGCAAGATGGATCCTAGAGTTCAACAAAACATCAAGGGGGCCTTCAAATATATTTTAATGTTGTTATTTTGGCTTCTTCATACTATTACAAGCTTATAGCCATTGTAAAATTTATTGTTTTGTTTAAATTGTGGACAGAATTGCTCTTTCAAAATGTCCATGTGGGAGCCTCCATGGGGAAATCCCCCTCAAATAGTGACAGTTTGCAGGTATGAAATTATATGACATATTTCTTGATAACCAGTAGAAAACATTCATCAGACAGCTACCGATGCCCAATAGAAAAAGGAACAAAGTAGACATCTTATATCACTATACCGCCATCATTTACAAGTAGCTGTGCTTGTATACATGATATATATGTCAAGCTCTAAATTACAAATAGTCCAGGTTCATTGACTTTCTTTAATATTGTTCATTTGTTAATGTGCTGTTCGGCTAAGATAATATAAAATGCAAAGTTTATAATGGTAGTATTAGTCTTAGCCAAATTATGGACTACAATAATTTAACTATACTTTGCAACCAATCAATTATTCTTTAAAAAATTAGCATTTTATGTTTGTGCCTTCTGTCTGATAAACTAGAATTTATTATATTTTTCAGGTAAAAACAACCTATATAAATCATGTCGGGACATGCCATGCCAGCTATATGTGGTCCTTGCTTAGAAGGAGGAAATAAAAATCCATCTCTCAAATGGTGTACTATTTGTGAGGAACAGTTGTGTTCAGGGTGTGTTCAACATCATCAATCTTTAAAACTAACAAGAAATCATTATTTAACAGAAATAAGAAATGATGCTTCTTCTTCATATGCTACAGAAAACAAAGGAACAATCCTTAAAACACCTGAAACATGTGTATATCACCCATCAGTTGAAATACAGTTTTATTGCAAGAAACATGATATTATGTTATGTGATGCTTGCCTTGGTTCACATCCGTCATGTAATAGTGATATAGTTCCTATCGACCTTGCTTCCAATGGGACAAAAAACTCACAAAATTTCCACAGTATTCAAACAGAAATTACAAATATTTTACAAAGTTTCAGTGCTATTCTTGCAAATAAGCAGACAGTTGAACAGATATTTTCTAACGAGGTTTCTTCAGCAAAAAAGAAAATTGATGAAATAAGACTAGAACTGGTTAGATACCTTGAGGAAATGATTGATAAAACATTATTGAAGGATGTTGAAAGTCAAGAAAAAAAAGTTCTCGATCAATTGATGAAAGACAAAACAGTTGCAGAAGATGGACGAAAAGAAGCTGCTTGGTTCTTAGACGAAATGTCTTCCATACTGAATACGGGATCAGATAAACAAGCATTTATGTTACTGCAAAGATTGAAAGCTTTCAAGAACGTAAGGGACCTACAAGTGAAAGAAATGTCTTACAACATGCAGGCATATTCGTTGAAAATGGAACTCACTGATCCAGTTGAATTGTGTTCTAAAATGGAATTACTATTTGGAAAAGTAAATATGGAGTCAACACCATACAATGTGAACATGGTGCAAGGGATGAAAATATCAGCTATTTGTGCAACACCTGGCGAGTCAATTAAGACTGAAAAATTTGTATGCAGTGTATCAATAACGGACGCTGGTCATCTTCTTGTTGTTGAGTTGAACCTTTTTTCATCCTCAAAGGTGTTTTTATTTAATGATGCTGGAGGTCATATAAGTAATATTAAAATTCCAGGCTCACCAACAGATAGCACTGCAGTTCCTGGTGGAAACAAAGCTGTTGTATTAGTGGACAATAAAAAACTTCTATTCCTGGAAAAAGATGGTACCGGTACACTTCATTGCAAAAATATCATGAAGATGGCAAAAGGTTGTAACCTTATAACTGCCTCATGGAGTAAATTATATATCGCTTATAAAAGTGAAATTATTGTAATGGATATCAATGGTCATGCTGTCCAGTATTTGAAGACCCTTCAAATGTCCGGTGGTCAGATTCAAGCTTTTAGTGTTGGTAGGGATGATGAAGTGTATTATGCAATTGCGGATTGTTTATATTGTATGAAGGATTATGGTGAGGAAGTTTGTCTATACCAAACTCAAGATTTGAAAGATGTCTCTGGAATTGTTCTTGACACAGATGGAAATGTTTACATTTGTGGTAAGACATCGAACAATATTCATGTCTTGAAACAAAAGGATAGCTCTGCACAGGTTTTGTTAAGGGAAGGAGATGTTCTACAGAAACCCAGTGGTATTTGCTTTGACAAGTTCAGAAACATGTTATTTGTATATTACACATCCTATGATCCTATTCAAGTTTACAATGTTACAATGTAGATGATACATCATGAAAACATAACATGATGGAAAACCATAGGCAAGCAACAATTAACTTGAAGGGAGGGCCGGGTTATGATCCTATTCAAGTTTACAATGTTACAATGTAGATGATACATCATGAAAACATAACATGATGGAAAACCATAGGCAAGCAACAATTAACTTGAAGGGAGGGCCGGGTTATGCCAGTTTCTTGTCTGAGTCAGATAAAAAAAATGTTTTTTGATGCTATCAATCAAATTATTTTTTTCAATATTTGACACTTTCATGACTTTAGGTTATGAGGAAAAACTGGATTCAGAATATTTTTTTGGCATCTGCTTGACTACGTTATTTTTATTCTTCATCAAATTGAGGCTCAGAATATTTGTGAAAATAATCCTCCAGGTGCAGGATTTTTATTGCTACTTTGAAGACCTGTTGGTGGCCTTCGGCTGTTTTCTGCTCTTTGGTTGGATTGTTGTCTCTTTGACACATTCCCCATTTCCATTCTCAATTTTAAATATTCTTTATATACTATGTATAGAATGTATTATTTTTTATTAACAATTGTTAGTTTTATAGGTATGTATGATATATATTATGCATGTTGTAAGCTATTTATTTATTTCTTATCATTGATAATTATATTGTACAATTTTGTATCTCTAGATCTGTATCATAATCAATGTTTTGCAATTGCCCTTTAAGGGTATCAATAAATATATATATATACACGTATATGCAGATTTGTAAGACTGAGTAAAGAAAAAAGAATCCTTGTTTTAATTTAGAAAGAGCCAGCTAGCAATTATAATGAATAGGTTATAGATATATTTCATTTACGTTATGCACGAAACCACTTCGTAAGGCCAAACAAAAGAGTATGTGAATTAACTGTACCTACCTACCCTTATTTTTATCCCCTACCCTAAAGTTTTTTTTACCATTTTTGACTAATCACTGTTAAAGTCGCAAAGTTGCTCCCATAGACATGATAGATGCAATATTAAAAACAAAAAAAATCCCTAGCTACATGTACCTATCCTATTTTTTCAGCACATGACAGTAAACACATATACTTTTTTGTTTGGCCTTATGTTTGTCAAACGATGGAAGTATTATACATGTATTGATCAACTGTTGATGTAAAACTTCTATGGTCAAACTCAAATTAGAAAAAAAGACTTAAAATGGATTGACTTGAGCTTTTTTCCGTAATGAGATAAATTCTCCCAAAAACATCTCATAAAAATCAAAGTAGGCTTTTTGTGTTACAAATGTATGCAATTAACACTCATGTCAATGTTCTTCTTGGAGATTTGAAACCTATTTTAAGGCGATCAGTCATGCCAGTCTGTCAGTGTGATATATGAAAACAAATTATCAGCCCATGTTATTTCTGATTGTCCATATAACAAGTTGATGATGATTTTATTATACATTTTTTTCAAGATAATTAGCTTAATATTTTCGAATCAATTTTATGATAATGATAATCTGAATTCACATATATTAAAACAATCCATATAGCCTTGGTTTGAATAGAAGTAGCAATATATAATATTGTTATACATAATATGGACAAATTACGTCTTTGAGAACGTATAGTGGGCACTGGCAAATATTATACTTATTTATATTATACCCATCCGTACATCAACTCACTACGTTTCAATGTTGACTTCCTTTACCTGTATTGAGTATACAAAACAATCCAACCTAGAGAATAGTAGGCAAAAACTACACACAAAATGGCAAAAAGATTACGAATTATAGAGAAATATAGGCAAAAAAAAAAAAATAGAAAATAATGAGGTGCTAAATGATAAAGAATAGAGGAAAATGGCAAAAACATTAAATATTCAAGGAATAAAGAATCTACCATCCACCAACCCCTACTATAGGGCAAACGTCAAAGAATCATCAACATAGCGATACAAAGAACTCTACCTACTGTTGTTTCAATGATCAAATTATTACATTTGGTTTGTCAACACGTTGTATGGTTATCCAGGAACATATATATTAGATAGACTGTTGCCAGTGTTATCACTCTCACGCTTGTCATTATTTTTGCCTCCAGTTTATTTCTTCAAAATATCAGATATACAAAAACATATTCAAATCTTCACACTCCAAGGAAGAAAAAGAGAAACTTGTAAATATTCGACAAGAGTATAGCTTCTCAAAGAGAGGTAACAGATACCAATGGGATATTCAAACTCGCATGTCGATGATAAACTGACATTCAATGTGAAAACAAAAGACAGCAACGCGAACCCCACCAAAAGCGGGGTGATCTCAGGTAGTCAAGAAGGTTAAGCAGATTCTGATCCACATATGGCACCCATCGTGTTGCTAATTTTAGTACAAACCTAGTTATATGTCTAATTCGACAGTCGCATTCGGGGTAAAGGTGACGAGATTGTAGTTACATGTACGACAATTTGTACACATCCGTCGTCACCTGTGAAAGAGATATTCCATAACGACCAAACTACTCATAATGGCTTACTTTTGAGCAGCAACCCTCTATCAAGAAAATCATGATAAAAACACGAACTTAGAAATATTGTACCAACCTCGAGAGTGGAGATGTACTCCATATGCAGGCGCCGCTTGAAATTTGTTGGATAGAAATGCAAAGTTCACCATTTGGATGTTGAAATCATCTCTTTTGGCATACAGCTCAGTTTTCAACTGACCCTCGTTGTCAATGTCGAGATTCGAGGCAGATTTATCTATACGTCTATGTTTGTTTTGTAGTTGCTTTTTTGATTTCAATGAACGTACGTTAACGTTATAGTGTGTAACAGATTATTGTAAACCTGTTCCCGTTTGCCTAATGTTTTCCCAGGTTCTCAAATAAACTGACGATTATTAAAGTAGATATATGTTTTATTACTTGCTATTTACATGTATTTTTATAGTTCACATTTACAATACATTTCAATAAGATATAAATATTCAGGATACGATGGTCAAGTTTACGTTTTAGTCCTTAGACTTAGTTACCTGGTAAGATAAATATGTTTTAGATAAAATGTAGAATATAATAAAGTCAACTATTAACTGGCGTTCTAATCCCAAAAGTGCACTCCTCCAAACCCTAGAGCTTACGTATTTCTATCCCTTAAATGACGTCATATTTCCGGCCAGGCTACTTGGACACTGGAAGTGGCCCGACTCGGAAAACAAATTGACCGGAACTACAAGAGTTATTATTTAAACGGAGATAGAACAAAAGAAAGAAATTTAACCAAATCATCACCTACACTTTTCAAGCGAGATCACTGAAACTTCACAGGAAGATGGCATAAGACCGTATCTTGAACTATAATGGTTTACTTTAATAACTTGGTTGTCTCATTGGCACTTATACCACATCTTCATATATCTAAATATGTTGAAACTGTGTACCTGTTATTGTGGAATTGCATACCAATTATTAATCTCCATTTGAACATGGGAACTTAAATATTTTACAAATTTTGTTCACTGTTGAAGATGATACAGTGACCTATATTCCTTCCGTTATGTTTGTCATTTCGTCGTTTTCATTTTTGGAAAGATTGGAACTTGTTCTAAATCTTTCCTTAGGCACTAGCCTCCCTTACAACACGACAGGGTAGCTACTATTACTGCATGTATTCACACTGAAATATAGTTCCCTATAGTTCTCATGTATGTGCACATAATACACATATAAACTGTGAAAAATGGGTATATTTTTGGAGCAGTTCATTCAAGAATGTATCACTATGTAATTAAGGTGTGTTGATGTGCAGGCTTTTTTTTAAAGCATTTTGATTAGGTAATTTAGTATTGATACAATTCCAGTATGATTGACAACTGTCATTATCACCAAACCATCAGGGACAAGGTGGACCTTAAATTACAATGCCCCACCTCCTAAACTGTCGATTAAATTGACCACATTACTTACCAACATCAGTGTTACATAATTGTACAGACCCAATAAACATCTCAATACACAAATATTTGACCTCATAATTGAATACACAAATGTATATATTAGATGTTTGATATATAAGGATGATAGATTTATTTATTGCCAATTACTTTTGATCTTATCTACATTACATAAGATGATTCTGTAAATTATGTCTGAAAGATAAATGATTAATTAAGGATTAACACAATCTTTAAAATAATATGAAATATAAATATGAATATATAAAAGGTATTCAAGTTAGGCCTATAATTTATCACCAGCCCAGTAGTCAGCTATTCTGTGTTAATTTGAGTTATCATTGATATGTTTATAATCATAAATTTACTGTTGACAAAACTTTGATTTTTTGAAAAAACTAAGGCTTTTTGTCGAGCCTTCGACTTTTGTCGAAAAAGCGAGACTAAGCGATCCTACATTCCGTCGTCGTCGGTGTCGTCGTCGTCGGCGGCGGCGTCCACAAATATTCACTATGTGGTTAAAGTTTTTCAAATTTTAATAATTTTCTCAGACTATACTGGATTACTTTCAAACTTGGACAGAATCTTGTTTATGATTATAAGATAGTATTCAGAAGCAAATTTTGAAAAAATAAATTTCCATTTTTTCCGTATTTTACTTATAAATGGACTTAGTTTTTTTTTCTGCGGGGAAACATAACATTCACTCTGTGGTTAAGTTTTCAAAATTTTAATAACTTTATTAAACTATCCTGGGTTTGTACCAAACTTGGACAGAAGCTTTTTTTATGATCATTAGATAGTATCCAGAAGAAAATTTTGTAAAAAAATAAATCCATTTTTTCCCTATTTTACTTTTAAATGGACTTAGTTTTTCTGCGAGGAAACATTACATTCACTCTGTGTTGAAGGTTTTTAAAAATTTAATAACTTTCTTAAACTATCCTGGGTTTGTACCAAGCTTAGACAGAAGCTTATTGATGATCATAAGATAGTATCCAGAAGTAAATTTGGTAAAAAGATCACTCAATTTTTTTCTGTATTTTACTTTTAAATGGACTTATATTTTCTTCCAGTTAACATTACATACAGTCTGCAGTTAAAGTTATCAAACATTTATTAGATTCTTTTACCATCCTAGATTTTTACCAAACTTGGACAGAAGCTTCTTACAATCAATAGATTGTATCAAGAGGATTATTTTTACTGATTTTTTTCCTCATTTTTTTTTAGCCTTCGATTTACAGCAAAAGTAGGCGAGACACTGAGTTCCGCGGAACCCTTACAAATTTTAAATACCTCAGGAATAGATTATCTAAGCTGTATTTGGCAAAACTTTTAGGAATTTTTGGTCTTCAATAATCTTCAACTTCATACTTTATTTGGCCTTTTATAACATTTTTGATCGGAGCGTCACTGATGAGATTTTGTAGACTAAACGCGCCTCTGGCGTAAATATTAAATTTTATTCCAGGTATCTATGATGAGTTTATTTACTTAAAATTTCCAAAAATCATCTGTAATAAATCAACAATTTTGGTTAGTTCACTTTTTTTTTTATCAGAAATTGGCTTGAAACAGTTTTAAAATTTAAAACTGTTATTTATAACAAACAATTTTTTTATTATTTTTTTCCCTATTCATCATTATGTCTATATTAGTCATTTGAATTTTTATAAGAAGTGAATATATATTTTCGCTATCATGAAAAATCTACATTTCAATAAAATATTTTTTGTATTTGTTGATGTTGAAATAGAACATTTTTAACGCCCTGTGATGAATAAATACTTTATAAATTGATCAAAAGACACTCTACAACGTTTAATCTTCAATGTCATATAACCTATGTTTCAACTAACAATATGCCCCAAAACAACATTTTTTAGATTATATTTGTTGACACTTTAAAGTTCTTAGTTGTTGGTCTAGAACTTGTGTCTTACAAGGAATTGGTAACATTTAGTAGAACAATATTTGTTTTAGTTAATTTTTTTTTAAACATGTTCAAAACAGGCAACCTCTGTAATATTCCTTATTAAACCTATAGCTAGCTAACCCTCTAACTTGTATGTCATTAGGTATAAGTGATACATCTTGCTGAGATAGACGTACATAAACCAAACTATGTTGATATGATATTGCTTGAAGTTGTCGAGTGTATTGTTTGAATGATTAAAAAAATGAAGTGCGCTTCTCACTTTGAGAGCTCATTTCTATCGTATTCAAATTTTGAGTTGTAATGATTAAATCAGCTAGCTAAGATTGGGGAATAAGACCACAATAATCATTCAATCAACCTCTAACAAAATGGTAGTTTGCCACGATAAGGAAGTAGACTGTCAGTGTTTGTTTGTGAAAATGGCGAGCTGGCATTGTTAGTATTTTCTTTTGATCGTTTTGGGTACCTAGTCAAATATAATGAACATATATCCAATTTCTACCAACTGAATACGTTATCTTTATCATTGTCAATTTCCTGTCACAGTACATTGATGTGAATTGAACAAAAATGTCTTTGTTATTTCATGAAGGAAGCACAACCTTTGACCTGAAAAATAAGAAACAAAAGTCGTATTTCAATATATACATATACAAAGATTACTCATACAAAAATGTCCATTTCTTTTGAGATTTGCAATAGCTGTCGGAGTACTAGTAATACCACAAATTTATACAGGTAGGTCATAAATAGGCGATTTTAAATAAGTTTTAATATAATAAAGTAATTTTGCCGTGGTCTTAGGAAAAAAAAACATCTGCCAAATGGTCGTTTCCCCCTTTTGATGTAGGGTTAACGAAAACAACACACAACACATTTGTTCAGGAAGTTTAAATTTTCTCCCCAACAGTTTTGGCTTCTGTTAAATGATAATTTTAATCGCATACATCAATGTTTTAAAAATCTCCAGGTTAAATTGTCCTATCCTTACTGATGATTTTTTTTTTCGAAAGGGAATTGAATAGTACGTTCTTTTTATTTGATATGTGTTTTATGTGATGGGTTTATTTTCATTGGTATTTTCGTTGAGGATGGCATGATAAATGAATCTCACCTTTTAGGGTCTAGAATATTTGTTATTTCATCTGCGAGTGAATTGTAATATATTCTCATGTTACCATTTATTTTGATGAGAGAAAAAACAATAATCCTTATTTTTACATACCTGAATCATTTTGAATAACAGCTACAACTAGCAGAACCTTTCATTTGTTTAACAGTTGCATAGAATTCAAAATTATTGACAACAGTAATTGAGCAAAACAAACTTGGTGATTTATTAGAAGTCAGAACTGGTATCTTATTGTGATGATGTATATATAACAGACAACAAATAACAGAAACTCAGAAAGCCGGAACACCTACAGAAAAAAATCAAGGAAGCTAAACAGAGTCATCACAGAATACCGATTTCGTTTTAGCATAATTTTAGTAAATTAAAATTATATATTGGTAATGGAAACTTTCGTTACAAATATATAAAGTCATAGTTAAAGTTTGTGTTTGTTTTGTCACCAAACACACAACTTTTCAATTTCTACTTCAATAGTTCGAGAACTCTAGATTTCCTAAATTTACACGTATGACTTTCTTTTTCTCCTTTTAAGAGTAGTCGAACAGGCTTTGTCCATTGTTATGCATTGTACCCTGTGCTTTAATTAAACATAAAATATTTAAAATCCAAAAAAATTCACCAATGTCTAGTATAAAATCGTTTGAGCATTTTGAAACCTGTCAAAACGGATTGAAGGTTCAGGTACACGCCTCTATATAAAAACTCTAGATTTTTTTCGGTATTCTGTATAATGAAATTGCTGCTTCAGAAAGCACAAAAATGTGGTATAAAAAGTGGGGACGGTAAAAAGATGAACATATTTTGTACACTTTTGTCCGTGATGAAGTCCGTCTTTTACCTATTTTACCAAAACTGTCTTTATCAATAAAAGTGCAGCCTTTAAATTGCAGTCTTAAATACCTAGCCATTATGAATGAGCCGCGACATTCTGAACAAACTGGGCCTGTTTACAAAAGTTCAAAAAAACAAATATCTCATTTGACCAATATGAAATGATTATATCTTTTTAGAATAAACAAAGATAAAAGATAAAATAGACGCCTAAATTCATACAACTTTATATTTTGTTCCATGAAATAGCTTTTGCAAGCGTGGGAATCTTTGATGACTGGATGACTTATTCATATTCATACCCCCGAATTCATGGTAAAGCGAATGTATATATATATATATATATCTATCATTTCCGTCCATCTTACAGTTCGTCTGTTCTTCGAGTACGATATGTTATCCACAGCTTCAATCTTTTTAACCACTTATCAAAATGAAATGTAATCTCACATTCCTTACCATACAATGCCATTTTGCACTTTAGTTTTTGGACATATTTTTTGGGGGAATTTCATTCCTAAACATGACTTCTTTCATTGCTTCATATGAGGTATCTATATTGTATCTGATATTCCTCTAAAACAGCTCATCATGATTAAATGAACCTTTTTTAGATTCATCATCATCATCACGTAAGGCAAATGTGCAACTCATATTTGGTTTAGGGTTAATGAAATTCTAAGGTGAATATCTCTTTTCAAGATTACGGATAAACCAATCTTAGTGAAATGTATTTGTGTTTGTTTCTCAGAGACAAAGTAATAAATACATACTGTAACTCGACTTTTTTTGTCTTTGTACATTTAGTTATTAATTTTAGTGCCTTTGAAAACTATTTTCACCACTGGGTCGATGCTACTACTGGTGGAAGTTTCGTCCCCGAGGGTATCACCAGCCCAGTAGTCAACACTTCGGTGTTGACATGAATATCAATAATGTGGTCAAATTAATAAATTTCCTGTTACAAAACTTTGAATTTTTCAAAAAACTAAGGATTTTCTTATCCAAGGCATAGATTACCTTAGCCGTATTTGGCACAACTTTTTTTGAATTTGGGATCCTCAATGCTCTTCAACTTTTACTTGTTTGGCTTTATAAATATTTTGATATGAGCGTCACTGATGAGTCTTATGTAGACGAAACGCGCGTCTGGCAAACCAAATTTCAAACCTGGTACCTTTGATAACAATTTACACCACTGGGTCGATGCCACTACTGGTGGACGTTTCGTCCCCGAGGGTATCACTAGCCCAGTAGTCAACACTTCGGTGTTGACATGAATATCAATAATGTGGTCAAATTAATAAATTTCCTGTTACAAAACTTTGAATTTTCGAAAAACTAAGGATTTTCTTATCCTAGGCATAGATTACCTTAGCCGTATTTGGCACACTTTTTTGGAATTTTGGATCCTCAATGCTCTTCAACTTTTACTTGTTTGGCTTTATAAATATTTTGATGTGAGCGTCACTGATGAGTCTTATGTAGACGAAACGCGCGTCTGGCGTACTAAATTTTAATCCTGGTACCTTTGATAAATATTTACTGTTTATCCATTTTTTATAATATTCTATTGACTTGGCTCGTTAAATATATCCTCCGTCATTAAGGCACTGTGCTATGGTAAATTTTAGTATTCTTGTCTTTCGTATTGCTAATGTGCTTCGTCAATATGCCTTATTTTTCGCTGTTGACACATTTGTTTGTATTTATAGTGATGAAGATTACAACACAATGTTGACTGCTGTACCCCTATTTTTTTACATTTTTACCTACTTTGTCTGTTTGTTTTGTTCTCATATCGATGTCAACATAATGAAATGTTATGCGACTGACATACACGTGAGAGGTTAAGCTAGCTTTGAAACAAGGTTAAATACACCATACATAGAACATGCTTTTACTAATTGAGGAATTTGACAGTTGTTATCCATTCGTTTGACGTGTGTGAACTTTTGATTTGCCATTTACATAGTGACTTTCCGTTTCGAATTTTCATTGGTGTTTGATATTTTTGCTATTTTACTTTTTCTGTAGTTCTGTTCTCCTGATTACAGTACTCATAAATTTAGTCTTTTTTCTTATCTTCCCTTTGAAACTGCAATTAGTGGTTTTACAATTCAGTTCTCCAATTTATTTTCGAGTTAACATTCATAACAGTCATTCGTGTGTAGCATGATTGGGCATGGAAATCCATGTTCTATGATAAATAGAAGGGGAATACTGATTTTTTTCAACGAGAAAATGGCCGAGTATATTCTAATGAAAACGTTTTCATTGAGAGTCAACGATATTTTAATAGCTTGATTATAACTCATGTATTTGTAGATATAATTGTATAGAAATAATGCGGCATGCCAAATAGAGACGAAAGCAGATAAAACAGAGATGTCAAATTGATTCGAATAGATTAAGCCTCAATATACCAATCAATATGGGAGGTATGTAAAAGAAATGACTTGCATACATATTCCTAATTGAAATGAGATAAATCACGTTTAGAATTATATTGATATTTGTTTATAGGTGTATTTATATGAGGCTCAAATGTGGAAGAAATTTACATAAGAATAGGAAATAGATTAAAATACTAGTACATCAACGTTTAAACGGAAAAACTTAAGTTCAGTGATAATGTTTCAATAGAAATATTTACAGTAGAAAAAAAAACTTATGTTACGAATATTTCAAAGTAAAAAAAAATGTTCGTTCTTTTTGGTACATTCATGAGCCGTTAGTTTTTTCCTTTGAATTATATGCATATGTTATTTCGAGGCCGTTTATAGCCGACTATGTTGAAGCCCATACGGTGACCTATAGTTGTTAATTTGTGTGTCATTTGGTCTCTTGTAAAGAGTTGTCTCATTTGTAATCGTACCACATCTTCTTTTTTATATATAAAAATGTTGTATTGTTTCTCAAGACAGTAATATGACTAAAATATTCTGTTGCAAGTAAAGTTTGAGCCAGTGCAGTTTGTGTCATTTAATTTTGACTTGTCTGTCAAAATAATTGTGTTGTGAGATCAAAGAGATGAATAACTGTGAATAAAAGTTCACGCGGATGCAAATCTTTTCTAAAAGAAAACATATTAATAATATGAGAAAGTTTGACCATACTATTTTTAATTATTGACTTTCTATTTAACCCCAGAGCTACCGATGGGTTACGCATGAATTAGACGTTCAGCCATTAAACAGAAAATAATATCAATTTTGTAAGTCAATCAAGGGTTAACCATTTGTCTTATTGATTCTTATACACTATAATACAGGTAAAAACGATGGTTAACAAATTTGTTCGGCCTTAATATGAAGTCCAACATAACTAGAGAAATACAATTGCACGAGTCGCTATCTATTTTTATCTATTTTAATGTTTATATTACATTATATGACCGTCGCAAAACATCGGAGGTCACCACGATTGTAATTTAAATGTACTGATAAACACACAAAATGTTGAAACTGATTATTGTATTCATACATTGTTAATTGTTTGTTGATACTTTTCAATTAGGATTATACGTTTTAGTATGTTAGGAGTCAAATATGAGGAATTGAATCAAATCGGTGATAATGATTTTTACTGCTTATTACCCTTTTATATATCAAACGGATTAAGTACAAGACATTGCTTTAAGATGATAATGTTTATGATAGAAACATTAACTTTTACACATTTGACTTAAAACTTCATAAATAAGGAAGCTGAAGTTTATTACTTTTGATCATTTTCTAAAGAACGCTTATTATGTCGGTATAAGGAAAAATAGTCAACCAGTGGTACATTTGTACATCAAAAGGCTTTAATAGCATTGTAAAATTCCGTCAAGAAAATATATATATGGTTAAACGAATAGGCATCTATGTGTTTATCTAAGCTTAAACCGAAATTTACCATCATTAGTTGGTGGTTTGTATCCTGCATTATGGAAATTTGATCTTTATATCAGTTTTTCTAAGTTGCTGTTGAATATATTTTTATTTTTTCACTTTATAATTTATGACATAATAGCTTGTCTTCCAATGAAGACCATATGTTGATTTATGTATATTCAAATGTTGGCATTGGTTTATTCATATTGTTTACGTTGATATCATGAGATTACGGTTGGACCTTCTCAGAATAGCATGATTAAAATCATAAACAGTCGTTTCATCCCGTTCAAATGGCATGCCATATAAGTGATTGGCTGTTAAAAAAAACGCCGCTGCATCATCCGCATATTGTTTTCTATCTCTCGCTCTCTATTCAGCAATGCAAGATGCAATCTTTTTCAATGTGAATTCAGGTTAATATCTTGATACAATTTTGATTGTGTAGTGACTAAAGACATCGAATGACTTCAAATCGTTTTTCTTCCACTGATCTTTTAATCGTAATTATATTTTTCACATTTTTTAATACTTGTCATTTTGGGTAATTTCGAGAACAGAATGCTCTCGTTTATTACAAGTTCACGAATTAAAATCAATAAATTGGCCTGAGAAATTGGCTTTGACAAAAAATTTAGATAACGAATATGAAAATATTGAATTTAAACACGTTCTCGGAATTCGATTGGTTGACATTGATATAAACATAACTGGTGTGTGAAAATACAATGGCAGATCCAGTAAAAAATAAAACATTAAACCTAATTCCTCGTGAAAAGGGAAAAATCTCAACACCGTATTAAGAACAATTATAAATATGGATTTGGTTTTAGGTAAGATGATTACTCCTATCAGATATTTCGTTTTCGTTTGGTTTAGCCGAGCTTCCCCGATTTCACAAAACTTACTTCATGGGTTAAATGGTAATGATTTTACAAGTCATTCTTAAGCCTTATGTTTTTGCCAACAATATGATATTCAATCTGTTTTCAGAGCAAAATGGAATATAATATTATCATGGTTTTGAAAATCGCTCATTTCAAAACATTACTCATTTGTCTCAAATAAAATATCATCTTCGTTACAAAAAGTACTCTGTTATTAAAATGCTTCAAATCAATGTAATATAGATAAATTATGTTTCGATTTTTCAATGTTATATAGCGTCATTGTACCATAAATCTTGTGAATAAAATTTGTCAACTGAATGAGCAAGAAACGCTACATCGATCATACAGTTAGGTGATCATCAATAGGTGTTTTAAGTTTTTCATTAAAAAAAAATGTCTATAAATTACATGCAGATAATTATGTTAACACATTTCATCGATTATTGCTACAGTGAAAACTAGATGACTAAAACTAAAGCTGATATGTCAAGTCTTATTTAGTATGTTTTTGAAAGAGTACCGTGAAATACTCTTCTATCGTCATCGTTTAATTCTTTGATAGAAAACAACATTATAACATTGCATTGAAAATAAACAGTACATAACTGCTGAGTATCAATCGATTGTCAGTGTAATGTTTAATATAACTTTAATCCTTGTATATATGATAACTTAATTTACTTATTCGGATAATTTTTTTTTTTTATCTCACTTGGCCAAAACGAACCAATTGAGCTTTGTAATCACGTGACGTCCGTCGTCCGTCGTCGTTCGTGAACTTATATACAAATCTTCTTCTCTGAAACAACCCTGCCAAACTAAACCAGACTTGGTATAATTCATCCCTAGTGTTCCTACTTTAAAAGATGTATCCTATGACCACATCCATCATAGCAATGCAGGCCGCTTTAGCTTAAAATAGAACGTGAGGATAAGATGCAGTTTGGCGTACACTTTTGAAACTAAAGCATTAAGAGACAATCTGACCGATTAAAAATGTTCATCAGGTCGAGATCAATCTGCCCTAAAATTGTCAGACGCATCAGATAATCAGTTATTGGTTGCTGCCTCTGAATTTGCAGTTTCTATGAAATTTTGAGGTTTTGTTTATAATCTTGAATATAATATTAGATAGTCATAATTTGTAAAAAGTAAAAATGTAAAGCAATGTAAAATCTACAAATCAGTCAAAATGATAAAAATTTTACAAGTTTACAAGAGTGTACAAATTTTCCATCAATTTCACTATCGATGGTTTTTTTTTGTAATGTGAATGTACTATTTTATAACAATATTTAACTTATATGGATATCGTTTGCTACAGGAGACTGCATTTTCCCTAGAGTAACACTAATGTTCACTCGAATAAAGCATAGAGTATCATTTGAACAAATAGGTGATCAGGAATTGTTTGCATCAAAGAAAGATCTAGAATGGCGGATATCTTTTTCAGTTTGTGAAAAACTTTTGATGAATACATTTTTAAAAACATATAGACAATAATAGTGCATTGACTTGACATATCTACGATATAAGGATGAGGCTTAGAAACGGGGAAATGCGAGGCTGTGCCGAGCATTTTCCCCTGTTTCGGGCCGAATCCTTATATCGGTGATATGTCAAGTCGATGCACTATTATTGTCTTTATACTGCAATCTAAAAAAAACATTTTTAATTGTCATGATTGTTGTTTAGTGTGTTAATGTTATTTATTTGATTTTAATATTGGGAGAAATCCCCCTTTAAAAAGGCCTCATATCACACAGGCGGAGAAATATACAACACGATGAAATGTACATCATTACCTGTTGAAAACCGCAATCAATGGTGAACGAATTCGTTTGTTTACAGACTAACATATTATCAATAAACATAAAACATAATGATTTATAGGTTGCAATCAAAAAATATTAATAAGTGAAATATGTTTTTCCCAAAAATTGTAAAAGAAACAAGTTTGAGTCGTTAAACTCATCGTTGTTTACATTGGAAACAAGAACAGGTTGAAGAGGTCGTATGACTAATTAAATACAATTTCGACATTTTCTATTTAAATATTCATGAGGAAAAGTGATATCAGGTCAGTGATTGTATATGACATAGAAATATACGGTCAACGCATTTTGACTGCTCAAATAGAACGAGTGCAGTATAAACCCAATTATTATGCTATGCTCTATTAAAATTCGTATGAAAGATGTAATCGCTTCTTTATCTGAATGTCAAGATTTGCTCTGTTCACATTTCCTGAAAAACAGGATGTCGGAGGAACTAACTAACACAATCAATGTGGAAATCTTGCAATCTTATTACTTGATTATACAGACATTTATTCAAATAGAAAACTCTCTAAAATCAGTTTTTCTAACATTAATACTCATTTATCAGAATTATTGTCTTAAAGAAATCACTGTGTTACTGTACGTTTTTCTTTACTTTACATTTTATACCCCCTCCCATGTTTCAATTTTTTAAAGAATTTGAAAACAGAACTTTAATTATTGCCAGCTTACCCTATTTGCATATTTTCTGATAAAAAAAATATGCCTAGAACCTGTTAAAACTGTTTTGATAACATATTGAAGAATATCAGAATATTATAAATGTAATGTTTAGCAGGCAATCATTACAACATTCAGGATTATATAAAGTATCCAATCCAGCCTCTGTCTCCAGTACACATCTTACTGTATGCCTATTTGTTAATCAAAGAACACATTTTCTGTATCATCTGTAACCATATATCTGACATAATTTAGCTACTATATATACTAGAAGTGTTCAAACAAAGCCATATTTGCAATAGTTGTATGTATGCAGATACCAGTCTGAGATATAGATTCACTTAAAATGATGTAGAGATGACTGCTAACATCTGCTTTTTGCATACATGTAACTTCCAAGCATAGTTATTGTTTTCTATATCAAGAACTTTAAAATCATAATATAATAGCATTTACAAGTTAAATTATTTGTTTTATGACCCAGGGGGTAGGCAATTTTCTATGTTTTTTTTTTGCCCCTGGGGCCTCAAATTACCTAAATCATTCTGCTGTTTCTAGCAATTTGGAATATTTAGTACATATTCAGGATAGAAGACACAATGATTGTAAGTTTTCTTGAGATATTTTTGTTTTTCTAGCTTGTATTTATTATGACATGGTGACAAAAAAGCAGATTTAATTGTTGCGGCTTACTTTTGGGTTATCAAAAAGACACAAATACTCCATACATAATATTCAGGAAGGATCTATGAGTTTCAATGACTGCGAAGAGTAAATATAAGCACTTCTTAACAATTTAACTTACAAATATGCAAATATTATGAATTAATTTTGTATCCAGTACTTTAAGTAAACTATGCATACTGTAAACTGTGAATTTATGCTGAGTCATCATATGTCAGGCCCTGGATTCTATCAGTCTTCATTTAATATTTATGAAAATTCATATCTGAGTTAATTTCTTTAAAATCTGTGAAATAAAGCAAATTTGGTTAAATTCTGAATGTTCCCTTTTTGCACCCTATATAGGTTGCATTTCTGTAAATATTGACAATGCAATTTCCCATAGGAACTCCTGGTACGGCTTATTCTGTACCACTTTTACTATGAAGTTTTGAAAAAAAATGTTATCCTAGAATTGAAACTTCATATGTACCACAATTGTTTTCAAAGGTCAAAATATAGGGCTATGCGGCATATGTTCAACGTTTATATGCCCTGAACTTCTCAGAGTTTAAACTTACACTAATTTTCTTAACTACCCCTACCTCGAATGAAAGGTTACCACAGATTTCAATGTAAACAATAAGCACGTGACTGTTTATTTACTGGTAACATTCCCTTTACTGCTACAGAATATTTATCATAACGCTGTATCGGGATGGCTGATGTTAGCCTCATGTATTTTTATCAGACAAAACAATATCATAAAGCTTTGCACTTGATCAACTATGCTATATATAAATGCAGTCCTGACAAACTGTATCGTCAATTGCTTGACATTACATCATTCAGGGAAAAAAATATTGCTTCTCTGTGTAAAATAATAATCTTTGTCAAAAAACCTAAACTAATATATAATGAACATCAATCTGAAGAATATGATAAGATCTTTGTATGTGTATTTCCAGCATATGCCTATTTCCTTAAGTGTCTATGTCATTATCATCTCAATAATGCCAGACAATGTCAGGATTCCATCGAAGATCTACGACTGGTTATAGCTCAACACTTGTTTGTATTAGGTCATATTGAAATTGCTATTTCGTACAATC
Source organism: Mytilus edulis (assembly GCF_963676685.1). NCBI lineage: Eukaryota > Metazoa > Mollusca > Bivalvia > Mytilida > Mytilidae > Mytilus > Mytilus edulis. The sequence continues at coordinate 35,810,993 of NC_092348.1, forward strand.
TTTTAGGTATTGCTTTACAATTATCTGGCGACACTGAATTGGCACGACAAGCGTTTATGCAATCTGTTATATATATTTCCATACCATGAATTTCTATCCAACCGTCAAAAGACATTTGTCAAACAGAAGAATGCAATTTTATTGTATTTTATTAAATTACCGATATAATTATGTGAGGTCATTTTAATTTGTTTTATATATAATATATGATAGCTACATTATCAGAAAATCAATATCAATGGAAAAAAATTAATTTATAAATAATAATACAGTTATCTACCTTTCGTCGCAAAATGAATGTCTTGTCGTAAAGAGAAACACTACTATAATTTACTGTCCTGATTGATTTTGGGAGTTTTGGTCCAAACAGTTTTGGAATAAGGGGCCCAAAGGTTCCAAAAATAAACTTTGTTTGATTTCATCAAAAATTGAACAATTGGGCTTCTTTGATATGCCGAATCTAACTGTGTATGTAGATTCTTAATTTTTGGTCCCGTTATCAAATTGGTCTACATTAAGGTCCAAAGGGTCCAAAATTAAACTAAGTTTGATTTTAACAAAAAGTAAATTATTGGGCTTCATTTAATGACGCTGAATATGCTGAATCTAAACATGTACTTAGATTTTTGATTATTGGCCTAGTTTTCAAGTTGGTACAAATCAGGATTCAAAATTATTATATTAAGTATTGTGCAATAGCAAGAAATTTTCAATTGCACAGTATTCAGCAATAGCAAAAAATCTTCAATTATACAGTATTGTGCAATAGCAAGAAATTTTCAATTGCACAGTATTGTTCAATAGCAAGAAATCTTCAATTGCACAGTATTGTGCAATAGCAAGTATTTTCAATTGCACGGTATTGCGCAATAGCAAGAAATATCTAATTGCACAATATTGTGCAATAGCAAGACAATTTCAATTGGAATTATCTTTCGTTGTCCAGAATAGTAGTTGAATCAACTTAAATCATTGTTTTATACAATATACAATGTATTTTCACTTTTACTACCAACTGATAAATTAAAACAAGCTTAACCATTCAGTGATAACAAGCACTTTTTTTTTTACATTTTGATACTTTATGATGTATTTAAATGAGCAGTTATTGTTGCAAACTCCATTAGAAATTTGAATTGAGATCAGTTTTGGAATAAAGGAAAGGGGTGTGTGAAAAAAATTGGGGAGGGGGGGTCAATTTTTCTCATTTCAGATTTCATAAATAAAAAGAAAATTTCTTCAAACATTTATTGAGAGGATTAATATTCAACAGCATAGTGAATTACTCAAAGGCAAAAACAATAATTTTAAGTTCATTAGACCACATCCATTCTGAGTCAGAAACCTATGCTGTGTCAACTATTTAATCACAATCCAAATTTAGAGCTGAATCCAGCTTGAATGTTGTGTCCATACTTGCCCCAACCGTTCAGGGTTTAACCTCTGCGGTTGTATAAAGCTGCGCCCTGTGGAGCATCTGGTTAAAATTTGCTTTGATTAATCACACATTTTCCATGAATACTAATATTATTATTACACACATTAAGTTCAGAATTAGCAGTATTTCAAATTTCTGCATTCAGCTAAAATTCTACGATTTACAACTCGAAAGAACTGTTTAAGTGAATCAAAACTAATGTCACCCTTGTAGAAATGACTCCAGTCAGAAAAGACTGCAATTACAAATAAGAATATATGGTGCGTGTTTGGAAATATGCACTGTTCCCGATAACTTTACCAATTTATGAATCGAGGAGTGAGGACATGAGAAACAACATATATGGGTCACTTAATTGGTCTAGCCATGATATATTAATAAAAGTATATAGTTTATGGGTGGGTATCTGAACAGTGTTTATAAGGGCGCGAACTCCACCAAAAACATCATTGGTGTACTCAAAGGTCTGATTGAAAAAATATATAATTTGAAGGTAGGAATATGAATCGTATTTCAAAATGCAAGCTATTTGACCATCAATTGTATGTAGGGGCAGGACAACAAGACCCCCATGATGAACTAGAAAGGCCATAAAGATTAAGTATGGGTTAGGGATGGGGTTCTGACGTTTTAAAGATCAATCTAAATAGTAACGTCATTAAATGAATGAGCGAGACATGACCCCAGATAAAAAAAAAACGAAACTGTACAAGCTGTACTGCAAATGTCTTGCAAGTTCTGTGGCCTATAAGTTATTTACTACAACTCCTTTTTATAAATGTGGTGGATAGTTGTCTCATAAGCAGTCAGTACACCTCTCTTTCATATTGACATGGCAAGAAAAGAATGTTTTGTTTAGACTGACATATAAAATTACATATTTGACATTAACCTTTTATTTGATCTTAAAGGTCAAATATCAAGGTCATTATCCATGGTACACAACACATCATATTGAGATAATGACATTGCGTGTCAAGTATTCAAGAACTTATTCATGGAAATGTAAAATGTGTGATCCAGTAAATAAAAAAAATTAAAAAAAATTTTGATCTTGAGGTCAAAGGTCAAGGTCAAGGTCAATTGGCAGTTTTCATTTTTTTAGATAAACTGTTTTATTATAATACACCTTCGTGCCAAATATCATAAGATAGTGTCAAAAGATTACTAAGTTTTAATGATTAAATACACAGATTATTGTGAAAAATATGTGAAAATAACTCATTTTTATTCCGTTGCCATAGTTACGGTGTAAGAGATCCCAGCTCAAAAATCATAAAACTTGTAGTACACATGTAAACTTTTATAGAATTATTTATATCAATTAACAAATCATAGTACTTTAAGAGATTTCATGTCCTTTTGTTGATCTTTTTACCAAGTATCCAATATATGCTCAAAATGCCCTTTTTAGACCGATCAGCCCCAAAAAGATAGCTATACTCAAGCTTTAACATTTTGTGAAGTTTCGAGAAAGTTGCTGCTCACAGGGAAGCTATTAAACCAAGAGTTCCAAATGGTGAAATCATCCCTTCGTAAATTTTACGGACGCCATCACGAGTTGGTTGACCTTTATGGCATAACCGTTTCACAAATGATATAGGATTTGTTCCTTACGTCGTTACTATAATCCTCTTCCCTTTCATGAATGTGACCTACTGTAATAGACTTTTTACCGGATTTGTTATCACATAAGTAACACGACGGGTGCCACATGTGAAACAGTAGTCGCTTACCCTTCCGGATCATCTGCGATCGCCCCTAGTCTTTTGGTGGGGTTCGTGTTGCTTATTTTTTAGGTTCTATGTTTGTCTTTTTCATTTTTAGCCATGGCGTTGTCAGTTTATTTTTGATTTTTGAGTTTGACTGTCCCTCTGGTATCTTTCGTCTCTCCTTTTCGAAGTACGAATGATGGTTGTTATGAAAATCGATTCAAATACCGGTTCAACATAACCTTATCTAGCATATTAAGAGTAAAAAATGTGATAGATTTTGTATTTTTTTTTAGAAATTGAGGCATTTCCATGAATGGCGCTATAAAATCTAAAAATACTTTAAAATTAAATTTTATGAAGTTAGATTTTTTATCCATGACTATCATAACATGTGTTCAAAATTTCATTTCATTTGGTTGACATGTCATGTTGACCCACTTAAAATCATTTTTCAAGGTTCTATCAAAGGCTTGGTGTTAACATGATATTTTTGTCAATTGTATTAGATTATTAGTAAAAATCTTTTTTAAATTAATTGAAGAAAAACCAAGAAGAAAAGAAACAACTGGTTCTTATTTGTGTGTAAGTGATCAAATTTAGTGGCAAAATGGATTTGAAGGTCGGTGATATATTGAACAATTAAATTTCTTTTTTCGTCCATTTGAAGAGGGTACAGATTATTCATGGAATACCATTTATATACTGTAAAAAGAAAAAAAGAAAAAAAAAAGTTGGAGGATTATAGTGTATGATCGCTGTGAAGGTAGGCTGAGATCATGTAATCTACATGTTAAAGCAGCCAGTAATGTTAAATTCAGTTTTTGGGATATCGCAAAAGGCTTCCAATCAAACGAAGCGGCAAATATATCCTTAATGATCGAAGTCGGCCAGCTATTATTGTCCTAAAATTTTCATTGATGTCTCTTTCCTGTGCATAAACCTGGGAAAAACTGTATTTTATAAATGTACATGTATATGTTTAATCAAACAATACTAGTAGTAACATTTATTGATATGGGAGGTACATGTGTCTATAATGGCTGTTAAATTTGGTTTTGACTGCATCCATAATGTACTCTTTATTCTATAGATTTTTGAGCCACCAGTTTGATTTTGATTTTATTGTTTGTTGAGAATTCGGTATTTCTGAGGTGTCGTGAATGGTGTCTCCAAAGGTTGGGGATCTAGGTATACTCTATCTCCTGGGGATCTTCTCTGGAAATATAGCGCTACAAATGTTTTGCATCAATTTGAAATGTTGGAAATCATTCTGATCAACAGTAAATCAGTTCGTGACAACATATTTCGAAGGGTTACCTTAATTATTATGAGACAAAAACACATGTTGCGATAGGTAATTATATGAAGAGACATAAAAAGGATTTTCAAAATTAATTAATCGCTATTGGTAGGTGGCACAGTCTTCCTTACAAACTCGCATATAAAATGTAATGCATCATCATATAATTGTATTTTCTACTTTTATACAATTCAACGTTAAATATCGTTTACATACATGTAATAGGTATTATATTAGAGAGACAAGGGGAAAAAAGGAAAATTGTAGAAAAACGGTATGTATGATATCGATTCTAATAAATGAATTTGTTGAATCGAATATATATATTCAATGTTATTCCTGAATGATTCCTTTAACCTTCAAGTCACCCCTCGGTTTCACCTGTTTAACTTGTAATCTGCAAGTGTCATTAGTCTGTGTCAAGTTATTGAAAATGTTTATAATTATCTAGTGTGTTAAATTTTGATTACAATACTGTTTTTTTATATATTCTTTTTTTTTTGCATGCAGTTTTTAACTTTTCGTTTAGAAGTTTGCTTTTTAACTATTATTCGACACATAGTTGTAATCTTACAAAGTGTTATGCGTTGAGAATTAATGCTGTTTGCAATAATTTTGTATATACGTTTGTATATTGGCTATATGCTTTTGTATTCTTTAACTGAATGTACACTTTAAATAAACTTTGATTGATGTAGGCCATTCCAATTTATATTTTATAGTGTGTCTTTCTATGTTACACTATTGTTTCCGATAAGGGTGAGGGTTTGGTACGTTTAAACGTTCAAACCCGTGCAATTGTTTGCACCTGTCCTAAGTCAGGAATCTGATGTTCAGTAGTTGTCGTTTGTTTATGTGGTTCATGAGTGTTTCTCGTGTCTCGTTTTTTTAATAAAGATTATACCGTTTGTTTCCCAGTTTGAATTGTTTAACACTAGTAATGTTTTTTTAGCCCTTTATAGCTTGCTGTTTGGTGTGAGCCAAGACTCCGTGGCGAAGAAAGTAACTTGACCTTTAATGTATTTCTTTTATAAATTGTGACTTGGATGATGGGTTGTCTAGTTGGCACTCATGCCACATCTTGTTATATCTATTTGATATTAAAAAAAGTTTTACGATACACAGTAGTAATATATAATCCATTTTTAGAAGTAGTTTAAACATATTTATTTATAGTGGATTGGGAAACAAGTTATTACAACTTATATAAATCCCTCTCCACTTTGCGGGTGCGAGTGTTGCCCTTGTAGCGGCATTAGCCTACTCTTTTTCGAAATCTACAAGGGTGTCTTTTACGTGCAAGATATATTGCTCTCTCTCACACGGGTCAGCCATTTATCATCCCCATTTGACGGACAAGCATCGTTTTTGAAGACCATACTCGCAAATGGTGTCGAGGCAGAGCCCTGAAAGTCCCTGAAATTTTCTCCCCGGAACGAGGATCGAACCAGGAACCTTTGTGTTAGTAGTCCGATGCGCTAACCACTACACCACGGCTCTCTCAGAAGTGAAGGACACATGTTGATATTCGAATTATTCAAAGATTCATTGAGGTCCATTGTTAGTCTTAGCTTGAGTTTAAATTAAATTTTTGTTTGGATTTTGATTAAAAAGCAATTTAAAAAAACTTTTAGATCATGCCAAAATAGTTATATTTATAATTATGTCGTAAAAAAAACGGAAAAATGTGTGAATCTAAAACGAAACTAAAATTACAAACCAATTGACGGAAAACCCAAATCAGTGCAAATTGAACGTCTGAGTCAACAGACTAACTAATATCATGAATATGGCAGGTATGTAATGATTTGTATATAATCTTCCTACATAATGATTTAATAGTGTGTTACATTTATCTTCATATTCTCGTTAGTTTTCTTTTTAAATATGAACATGATGAATACATTAATGTAAAAGGAACTTGTATGAAGATAAAAGATAAATAAAAGTAAACACACGTTTCTTTCAAAACAAAAGTTCAGTGATCATATTACTAGAAATTTTACAGTAGAAAATATATATTTTAACTATTTCATACTAGGTTAACAAAGAAATGCGGGATTACTTCAAAAGACAATAGTAAGACTGACAAACAAATTTAAACTTTTCAAATTGGTATGGTGTGCTACGCCATATCATAAATTAACATGAGTGTTTTTAAAATATTTTGGGGGAGGGAGCTATGTAGAGAAAGCGTCAAACTTTATAATCTCTATTAAAATATATATCATTTCATTTATTTTCGGATACTTTTATTTGGGATTCAGTTTCATTTTTGGTAATACGATTACATATCGGCCAGCTTTATGCAAACGCATCAGTGAACAGGGCTATCATTTTTCGTATAATATATTTAATGAATGATGATATAAAATTTACACAATACAAATGATATGTAGAAAATAGTGTGAATATTGTGTTATATGGATTGAAGAATAAGGAATGCGTTATATGACAAATTGTTAATTTTGAATATCAACACTTATCCAACCATACTATCAGATAATCCGTATAAAGTTCATTATCCTCTTCCTGAGGTGTTCGTCATTCAATTGGTTTTCTAAAGCGTTCATTCTTAAATTCCAATTAGGTCAAAATAAAGAGCTTTTGGAGAAATTTTACAAAATCAGCAAGATTTCAGCAAAATTTAAGACCAGGAAACATAGAGCGCAGGCGTCGACAAACTAAATATTCAAGATAGACATGTAAAATGTCATCACAAACATGATTTTCGAAGATCTTTTTTGTCGATGTATGCGCTCTATATTTCCTGTCCAATAATCAATAGAAATTAAGCCAGGTTCATTGATTTTTCTTGGAAAATCAAAACTAGTTCTATTTTTGACGTCATGAATAAAACGCCGGAACATAAATTGTGAACATATATAAATAGACTTAATTTCTATCTAATCACTATATTAGCTATGATTCATTGTAATATTGGTCAATAAATCCCAATTTTAAATTTAAGCTAAGCAAGGGGGCCATTTTATGGCCTTATCAAACCTTCTCCTTTGGGGCTGTGATTGAATGTTAGGGTATAAAATATTTTTTTCTAATCAACTATGGATAACTGAAGTGTGTCCATTTACAATATGAAATTTGAAACACATGGTATATTTAATTGAGATTTATTCGAAAAAGGCTTTTAAATTTTTATAAATATGATGTAAAATGACAGTTGTCATGGATACTATAAACAAGCTCCGTTCCAAGATGGTCATACCACCATTCGATTTCAACTCTTGGAAAAAAATATTCATTTTACGATATCTAACACTTTTCTACAAGCTTTTATAACCTGTAAAACAGTGGATAAATTTAGAAAATGACTAATAATTCAACATGACCGGTACCGAAATAGTCAATTGAAACTATATATTATTTACTGAACGATAAAGATGATTTTTACCTTCATTGTTGCTTAACCGTTATATAAAGAGATAAACGGGATAAAGCAAAAGATTTCAACAAAGTACGATCTGCAAATTAGTCAAAAGTTAGGTTCTGATTGTTTTAAATATAAATCTAAATAGCAACGTCATTAAGGAGCGGGACATGACCCCGAGAAGGTCAAATATCAAGGTCATCATTCATGGTACACAACACATCATATAAAGGTGATGACATAGTGTTTCAAGTATAAAAATACTTCTTCAACAAAATAAAAATGTGTGCTCCAGTAAAAAAAACAAGAAAAATTAAATATTTTGACCTTGAAGTCAAAGGTCAAGGTCAATTGGCTGTTCATTTTTTCAGGTATACTGTCTTATTGTAATACACCTTCATGCCAAATATCATAAGATAGGGTCAAAAGATTAATAAGTTTTCATGATTAAATACACAGATTATTGATAGAAATAACCCATTTTTATACCGTTGCCATGGTTACGGTGTAAGAGACCCCAGCTCAAAATCATAAAACTTGTAGTAAACATGTCAACCTTTACAGAATTATTTAAATCTTTTAAAAAATCATAGTACTTTAAGAGATTTCATGTCCTTTTGTTGATCTTTTTACCAAGTATCCAAAATATGTTCAAAATGCCCTTTTTAGACTGGTCAGCCCAAACATTTAGCTATACTCAAGCTTTAACATTTTGTCAAATTTCGACAAATTTGCTGCTCACAAGGAAGCCATTAAACCAAGAGTTCCAAATGGTGAGGTTGAAATCATCCCTCCGTAAATTCTACAGACGCCATCACGAGTTGGTTGTCCGTTATGAAATAACCGTTTCACGGATGTGTTCCTTACGTTGTTATTACAATCCCCTTCCCTTTTATGAATGTGACCTACCGAATTAAACTATTTACCGCATTTGTTATCACATAAGCAACACGACGGGTGCCACATTTGGAACAGGATCTGCTTACCTTTCAGGATCACCTGAGATCACCCCTAGTTTTTGGTGGTGTTTGTGTTGCTTACTCTTTAGTTTTCTATGTTGTGTCATGTGTACTATTGTTTGTCTGTTTGTCTTTTTCATTTTTAGCTATGGCGTTGTCTGTTTATTTTTGATTTATGAGTTTGACTGTCCCTTTTGTATCTTTCGTCCCTCCTTTTCGAAGGACGAATAATGCTTGTGATAAAAATCGATTCAAATACCAGTTCAACATAACCCTATATAGCATATTTAAAGTACCATAAATTGTGATATTTTTGTAGATTGTTTTGAAAATTGAGGCATTTCCAATAGATGGCGCTATAAAATCTAAAAGTAGCTTAAGATAAAATTTTATAAAGTTATTATATATAGTTTTTCTCTTGACTATCATAACATGTGTTCAAAATTTCATATCATTTGGTTGACATGTCATACGGACCCACATAAAATCATTTTTCAATGTTCTATCAAAGACTGGGTGTTAACATGATATTTTTTTTAATTTTATTAATAAAAATCTTTATTAAATTTATTGAAAAAAAAACAAGAAGACAAGCAACAACTGGATCTTATTTGTGTGTGAGTGATCAAATTTAATGGCAAAATTGATTTGAAAGTCGGTGAAATATTGAACGATTAAATTTCTTGTTTCTTCCATTTGAAGAGAGTACAGATTATTCATGGGATAACATCTATATACTGTAAAAAGATAGAAAAGTTGGAGGATTACAGTGTAAGATCGCTGTGAAAGTAGGCTGAGGTCATCTAATCTACATGTTAAAGCAGCCAGTTATGTTAAATTCAGTTTTTTTTATATCACGAAAGGCTTCCAATCAAACGAAGCGGCAAATATATCCTTAATGATCGAAGTCGGCCAGCTATTATTGCCCTAAAATTTTCATTGATGTCTCGTACCTGTGCATAAAACTGGGAAAACTGTATTTTATTAATGTTTGTGTTTAATCAAACAATACTAGTAATTACATTTATTGATATGGGAGGTACATGTGTCTATAACGGCTTTAACTTTGGTTTTGACTGTCTCTATAAGGTAGAATTTATTATTGGTTTTTTAGCCACTAGTTTAGTTTTATTATGTGTTGAGAATTCGGTATTTCTGATGTGTCGTAAATGGTGTATCTAAAGGTTAGGGATCTAGGTATACTCTATCTCCTGGGATCTTCTCTGGAAATATAGCGGAATACGCTACAAATGTTTTGCATTAATTTGAACTGTTGGACATCATTTTGATCAACAGTTAAGCAGTTCGTGACAACATATTGCGAAGGGATAACCTCAATTATGAGACAAAAACACATGCTGCGATAGGTAATTATATGAAGAGACATAAAAAGGATTTTCAAAACGAATTAACCGCTACTGGTAGGTGGCGCAGTCTTCCTTGAAAACTCGCGTATAAAATGTTATGAATCATCATATAATTGTATTTTCTACTTTTATACAATTCAACGTTAAATATCGTTTACATACATGTAATAGGTATCATATTAGAGAGACAAGGGGGAAAAAAGGAAAAATCGTAGAAAAACGGCATGTATGATATCGTTCCAAATTAATGTAATCCGTTGAATCGAATATCTATACTATTAAACGAGAAGACCTCATTTTGTGTGTCGCTTCTCTTCCTTTCACAATAAATTAATCATCATGCCTTTGTGTTCTGTTCTGTAGGTACCCTGCATAGTCCCATTTGTCATCCATTCTTATGATTATTCCGTATGGGTTATTTTGGGAGGAAAACGGAAAAAAGGTGTCCGGATATTGTGTCTGTCATTGGACAAAATTTTAAGTCAGACTAGACTTCCGGTTTGCGTTTTTCTGTACACTTTGAAGTCTTTGACCATACATACAATAAAGTTTATTTGCCATCTGCTATCATTTTCAAGTTTACTATCCACGGCGGTCACAGAGTTTATTAAATATAGAGGGTCTTTATAAAGAATTGATAGTAAAAAGCAGAATACACTTTATTTATTTATAGTGATGAATGTTCATAATATACATTTAAACGCTAACATTATTGAAATTAATAGAAAACAAAACAAGGAAAATTTTTGAAAAAAAAGGAGGAGCCGGGCTAAAAAAAACAATTGTCCTGTCCCAAAGTACTTATGACTTTTGATACATTTTCTGATATTCTCCACTCATAAAATCCGGCTGTTACAAAAATCCATCGGTTCACTAAGTATATTAAATAGAGAGAGAAGTTGTATATATAATATCAATGACCGCCGTGGATTGATTAGTAAACTTAGAATTGATAGTAAAAAGCAAACACACTTTATTTATAGTAATGAATGTTCAAAATATAAAAAATGTATGTTCATATTGAAATTAATAGAAAACAAAAAAGTGGGAATTTGGGAGAAAAAGGCGGACGGGTAGAAAAACAATTGTCCTGTGCAAAAGTACCTATGACTTTTGATACCTTTCCTGCAATTTTTCAGTCATTAAATCTTTTACAAAAGTTCATCCTACAACACTTTACATACTTTCAACCAAACCCTGAATGCCCGCAATTTCGTGGGTGTGTTCTAGTATTTACTTAATGTTATTCCTGAATGATTTCTTTTACCTTGATGTCACCCCTCTGCTTCACCTGTTTCACTTGTAAACTGCAAGTGTCATTAGTCTGTGTCGAGTTATTGAAAAGGTTTATTATCTAGTGTGTTAAATTTTGATTTAAAAATAATGTTTTTTATATATTCTTTTTTTTTGCATTCAGTTTTTAACTTTTCATCTAGAAGTTTGCTTTTTAACTATTATTCGACATATAGTTGTAATCTTACAAAGCGTTATGCGTTGAGAATTAATGCTGTTTGCAATAATTTTGTATACAAGTACACACCCGTGATATCGTGGGTCCGTGACTGAATTAAAGTATATAACTATGCCTAAGCCTTATTTTAGTAATTGGTATTGTCATCAGATAAAGACATGTCGATTATAAGATACACAGTTTTCTCTGCTTTCAAATCTTTCTGTTTGAACCCGTCGACCTGGAACTTATCAATTATTGGTACTAATGTTAATTATTTGGAAAACAAAAGGTCTTGGCTATCCAGGAATGGAGTATTTTTTAATCAACAGCATTGTCCTATATTAGTTATCTTAGAAAGTCTTGCTGATTGCTGAATAAAACTACAATAGGGAACAATTTGATAATGATTGAATTTAGTAGTGTCAGCCCTTTGATTATGACCCGTGTATATAACAAAATCCTAAATACACCGTTTTATGGTGCTCCTGTCAAATGCGGAACGTACAGATAAGGTAATAGCTAACAGGTGAATATACTATTGGTATCGATATCGGATTCGACCCGGAACTTGTTAATTATTGGCAATACTAATTATGTGGAAAACAAAAGGGTCTGGAGTGGTGTAATTTTTAATCTACACCATTGTCCTATATTAGTTCTATATAGAGTTGAATTCTTTGATTTGTCGTTTTTACCCGATGACGGCTGACAAATTGGACCTCGTAATTTTAGTATTATAGATACGTTTGTATATTGGCAATATGCTTTTGTATTCTTTAACTGAATGTAAACTTTAAATAAACTTTGATTGATTTAAGCGATTCCAATTGATATTGTATAGTGGGTCTTTCTATGTTACACTATTGTTTCCGATAAGGGTGAGGGTTTGGTAAATTATAACGTTTAAACCCGCTGCAATTGTTTGCACCTGTCCTAAGTCAGGAATCTGATGTTCAGTAGTTGTCGTTTGTTGATGTGGTTCATAAGTGTTTCTCGTTTCTCGTTTTTTTAAATAAAGATTAGACCGTTTGTTTTCCAGTTTGAATTGTTTAACACTAGTAATGTTTTTAGGGCCCTTTATTGCTTGCTGTTCGGTGTGAGCCAAGGCTCCGTGGCGAAGACAGTAACTTGACCTATAATGGTTTTCTTTTATAAATTGTGACTTGGATGGAGAGTTGTCTCGTTGGCACTCATACCATATCTTAGTATATCTATTTGATATTAAAAAAAAGTTACACAGTAGTAATTTATAATATATTTTTGGAAATGAAGAAAGTACAAGGACACATGATCACACTCGAATTATTCATTGCATTTTAACAAAGTTTCATTGAGGTCCATTGTTAGTCTTAGCTTTAGTTTTAATTCAATTTTTGTTTGGATTTTAATTAAAAAGCAATGTAAAAAAAACTTTTAGATCATGTCAAAATAGTTATATATAATTATGTCGTAAGAAAAAAGGAAAAAAGCGTGAATCTAAAACGAAACTAAAATTAGAAACCAATTAACGGAAAACCCAAATAAGTGCAAATTGAACGCCTGAGTCAACAGACTAACTAATATCATGAATATGGCAGGTATGTAATGATTTGTATATATCTTCCTACATAATGATTTAATAGTGTGTTACATTGATGTTCATTTTCTCGTTAGTTTTTTTAAAAATTTGAATACATTAATGTAAAATGAACTTGTATGAAGATAAAAAATAAATCAAATAAAACACACATTTCTTTCAAAACAAAAGTTCAGTGATCATATTACTAGAAAGATCATGTCAAAATAATTATATAAAAAAAATAAGGAAAAAGGAAAAAAGCGTGAATCTAAAACGAAACTAAAATTAGAAACGTGTTGACGGAAAAACCCAAATAAGTGCAAATTGAACGGCTGAGTCAACAGACTAACTTATATGGCAGGTATGTAATAATTTGTATATATCTTTCTGTATAATAATTTGATATCTTGTTACATTGATGTTCATATTCTCGTTAATTTTCTTTTTGAATATGAATACAATAATGTAAAAGGCACTTGTAAGAAGATAAAAAATAAATCAAATAAAACACACGTTTCTTTCAAAACAAAAGTACAGTGATCATATTACGAAAAAGATATTTACAGTAGAAAATATATATTTTAACTATTTCATACTAGGTAAAAAGATAACAAAGAAATGCGGGATTACTTCAAAAGATAATAGTAAGACTGACAAACAAGTTTAATCTTTCCAAAATGGTATGATGTGCTACGCCATATCATAAATTAACATGAGTGTTTTTTAAGTAATTTGGGGGAGGGAGCTATGTAGAGAAAACGTCAAACTCAATAATCTCTATTAAAAATATCTATCATTTCATTTATTTTCGGATACTTTTATTTGGGTTTCAGTTTCATTTTTGGTAATACGATTACATATCGGCCAGCTTTATGTAAACGCGTCAGTGAACAGGGCTATCATTTTTTGTATAATATATGTAATGAATGATGATATAAAATTTACACAATACAAATGATATGTAGAAAATAATTTGAATAACTCTTATCGTGTTATATGGATTGAAGAATAAGGAGTGCGTTATAATATTTTGTTCAATTTTGAATATCAACGCTTATCCAACCATACTATCAGACAATCCGTATAAAGTTCATTATCCTCTTCCTGATGTGTTCGTCATTCAATTTGTTTTCTAAAGCGTTCATTCTTACATTCCAATTAGGTCAAAATAAAGGCATTTTGGAGAAATTTTACAAAATCAGCCAGATTTCATCAAAATTAAAGACCAGGAAACATAGAGCGCAGGCGTCGACAAACTAAATATTCAAGTTAGACATGTAAAATATCATCACAAACATGATTTTCGAAGATCTTTTTTGTCGATGTATGCGCTCTATGTTTCCTGTCCAATAATCAATAGAAATTAAGCCATGTTCATTGATTTTTCTTGGAAAATCAAAACTAGTTCTATTTTTGACGTCATGAATAAAACGCCGGAACATAAATTGTCAGCATATATAAATAGACTTAATTTCTATCTAATCACTATATTAGCTATGATTCATTGTAATATTGGTCAATAAATCCCAATTTTAAATTTAAGCTAAACAAGGGGACCATTTTATGGCCTTATCAAACCTTCTCCTTTGGGGCTGTGATTGAATGTTAGGTTTTAACATATTTTTTTCTAATCAACTATGGACAATTGAAGTGTGTCCATTTACAATATGAAATTTGAAACACATGGTATATTTAATTGAGATTTATTCGAAAAGACTTTTAAATTTTTATAAATATGATGTAAAATGACAGTTGTCATGGATACTATAAACAAGCTCCGTTCCAAGATGGTCATACCACCATTCGATTTCAACTCTTGGAAAAAAATATTCATTTTACGATATCAAACATTTTTCTACAGGCTTTTATAACCTGTAAAACAGTGGGTAAATTTAGAAAATGACTAATAATTCAACATGACCGGTACTGAAATAGTCAATTGAAACTATATATTATTTATTGAACGAAAAAGATGATTTTTACCTTCATTGTTGCTTAACCGTTATATAAAGAGATAAAAGGGATAAAGCAAAAGATTTCAACAAAGTACGATCTGCAAATAAGTCAAAAGTTAGGTTCTGATTGTTTTAAATATAAATCTAAATAGCAACGTCATTAAGGAGCGGGACATGACCCCGGGAAGGTCAAATATCAAGGTCATTATCTATGGTACACAACACATCATATAAAGGTGATGACATAGTGTTTCAAGTATAAAAATACTTCTTCAACAAAATGAAAAATGTGTGCTCTAGTAAAAAAAAAAAGAAAAATTAAATATTTTGACCTTGAGGTCAAAGGTAAAGGTCAATTGGCTGTTAATTTTTTCAGGTATACTGTCTTAGTGTAATACACCTTCATGCCAAATATCATAAGATAGTGTCAAAAGATTAATAAGTTTTCATGATTAAATACACAGATTATTGCGAGAAATAACCCATTTTTATACCGTTGCCATGGTTACGGTGTAAGAGATAAAATTGAGAATGGAAATGGGGAATGTGTCAAAGAGACAACAACCCGACCAAATAAAAAACAACAGCAGAGGGTCACCAACAGGTCTTCAATGTAGCGAGAAAATCATAAAACTTGTAGTACACATGTCAACCTTTATAGAATTATTTAAATCATAGTACTTTAAGAGATTTCATGTCCTTTTGTTGATCTTTTTACCAAGTATCCAAAATATGTTCAAAATGCCCTTTTTAGACTGGTCAGCCCAAAAATTTAGCTATACTCAAGCTTTATCATTTTGTCAAATTTCGACAAAGTTGCTGCTCACAAGGAAGCTATTAAACCAAGAGTTCCAAATGGTGAAGTTGAAATCATCCCTCCGTAAATTTTACGGACGCCATCACGAGTTGGTTGTCCGTTATGAAATAACCGTTTCACGGATATGTTCCTTACGTTGTAACTACAATCCCCTTCCCTTTTACGAATGTGATCTACCGAATTAGACTATTTACCGCATTTGTTATCACATAAGCAACACGACGGGTGCCACATGTGGAACAGGATCTGCTTACCTTTCCGGATCACCTGCGATCACCCCTAGTTTTTGGTGGGGTTCGTGTTGCTTACTCTTTAGTTTTCTATGTTGTGTCATGTGTACTATTGTTTGTCTGTTTGTCTTTTTCATTTTTAGCTAGGGCGTTGTCAGTTTATTTTTGATTTATGAGTTTGACTGTCCCTTTGGTATCTTTTGTCCCTCCTTTTCGAAGGACGAATAATGCTTGTGATAAAAATCGATTCAAATACCAGTTCAACATAACCCTATATAGCATATTTAGAGTACCAAAATTGTGATATTTTTGTAGATTGTTTTGGAAATTGAGGTATTTCCAGTAGATGGCGCTATAAAATCTAAAAGTAGCTTAAGATAAAATTTTATAAAGTTATTATATATAGTTTTTCTCTTGACTATCATAACATGTGTTCAAAATTTCATATCATTTGGTTGACATGTCATACGGACCAACTTAAAATCATTTTTCAATGTTCTATCAAAGACTGGGTGTTAACATGATATTTTTTTCAATTTTATTAATAGAAATCTTTATTAAATTTATTGAAAAAAAAACCAAGAAGACAAGCAACAACTGGTTTTTATTTGTGTGTGAGTGATCAAATTTAATCGCAAAATCAATGTGAAAGTCGGTGAAATATTGAAGGATAAATTTCTTGTTTCGTCCATTTGAAGAGGGTACAGATTATTCATGGGATAACATCTATATACTGTAAAAAGATAGAAAAGTTGGAGGATTACATTGTAAGATCGCTGTGAAAGTAGGCTGAGGTCATCTAATCTACATGTTAAAGCAGCCAGTTATGTTAAATTCAGTTATTTTTTATATCACGAAAGGCTTCCAATCAAACGAAGCGGCAAATATATCCTTAATGATCGAAGTCGGCCAGCTATTATTGCCCTAAAATTTTTATGGAACGCCATGACTGCCTTATGTTAATGATCAGCATTATATGCAGTGCTCACACCATTATATTAAGTGCTCACAACATTATATTAAGTGCTCACAACATTATATTAAGTGCTCACACCATTATATGCAGTGCTCACACCATTATATTAAGTGCTCACAACATTATATTAAGTGCTCACACCATTATATGCAGTGCTCACACCATTATATTAAGTGCTCACAACATTATATTAAGTGCTCACAACATTATATGCAGTGCTCACACCATTATATTAAGTGCTCACAACATTATATTAAGGGCTCACAACATTATATTAAGTGCTCACACCATTATATGCAGTGCTCACATCATTATATTAAGTGCTCACAACATTATATTAAGTGCTCACAACATTATATTATGTGCTCACAACATTATATTAAGTGCTCCCAACATTATATGCAGTGGTCAAAGCATTATATGAAGTGGTCAAAACATTATATGCAGTGGTCACAACATTATATGAAGTGATCACAACATTATATGAAGTGATCACAACATTATATGAAGTGCTCACAACATTATACGTTTTTTGTTGTATGATGAGATTGTTGTATGATGAGATAGATGTATGATGAGATCATTCGGTAAACATCGTTTTTTAGCGGAAATTACAGAATCCATAATTTGTAAATTACGGTAATGCCCAGCAAACAAATTTAAACAGTTATTAAAGTCATGTGATCATAAGGCAGTATACAATATTTAAAACTGATTGAAATAAGTAAGGAAAAGATGAAACTAAGAAGTGAATGATTAGAGTAGTTCTTCCTATACAAATCCTTGACTACAAGTCATAGAAGAATAATATCTTTTAGATCGCACTTCTTTGATAACAATGGACCTCGAAAAAAGATTCAAATTTGTGTTTAGGTCCAGATGATAGCAACAACACAAAAAATAGGAATGCTATTTGTTGCTGAGCACTTCTTTGATTTTATTTAAAGTCCACACAATTTGTTTTGTAACGGAAGCACAAAAAAAGATACTCATTATTATGTCAATATATAATTGTAATATAATTATATTAATGGAGAACTTCTAGTATTGTTTTACTGTGAATTCTTCTCGTTGTTGTGATTGGCGTTCTAATTCTTCTCACATACAAGCTTGTCTATAGTCTGAGGATTTCTGTTATTTTTGCTACCAATTTTTTTTCCATATCCCATGTTAGGATCAATCTCAAAGGTTGAAAATTTCATATCTGAATATTTTTTTCGTTATCTGGAAAGTTACTTTTGACGGCGGATCTTGATTGTTTCTGTTGGGCTTCTTTCTCATGGATAGGGATCACTCACGGGGGAAAAAATGGAAAATTGTCGAAACTAATTTGACTTTTATGTATAGCATAAAATCGAGAATGGAAATGGGGAATGTATCAAGGAGACCACAACCCGACTCCATAGAAAAAACAACGGCAGAAGGTCACCAACAGTTCTTCAATGTAAAGAGAAATTCCCGAACCCGGAGGCGTCCTTCAGCTGGCCCATAAACGAATATATATTAGTTCAGTGATAATGAACGCCATACTAATTTCCAAATTGTACACAAGAAACTAAAATTATAATAATATAAGAAAAACAAAGACCAGAGGCTCCTGACTTGGGACAGGCGCAAAAATGCGGCGTAGTCCGAATTATATTCTTAAAAGAATTTAAATTCACAAACTAGTTATTTTGCACCAAACGTTAATAACTGTTTAAATTTGTTTGCTGGGAATTACCGTAATTTACAAATTATGGATTCGGTAATTTCCGCAAAAAAACGATGTTTACCGAATGATCTCATCATACATCAATCGCATCATACAACAATCTCATCATACAACAAAAAACGTATAATGTTGTGAGCACTTAATATAATGGTGTGAGCACTTAATATAATGTTGTGAGCCCTTAATATAATGTTGTGAGCACTTAATATAATGGTGTGAGCACTGCATATAATGGTGTGAGCACTTAATATAATGTTGTGAGCACTTAATATAATGTTGTGAGCACTTAATATAATGGTGTGAGCACTGCATATAATGCTGATCATTAACATAAGGCAGTCATGGCGTTCCATAAATTTTCACTGATGTCTCGTACCTGTGCATAAAACTGGGAAAACTGTATTTTATTAATGTATATGTTTAATCAAACAATACTAGTAATTACATTTATTGATATGGGAGGTACATGTGTCTATAATGGCTTTAACTTTGGTTTTGACTGTCTCCATAAGGTAGAATTTATTATTGATTTTTTAGCCACTAGTTTAGTTTTATTATGTGTTGAGAATTCGGTATTTCTGAGGTGTCGTAAATGGTGTAACTAAAGGTTAGGGATCTAGGTATACTCTATCTCCTGGGATCTTCTCTGGAAATATAGCGGAATACGCTACAAATGTTTTGCATTAATTTGAACTGTTGGACATCATTTTGATCAATAGTTAAGCAGTTCGTGACAACATATTGCGAAGGAATAACCTCAATTATGAGACAAAAACACATGCTGCGAAAGGTAATTATATGAAGAGACATAAAAAGGATTTTCAAAACGAATTAACCGCTACTGGTAGGTGGTGCAGTCTTCCTTGAAAACTCGCGTATAAAATGTTATGAATCATCATATAATTGTATTTTCTACTTTTATACAATTCAACGTTAAATATCGTTTACATACATGTAATGGGTATTATATTAGAGAGACAAGGGAAAAAAGGAAAAATCGTAGAAAAACGGCATGTATGATATCGTTCCAAATTAAAGTAATCCGTTGAATCGAATATCTATACTATTAAACGAGAAGACCTCATTTTGTGTGTCGCTTCTCTTCCTTTCACAATAAATTAATCATCATGCCTTTGTGTTCTGTTCTGTAGGTACCCTGCAAAGTCCCATTTGTCATCCATTCTTATGATTATTCCGTATGGGTTATTTTGGGAGGAAAATGGAAAAAAGGTGTCCGGATATTGTGTCTGTCATTGGACAAAATTTTAAGTCAGACTAGACTTCCGGTTTGCGTTTTTCTGTACACTCTGAAGTCTTTGACCATACATACAATAAAGTTTATTTGCCATCTGCTATCATTTTCAAGTTTACTATCCACGGCGGCCACAGAGTTTATTAAATATAGAGGGTCTTTATAAAGAATTGATAGTAAAAAGCAGAATACACTTTATTTATTTATAGTGATGAATGTTCATAATATACATTTAAACGCTAACATTATTGAAATTAATAGAAAACAAAAAAAGGAAAATTTTTGAAAAAAAAGGAGGAGCCGGGTTAAAAAAAACAATTGTCCTGTCCCAAAGTACTTATGACTTTTGATACATTTTCTGATATTCTCCACTCATAAAATCCGGCTGTTACAAAAATCCATCGGTTCACTAAGTATATTAAATAGAGAGAGAGGTTGTATATATATAATATCAATGACCGCCGTGAATTGATTAGTAAACTTAGAATTGATAGTAAAAAGCAAACACACTTTATTTATAGTAATGAATGTTCAAAATATAAAAAATGTATGTTCATATTGAAATTAATAGAAAACAAAAAAGTGGAAATTTGGGAGAAAAAGGCGGACGAGTAGAAAAACAATTGTCCTGTGCAAAAGTACCTATGACTTTTGATACGATTAAAAAATAATGTTTTTTATATATTCTTTTTTTTGCATGCAGTTTTTAAAATTTCTTCTGGAAGTTTGCTTTTTAACTATTATTTGATATATAGTTGTAAACTTATAAAGCGTTATGCGTTGAAAATTAATGTTGTTTGCAATAATTTTGTATATACGTTTGTATATTGGCAATATTTTTTTGTATTCTTTAACTGAATGTAAACTTTAAATAAACTTTGATGGAGTTAAGCGATTCCAATTGATATTGCATAGTGTGTTTTTCTATGTTACACTATTGTTTTCGATAAGGGTGAGGTTTTGGTAAATTAAAACGTTTAAACCCGCTGCAATTGTTTGCACTTGTCCTAAGTCAGGAATCTGATGTTCAGTAGTTGTCTTTTGTTAATGTGGTTCATAAGTGTTTCTCGTTTCTCGTTTTTGTTAATATAGATTATACCGTTTGTTTTCCCGTTTGAATGGTTTAACACTAGTAGTGGTTTTGGGGCCCTTTATAGCTTGCTGTTCGGTGTGAGCCAAGGCTCCGTGGTGAAAACAGTAACTTGACCTATAATGGTTTTCTTTTATAAATTGTGACTTGGATGGAGAGTTGTCTCGTTGGCACTCATACCACATCTTGGTATATCTATTTGATATTGAAAAAGTCTTAGAACGATGTTACACAGTAGTAATTTATAATCCATTTTTGGAAAAGAAGAAAGTACAAGGACACATGTTCACACTCGTATTATTCGTAGCATTTAAAAGGATTATGTTTTCATTGAGGTCCATTGTAAGCGTTAGTTTTAATTCAACTTTTGTTTTGATTTTAATTAAAAAGCAATGTAAAATATTTTTTTTATATCATGTCAAAATAATTATTTAAAAAAAATAAGGAAAAAGGAAAAAAGCGTGAAACTTAAAAGAAACTAAAATTAGAAACGTATTGACGGCAAAACCAAAATAAGTGCAAATTAAACGTCTGGGTCAACAGACTAACTAATATGGCAGGTATGTAAAAATTTGTATATATCTTTCTATATAATAATTTGATATCTTGTTACATTTATGTTCATATTGTCGTTAGTTTTTCTTTTTAAATATGAATTAATACATAAGAAGTAAGAAGATAAAAGATAAATCAAATAAAACACACGTTTCTTTCAAAACAAAAGTTCAGTGATCATATTACGAAAAAGATATTTACAGTAGAAAATATATATTCTAACTATTTCATACTAGGTAAAAAGATAACAAAGAAATGCGGGATTACTTCAAAAGATAATAGTAAGACTGACAAACAAGTTTAATCTTTCCAAAATGGTATGATGTGCTACGCCATATCATAAATTAACATGAGTGTTTTTTAAGTAATTTGGGGGAGGGATCTATGTAGATAAAACGTCAAACTTAATAATCTCTATTAAAAATATCTATCATTTCATTTATTTTCGGATACTTTTATTTGGTTTCTGTTTCATTATTGTTAATATGATTACATATCGGCCAGCTTCATGTAAACGCATCAATGAGCAGGGCTATCATTTTTTGTATAATATATCAGTGTATATTAAGGTGGCACGGTAGAATTTTCTGGCCCATAAGGGATAATGATAGCCTTTTAAGAATTTTCACCACTTTCTAACACTGCAAAAAATAAATTCTACATTCACAGTTAACTGAAGGACTTCCATTTTACTATTCAGAAAGGAATTTGAATATGTATCATGACCGTTGACTTTTTTTGCTATTTTTAAAAACCTAAGGCCACTAGTACTTTTAGGTCTTTTATGGTGCAGTGAATACAAAATTTAAAAAAATTCTCAAAAATTCATTTTCATCTGTATGTAAAATTATTTCATATTTTTCTACACCTGATTCATCCCTCAATTTGGGAAAGTATGTTATGTTGATACTGTATTTTTTGTCCAATCACACTGTTTATATACATTTACCTAAGTAGGGTACACAAAAGAGCAACCTAAATTCTGGAATGCAAATACTACCGTGCCACCTTAACCAAGACATAACAAACTTGAAACCAGTCATGACACCTATGATGCATAGACTTCTTACTTTGGAACATATTTCAATAAAGAATACTAGTCTGCAATCATTTCTTACCCAAAAAAAATGAAACATTACATCCCTACCCCATCTGGCAGATTTTAACTTTTTTTCATCTTACCATTTTTACTTAAGGAGTGAACAAAACCCAAATATATGATGTTTCAAATCAACACAGAAGTCAAACATGGTGATTCAGGAGGAATTATTGGATTTCCAACTCTGTTTATGGTTAATCTGACTGAAAGAAACAGTTTAAGCACCAAAACATGAAAACTGATATTAAAGTCCATTCCACATTTTACAGCATGCCTTATATTACTTTAAACATTTCCAGATTATAAGGGCAATACAACAAGAGTCTTTAGATTGCAGTTAACTATTATTCAAAAATCTGTTTGACAATACATGTACTAGAATACATCTCTAAGTTGACTGTTTGTCTATTTCTCATGTATGCATTAAGTTAAATTATGTCCCCTTACTTGATCAATTTGCCTTTATTGTGCTTTTCACTGTCAGAAAATCTTAACAACTAATGGTATTTGCATGGAAAATGAATAAACCATTTAATCTTGCTGATATAACATCATAAATACATTCTTTGTCAAAAATAATGTCTAGTCAATGCATAGAAACCCCTATTTCTATCTCTTTTTCAGACCAATATGAGAGCTAAATGAATAAGTAAGGACCCCTTAACCACTTACTGGTTCCCCAAAAGCTCCTACTGGTGTAATGTTACATCAGAACTACAAATTAAACTTCAAGAAAACTAGTATAGCTGTACTTGTGTTGAAAAAAATAAGAAATTATGCAATTTATTTATTTCGGTGAAATAATAGGATGTACATGCAACTGAAGAATGTCGCGTCTCAAATTTCAGTGGTTGCACATGTGTCAGACACTGCGAAAAGTTAAAGCGAGTATTTATTATTAAAAATGTATTGCAAGTTACATATAACTAATGAAGTTCTACTTTCTAGGTAAATTTTTACATTATTACCTACAGATCAGGCAAAATTTGCTGAATCAGCAATTTTTACTCTCAGGGGTGGAATTTAAGGCTTGTTTTTATCATAGTTGCCCTCAATCAACTTTTTATTGATAAAATTACAAACTGTATAGGTAAAAAATGTTCATTTATTGATTTAGTGTAAAAATATATATCCCCCTTAAGGTGGCACGGTAGTATTTCCTGGCCCA
The DNA here is from genome assembly GCF_963676685.1 of Mytilus edulis. Taxonomy (NCBI): domain Eukaryota; kingdom Metazoa; phylum Mollusca; class Bivalvia; order Mytilida; family Mytilidae; genus Mytilus; species Mytilus edulis. The sequence continues at coordinate 35,835,027 of NC_092348.1, forward strand.
TAAGGGATAATGATAGCCTTTTAAGAATTTTCACCACTTTCTAACACTGCAAAAAATTCTACATTCACAGTTAACTGAAGGACTTCCATTTTACTATTCAGAAATGAATTTGAATATGTATCATGACCGTGTATTTTTTTTGCTATTTTTAAAAACCTAAGGCCACTAGTACTTTTAGGTCTGTTATGGTGCAGTGAATACAAAATTCTCAAAAATTCTCAAAAATTCATTTTCATCTGTATGTAAAATTATTTCATATTTTTCTACACCTCATTCATCCCTCAATTTGGGAAAGTATGTTATGTTGATACTGTATTTTTTGTCCAATCACACTGTTTATATACATTTACCTAAGTAGGGTACACAAAAGAGCAACCTAAATTCTGGAATGCAAATACTACCGTGCCACCTTAAGTGCGAATGCAGGTAGTTCATTTTCACTATCATATGCGAGTATGTCTATTGTAGAATAAAGGATCATGGGAAAACTGTATTTGTTTACGTTTCGAAAATACCAAAATAATTGATTTGAAGTTAAGTTTCAACATATTTTCATTGTGATATGTCTTTTTAATGTACAAAACAGCATTAAAGTTCAAATAAGTGTTACAAAAGCAACATAATATAGCATATCGATTATTGAAAGCGATCAATTTTAACTATAGATGCGATGAATTATCACTATTAGTGCAATCATTTCTGATGTAGAATTTTCGAAGATGCGAGGAATTTTTATTGTAGATTTATGTGATAAATGGACTTGTAACAAATGAAAAAACTTAATTGATGACTTTGGTATTTATGATATTTTCAAATTTTCCTATGAGTTTTGTTCAAATTAATATTAAAAGTTAAATAAGTTCCTGTGATATTTGTTTTAAACGAATATGAACCTATTTCATAGAAATCAAAAATATTTAATATATAATGCTTCTTGTTACACTTGAACCATAATGCAAGCTTAATGCTGTACCGAGTGTGCTTGCATGGGATACAATTGCAATTGAAGGCATAACTGTCACAATAGGATGAAGATAAAAATTCCTTTTCTACTCTTTTTTTGTCTCAAATGTGTCATTTTGATATCATTTACGATTATATAATAAAACATTGCTATACTCCGAAGAATACAAATTTGATGATTTACACTTTTTATTTATTGTACAATTAATATAATACTTATTTTAATAATTCACTTGAATGATAGCTGTAAACTGACTGCTGACAAATGCTCAGTATATAAGATAACTTGTTTAACCAGTGGAACATATTTCACCGATAAAAAACTTATTTTACCAGTTCAGGATCAACACACAAACCAAGAACTTATTTCAGAAGGTAAGGAACAAATCTCACAAATCCGGAACTAATTTCACTAGGTCAGGTACATATTCCCCCAACCCAGTACATATTTCACCATGTAAAGTGTGGAACTTATTGTATAGAGATTGAACAAATTATATAGAAATTGTCTGTGAAAAGTTCTCCCAGAACATATTTTTATGGCCCCGCAACGAAGTTGTCGGTGCCATATAGTTTTACTCTTGTCCGAAATTCCGCCATTCTGTCATTCCGCAACAAACCATTATACAGATTTTTGTTCTAAACGCCTTCAGATATTGGACTGATTTTTGTTATGTGAGTTAACCATGATGAGTTACAGATCAAGTTTAAGTTTCGTTCCGCTCCGCTCCGCTAGTTTTTACCGAAATTACGGGCTTTGGATTTTGATAAATTGTTGAAAATCAGTTATACGGACTTTTTTGTAAAGGCTTTCAGATATTTGGATGATTTTTGACATGTGAGTATAACAAGATGAGTTACAGATCAAGTGTCAGTTTTGTTCCGCTCGACTTATTTTTGTCGAAATTACAGGCTATGGACTTTGATAAATTGTTGAAAATCACAGTTATACAGACTTTTTTTCTTAACGCTTTCAGAGATTGGGTTGATTTTTGGTATGCGAGTTACTCATGATGAGTTACAGATCAAGTTAAAGTTTCCTTCCGCTCTGCTAATTTTTGCAAAAATCAAGGGTTTACAACTTTGAAAATTGTTGAAAATCACAATTATACGGACATTTTTCTATACGCCTCCAGATTTTTAGCTGATTTTTGCTTTGTGAGACTACCATCATGTGTGTTTCCACATGTGTTATTGAATTTGCAGATTTTTCAACCTTTTGATTTGGCTCAAACTTTTAGCTCGTATTTAGATCTCAAGTAAACATAAGTAGTATACATGTTTTTTAAACAATTACTTTAAATCAGTAATCCGATTAAATTTTAGAATTTTCTTCATTATTTTATTTTTGATATTGCGTAGACCTACATCTGAATGTGCAAGGCTTTGTCATACTTTAAACGAATGGTCAACTCAAAAAATTGTACTAAAATCAAGGTGAATGTAATTAATGTGTACTTGATGCAACTGGCTTAATAATTTCAAATTGAAACACCCCACATTATTTTCTGAGACATCAAGAGAAAGAAAAAGAATCATTTTAATTCGAAGAGATCAAGAAGGTTATTTATTTTTTTCAATATGAAGATATTACAAACGCCATAGTATATACTGTGGTATTGGATTATTAAAAGTCAAACTTCGCCAGTATTCCTCGCAGACAATCCTTCTAACATGTATAATGCAAAAGGACAAACGTCATTGAAGACTCACGGGTGGTCTTCGGCTGTTATCTGCTCTTTGGTTGGGTTGTTGTCTCTTTGACATATTCCCCATTTCCATTCTCTATTCTTTTTAAATTCATCGTATTATGAAAACGAACATTTATAGTGTACTATAGGTGAGGCTCTCAAAAATGAAGTAAAACTACCAGTTAACCGGTTAGTCGGTCGAACGACTATCCGCGTAACCGGTTAGGCAACATTGGACGATTTGAAAACACCCCTTTTTATCCCATCCAGTTTCGGTTTGAGCCATAGATAGATATATAAGAAGATGTCATATATGACAATGAGACAACTCTCCATCCGAGTCACAATTTATAAAAGTAGACCATTATAGGTCAAAATACGGTCTTCAACATGGAGTCTTGGCTCACATCGAACAGCAAGTTATAACGGGTCGTAGTGTAAAACCCTTTAAACGGGAAAACCAACTGTTTAATCTATATCAAGATGTACGTAATTAGGGATGAAGTGTCATGGAAATGGATAAATAAAACCAAGGATAAAGATCCCTACGATTAATAAGAAATTAAATAGAATACATTTGAAATAAATGTTATTTCTATTGAATTTATAAGAGTTTTAAAGCAAACTTTCCTCCGCAAGTTAAACTTTATAAAATCCATCTCTTACTTTATCTTTTGTTTGAGCAAGTCGGCAAAATTAAAACTTTAATAGATATACGTTTTTTTAAAATTCATATAGTGAAAATGCACCGCATATACAATACTGTAACGAAAACCGAGCGGTTAGGCTTTGGTGTTAAACTATAAATGTGTAATCCTTAGTGTTTTGCTATAAGAATGTGTTTTATAACATGGATAAGTATATATGAACTGAAGTTATAACTGGCGACCCTTCTTTGGTAGCGTGGTACTCTGGTATCGTGGTACTTTGCGGTATTCCGGTAGATCTAAGGTTGGTTCTGTATAGGTTTTGTGGTACTTAGTGGTATTCTGGTAGATCTTAGTTTAGTTCTGTTAAGGTTTTTGTAAGAATAACAGACTCGTTAAATAAAAATCAACTTGTATTATCTGTAAGATGTGCTAAATATCTACAATTCATACAAATAGTATATAACTTAACAGTATTTTAGTCTAACAAATAAATACCCTACTTTATTAGAATATCATGTATTAAAGAAAATGGATAGCGGAACTATATTTCGAAAGTTTACGAACTATAGCTTGGTAATCGGCAAATGGTAAATTGAATTCAATGTAAAAAGATAACGTTTCTCACTTGTTAAGGAACTAACAAGCCCACATTATACGGAAATAGTCTGGTTACTACTTTAATAGTCTGGTAAATGGTTTCGGTACATGTATATTTAAATCGCTTGGAATTAGCGTGTGTTACTTGCCCAGGGTAAAGTCGTACTAAAGTCTTATCGGTTTTCTCCACCGTATTTATACTTTGGTAAACCATTACCAAAATGGTTTACCATTTACCATTTCGGCTTACCATTTTTACCATTTTGGCTTACCATTTACCTAAATTACCAAACCCAGAGCCGACGTCATAACAAAAATAGGTTATGACGTCATTGGTGTACTTCATTTGAAGTAAACAATTCACATCTGTTCCGATTGTAAAAACAAAGGAAAGAATAATAAAAAGTTAACAATGTTTACATAAAGTTGTACAATAAATTTATAATAGGAACAGTAAATTTACGGTAAGGTTTTAACAACACCATCACACAATTTTAGGGAAAACAAGTTCCATTTCAAGAAACCCCCATTTCGTTTCAATCTAATGAATCGCTCTACAGTATAAATGAAAGTATAGTATCATTATTCGACAGTCTACATGACTCGCATAAAGAAAGCATCATAATGGAATTTAGTTCAATATAAAGAAACTGAATGACAAAACCTATTCTACGTTATCAATGGTTATACAACTTTAATAATTGTGTTGAAATGACTATTTTTCTGCAACAACTTCTTACCTGCTAGTTTTAAATCACCTGCACGATCTGTTCGTGAAATGTCCTAAATATTCACCTATTTCGGTATATATTTCACAGCTGGATGGCTTTAAGTGCGATAAAACCCCATTCGCATCTCTTACATTGTCTTACTAGTATAATTTATTTCTAAACATATTCATTTTAACTCATTTTCTTCATTTTCTTCAAAAATAAAAAATAAATTGTCTGTTTATTTATCATTCTACATCAGAAATTTATGGCATATACAGTGAAAATGATATTTTAGGATCCGCACTTTACATACACTGTATATGTAATGAATGATGTAATACAATTTACACAATACAAATGATATGTAGAAAATAATGTGAATAACACTCATCGTGTTATATGGATTGAAGTATAAGGAATGCGATAAAATAAATGGTTCAATTTTGAATATCAACGCTTGTCCAACAATACTATCAGACAATCCGTTTAAATATCCGAAAGTTCATTATCCTCTTCCGGAGGTGTTCACAAATTTATAAGCCATTCAATTTGTTTTCTTAAGCGTTCATTCTTGCATCCCAATTAGGTCAAAATAAGGGATTTTGAGAAACTTTACAAATTCAGCCAGATTTCAGACAAATTTAGGACCAGGAAACTTAGAGAGCAGGCGTCGACAAAATAAATATTCAAGTTAGACATGTAAAATGTCATTACAAACATGATTTTCGGATATCTTTTTGTCGACGTATGCGCTCTATGTTTCTTGTGCAATAACCAATAGAAATTAAGCCATGTTCATTGATTTTTCGTGGACAATCAAAAGGGAAGGATTGTGCCTGATGTTCATATAATGAAATCATAATCTTTCAGTCAGTTTAATTGAAGTCTGGAGCTGGCATGTCAGTTAACTGCTAGTAGTCTGTTGTTATTTATGTATTATTGTCATTTTGTTTATTTTTCTTTGGTTACATCTTCTGACATCAGACTCGGACTTTTCTTGAACTGAATTTTAATTTGCGTATTGTTATGCGTTTACTTTTCTACATTGGCTAGAGGTATAGGCGGAGGGTTGAGATCTCACAAACATGTTTAACCCCGCCGCATTTTTGCGCCTGTCCCAAGTCAGGTGCCTCTGGCCTTTGTTAGTCTTGTATTATTTTAATTTTAGTTTCTTGTGTACAATTTGGAAATTAGTGTGGCGTTCATTATCACTGAACTAGTATATATTTGTTTAGGGGCCAGCTGAAGGACGCCTCCGGGTGAGGGAATTTCTCGTTGCATTGAAGACCTGTTGGTGACCTTCTGCTGTTGTTTTTTTCTATGGTCGGGTTGTTGTCTCTTTGGCACATTCCCCATTTCCATTCTCAATTTTATCTATTTTGACAAATAATTAAACATGACCGAAATAGTCATTTGAACCTTTGTATGAGTTATTGAACGAGTTTTACCTTCATTGTTGCTTAACCGTTATATATAGAGAGAAACAGGATAAAGCAAAAGATTTCAACAAAAAACGATCTGCAAATAAGTCAAAATAGCCGAAATTGTCAATTTGTCATTAATTGGTAAATTTTACTCAATTTTACACACGTACTATATAGTGAGAAACAGAAAATAGCAAAAACAGCTATCGTATCAAAAATTTAAAAATAATTCAACATGACCGAAATAGTCAACCGAATTCTTATCAAGTATAATTATCGTTAAAAGATAATGTTTTCCATTTTAAGTGTTTGTAGAGACCTTAATTGATTGGGAGAAAAAGAACAGCAAAAGTGTTCAGCATAATAACACCGACAAATAAGTCAAAGTAGCCAAAATTGTCAACCGACTGCTTATTATGGACTGTTCCGAAATGAATTTAATCTAAATTTTGCCCTTTTGTCAAGCGCTATCATCGATAGAGAGAAATTTCAAAATGTCTAAAAAGTAAAATCACACAACAAACTGAACTCCGATGAACATTTAAAAAGGAAAGTCCCTAATCAAATGGCAAAATCAAAAGCTCAAACACATCAAGCGAATTGATAGCAACTGTCAGACATTTCCTTATGTAGAAAATGATGGATTGAACCTGGTTTTATAGCTAGCTAGTTCTCTCACTTGCATGACAGTTGCGTCAAATGCCATTATATTGACAACGATGCGTGAACAAAACAAACAGACACAATAGGTAAACATGTCAAAAATAGGGGTACAACAGTCAACATTGTGTTATCATCTTTCTCCCTTTAAAAAAAATGATAAGCAAAATAATCTCAATATAAGATCAAAAATAGGAAACTTTACTAAATGCAATTGAGGTACGAAAAAAATGTCCTCCGCTCGACACATTGTAAAGCCTATTTCTTAGTTCGCTGCGATCACTCGCCACAAAGGTTACCATTGTTGCTCGCGGTTGATGTTTTCGGATATTTAAGTTTTGATAACCCAATTATATAACAACGTTACATTTTATAGGTTTTCAAAAAACGTAATTGACTTCAAATGTCAATCTAGCATTGAACACATATTTATTTTTGCTTTATTTGATAGGATGGACAATCAGGGTTGACAATATAAACCTGGTATGTCAATTTCACATTTAACTAGTATGTTATTGCTTCTCTATTAGTTGTATTTTGAACATGACCAGGGTGAAATAGTGAAATATAGAATGCATAAGTATCAACTTTGAACGATTTGTGTTTAACCTTTTAACTTATTACGTCATACTTATTGTTGATTTACAGTATAGAACAAAACGACTCATAAGAAATATATAAGAATAAAAACTTTCATAATTTATCAGTGTAATAATGCCCATATTTGTACTTTCGATATATGTCTAATACTCTTGTTATCTCTATTTTTTCTGTTTTATAACCTTATTAACTTAGCAAACACTCGGCCTCCAACTAAGGCTCAGGTTTTTTTTAACAAACTGATACTTCTAGGTACAATGATTTTGCCATTTCCTTAGAGAATTGTCGTTTAGAATTTTCCTCAGAGTTCGGTATATTTGTTATTTTACTTTTTATTTACTATATCGATCTAAAAAGTAAAACAGAAGAAAAAATCGGATTTTTATGGTAATATTTTGATTTAATTCAAATTGACTATGCAGGAATAAAAAATATTTTATTTTTTTAGAATCAGATTATTTTTATAAAATATCTTGTTTTCCAGGCCAAGTTTTTTGATAAAATAATGAAATGTCAGAGGTGTAAGTTGATTGCCACACAATTTAAGCAATTAATATTTCATTAAAATATTTAAAGTTTTTAACAGAACATTACATTAAAAATTATAAACTATTAATTTTCTGTGCAAAAAGCACAATTAAGACCAGCTAATATGGCGTAAGGCAAATACCAATCAATGAATCAATTAACACCAAATTGTTCATAGAACAATTCAAGTTCTGTCCAAAATTGCATTTATTTGATAAAAAAAAATGTTTTTAAATAGTAATTTTAAAGAGTTTATTTTATTTTTTGCTTCCGGTGTAACATCAGCTAACCTGGGATAAAAATTTAACAGTAAAACATAATAACATACTAACAATCGACATCAAGTATCGATATATAAGAGTACAAGCATTTACTGATAAAATCACAAACGAAAGAATGAAAAGGTACTGCATATTTAGTTGTATAGTTTCTAATCGTGCTAATTGATTTGTTGTGTGTGCATTTTGTTTGAAGTTGTAGGAAAACTGAGTAACATTTTGTCTAGGACGATTAACAACTCTGTTCGTGTATTTCTGTTTTGCCGTTAGGTTGCTGTCTCATTGACATATATCCAACATTTTCGTTCATACAAATAGGCACTTCAAAGAAGGAGTAAGACATTTGAATGACAGGGTCGTCATTTTACCGAATCATTGCATGTTATTTATCGAAAAAGAAACTTCTTATTGGTTTTTTTTCTGAATCGTTTTCGTGATTCAGAAAACATCTTTTCTCCGTGTTACATTTTGGAAAAATGAATTTCACACGTTAATTGCCTATTGAATTCACTGTCTACGGCAACCGCAATACAATTATTCCAAATTGTTCGTAAATGTACTAACTTTTTTTTTATAATTTTTCTATTTTATAATCAAGTACATTTTGAATATTTTTTTTGTATTTACAGACTCCCAAACTCAACACATATCAACGGCTCTATATCGTTATCTGTGTCAGAATATAGTAGGATCAGAAGATCATGTTAAGACAGTGAGATTGATGAATACTATCAGGGACAATTTGTTTTGCAACGACCAAGAAGCATTAATTACAAGTGGTAGCTTTGGAGAAGGACTCGATTTGAAAAACAGTGATTTAGATTTAATGCATGTTATCAAATTTGTCGAAGTTTATGAAGATATAAAACCACGTTTATATACAGGTATCACATATTTTTCAATGAAAACCGATGATGTAAAGCCTGGTTTTACTACGTTACTCCTGGAGCATACGGATCGGCAGTCATTATTCGACATTAATATCTGTGACGAAATTGATGGTAGACATTATTGTTCGAGTAAATTATTTAAACAACGTCTTTTTAAGATCTTTAGTCTTTTTAATAAAATTGATGGAAGTCAAGTAAGTACAATTCATGGACCTTGCATATCTAACACTAAAGACATTTATGACCGCTGTTATTGCTTTCATTGCAAAACATGGATATCAACTGCGGAACAATGGATAACAAGATCGAATAACTCATGGCCAGGCTATAGTGTCAAACAAATGATATTGAAGCATGGAGTAATTTTTGTGCCAATAGGAGTTAAAGAATCATCAAAGGAAGATCTAGAATGGCGAATATCTTTTTCGGTTGGTGAAAAACTGTTGATGAATACATTTACACATACCCAATTAGTATGCTACGTTCTCTTAAAAATTCTTACGAAAGATGTAATAGCTAAATTCTCGAAATGTGAAGATTTACTCTGTTCATATTTCCTGAAAACAATCATTTTCTGGATATCGGAGGAACTACCACAATCCGTGTGGAAAGCTGAAAATCTTATACCGTGTTTCATGCGTTGTTTTAACCGACTGGTTTATTGTGTTGAACATTCAGTTTGCTTGCATTATTTCATTCCAGAGAATAACATGTTTGAAAACAATATAGAGGGACCTGCTCGAGAAATACTTTTAGAAAATCTATATATCTTGCGAAGTTATAGTTGGCGATGCATTTTATTTTCAGACCAAATATGCCAATTTCGCGTTCCAACAATAAACTTTCCAATCGAACCAAACGAATTCCATGTATATGACTTTCAAAAAATTGTTAACTCTAAATTACTTACACTGGCAAATGTCATGGCGCCTGACTTTATCTTTCGAACAGGTAGCAGCCTTTTATTTAAAAGAGCAGTTAGGCAAATATTTTCATGTGAAAAATCTTCAATTAAATACATAGTTTCGTACTATATGTCAATATGCTGTACACCACTTGCAGAGGGTATAAAACTGAACACATGCAACAGTAATAATAAATGCCAGTACAGGAAGTACACATCCTGTCTTAGTCTTTTGCTACAGAATATCTATCATGATGCTGTATCGGGATGGATGATGTTAGCTTCGTATTTTTACAAGACAAAACAATATAATAACGCTTTACACGTTATCGCTTATGCTATATCTAAATGTAGTCCCGAAAAACTGTATAATAATAGGAATATGGATCATAATCAGCAGCAATTGGTAAATCTGAAATTATTCCAGAGGAAGAATATTACTTTTCTACTTAAAATATTGCTGATAGAAAATATGTTATTCCTCTGGAACTCTGAACTAATACCAGATGAACTGAAATCTGAAGCATGTAATGGGATATATACTTATCAATCTCCAGCATATCCTTATTTTCTTAATTTTCTATGTCATTATCGACTCAATAATGTTAAACAATGTCACGATTGCCTCAAAGATCTAGAACGGTTGAAAAATGAATACTATTTCTACGCGGAAAGGTATCAACTATCTATGGTCTGCAATCTTTTTGGTATTGCTTTACAATTATCAGGCGACACTCAATTGGCACAAAACGTGTTTTGGGAATCTGCACTAGTACATCCAAAGCGTCAATTCAATCCAGCTATTAAGAGATTTGCTGCAATGAACTGAGTGAAACAATATTGTATTCAGTTGAACGACCGACATTATTATAAACGGATTCATGTTTACAGTTTTGTTTGTTAAAATATGATATCCAAAATTATTAAGGCATAATCTAGTTGTCTGCCTTTGATACATACTATATGTCTGTTTACATAAAAAAAAAATCATTTTAATTTACTATGAAGAAAAATAAAATTTGAGGTGAACGTCGCCCTGAAAGTGTTCACCAAGTACAAAAATTCCGAATTCACTATAAGGACACATTTATCTACCAGTGCGAAGGCATGTACCTCTATATTGAATGTCATTGTTTCTTGGTGGCTTTTGTTTTATCCAATAAGGGAATTGGATTTCAATATCAGATTATATAGTTCTTTTGAATCAATTATAACTACAGTGTACACTAAATTATTTAAAGTAAACCTGTCGATCGAAAACTGTCAAAGTGAGTGTGACGTAGTAGGACTTAAAAATACTTTATACTTTGAAAGAAAAGCAGAAAACAAAAAAATGAGAGATAATTTAACATTTTTGACGGAAAAGTAAAAATGTAGGCTCAAGTTTCTAACTTGTTGAAAACAATGCCCTTTTTGGATTAAACGCTTTAGATCAGAAGTCACAAACCATTTACACATCACTATCATACTACCGGACGGACGCCAATGATCACTGATTGTATTGTCGTGTATAGAGAAACGCAGTTAACAAAAATGATTTATATCTGAAGTAAATATATATATTTATATATAAAATGACTGAATAAATAGTCAACGATTAATCTTACAGGGCGATGGATCATGTAATGATACTATAAACTTCAAAATATAATATATAGCAAGTCAAAAAGGGTACAACATCGCCACATAATAACTATAAAATGAACAAATATTACATATTTCGGATAACAGATATCCTTCTTCAATAATAGCAGGATGTCAAATGAATCAAGTCAATATATTCAAACTGAGACACTATCAAAATCTTGAAATTTTATACCATTTAAGCGAAAATCACAGACGCTGGTACAATTTTAAAAGTCCCAAACACGGCGCATAGGCTACTGTAGTTATCATAGTTACCATGCATAGTTATTATATATATATGGCGATGTTGTACCCTTTTTGAATTGTTATATATTATATTTTGAAGTGTACAGTATCATTACATGATCCATCGTTCTGTAAGATTAATCGTTGACTATATATATATATATTGGGACATGTCTGGTTAAGAACATATTCAAAATAGAATCATCTCTTATTTATTTTAATGACTCTTCGTTCTTCTCTGTCTTGTTTTTAGAGAGACAATAACATTATCCCGTCGTATAGTTAAGAGAAGCTTATTTAAAGGACTGAATTTATGATATTTTGTGACTTTTGTATATTGCTTTTTTTTTGTATTATGTAAGCTACTTATATCTATTTTCTTACATTATCTCCAACAGAAGCAGTACATAAGTGTTACTCATCGGAACATCAATCGATTGTCCAAGGAACTGAACCTCACCAAACTGATCTACGTATTCGGATTTTTTTTTAGATGATAATATACTCACATTAAATTTTCCATGTTGTTGTTATTAGGAGATTATACCCTCTTATAACAACATTAAACTGCCATCGATGCGCATGCTTCAGGGGACTGATCTGTTTCAGTGTCACTGTAATGTACACATATATAGTCCGCCAAAAGTTACGCACCACCTGAATATAACTGGAAATATCTTCTTGACTATTGAAAAAAAATATTTATATTTGGTGTTATGAATTGCCTTTAACATACACTGAGAAAATTCATTACGACCAAAAAGATTAAAATCCGATAAACCCGTCCATCAACTTTTTATTAAAGGCCATCTGCACGTTTACAAATACACTGTTTTGATACCATTCAATCATCTTCCTAATATCCAAAGTACAGGTGAAATTTGACCTTCATCAAGTCATTGTGTCAAGGCGTAAGTCATCTGTGGCTGAACGTTTGCAACCGATTGGCATGTCAAATGCCGGTAGGAGCACTAGCAGCATAGGTAACCATTTCAATGTTAATCACACCGGCATTGTCAGACTTTTACAACGTCATGTTGACACAGGAGCTGTAAATGATAGCCCAAGGTCCGGCTGACCCCTTTTAAATTCCCGTCGTGCTAAAGTCAACTCATTAATTCCTGTCCCGCAGCATAGACACCTCTGGCCTCCAGGTGGTCGTGTTAGTGTTCGAACATTGGTTAGCGAACTCATAGAGGCAATCTAAGAGCACTTCGTGTTGTCAAGAAACCTGCACTAACAGCCAGGCACCTTTTAATCATGTTCCAATTGGCTGATGACCATCGACGCTGGAACATGAAAAGCTAGCCAAAAAGTGCATTGGTCAGGTGATAGTCGGTTTCTGTAACGACCAGTAGAAACGAATAAACGAGTTCTGTGTGTGTTACATTTTAGTGTTTTGTCGTTGTTCTCCTCTTATATTTAATGCGTTTCCCTCGGTTTTAGTTTTTTACCCCGATTTGTTTTTTGTCCATGGATTTATGAGTTTTGAACAGCGGTATACTACTGTTGCCTTTATTTAGCGGTAAAAAAACTGCTTATGACCAAAACAAAATTTGCACAACGACTGCATTCGGTGCTCCTGGTGTTACAGTATTGGATTGCTTCTCAAACCATAGTAAGCTGGGTGTGCATATTCTGCTAGGTAACATGAATGAACAGGGATTTGGTGCTTGGAAACATTGTAATCTCTCATTTTGATAATCACCCACTTGCGTCAAGACCCTTGTACATGGACGAAAACGCTAGACCACACAGTGCAACGATTGTACCCGAGTAAAAAGAGCAAGAAATTTGCCGAAATACCAAAGATTATTTGTAAAGAATTTTACTGATATTGGGTGATTAATTGTTGTAAAAAAATGAAATCACAGTGAAACTTAAATTCTGTTTCTGATTTGTAATTTGCACTCTTTGGTGAATGCAAAATTTAAATGCATAGAACCTGCATAAGTGACCAAACTTAATTTAATGGTTTGTTAAAGCCTCGGTCACACTTTCACAGATAGCACGAACGAAGGCCGAACGAATGATATTTTTTCGGTCCGTTCATGTCCGTTGGACATCCGTTCTTATCCGTTAGACGTTAGTTCATTTCCGTTTAATGTCCGTTCAGTGTCCGTTTTATCCGTCGTTGTCCGTTCTGTCCGGTGAAAAAATTTGAGCATGTTGAAAACTTTGAAAGGACGTTCAACGGATGAAGTGTTCGTTGTACATTTGGTAGGCGTCCGTTTTTTACGGCACTAGTCCGTTCAGTTTCCGTTTTGTATCCGTTTCTTGTCCGTTATTCATCCGTTAGGGGTCCGGTAGATAAATTCACCAACAGACTTCTACCGGACGTATAACGGATAAAACGGCTGTTGGACGGATGTGAAACGGACTTCTACCGGAGGTAACACGGATAAAACGGATGATGAACGGATCTGAAACGGATAAATACCAATTGAAAATTTCGAGTCGGAAATGTTAATTATTGGTATGTCAGATTTCTTCAGTGTCATGAATGTTTATTATTTATTATTGATCTAAGAGTAAACGCACGTCTTCACTAAAAAGCGGCTGTTATTCAGGCTAGACCATACCCTTTGGTGTCATTATGAAGAACAAACCAAAACCAGTTATACATAAACTTTTTAAATATTTATGCGATTGACATGTATTATTATTGTCGCCTTTAATTTTTCAGCATATCTTCTGTTTCATGCGCGTTTTATGTGGTACTCGTACGTTGGATGTACGTTCGACATCCGTTCTGTCCTGTACGTTTCCGTTTCTCGTACGTTGCAGTCCGTTATGCATTCGTTACGCGTCCGATAAGTTTGGTCAGTACATCAATGGACTCCCGACGGATAACAGTTTTGACAACGGAAAACTTTTGTTTTTCATCCGTTAGTCGTCCGTTCGTGCTATCAGTTAAGTTGTGGTCACAGCTTTTATGGTTTATGATAGCAAAATTACTACATGAATGTAATCTTTTTATATGAAAAAAAAATGCGCTGCAATACAAACAGGTGGTGCTTAACTTTTGGCGGACTGTATATTCACAAAATTGTCATGCGGCTGACAAACGTTATGAATGAAGTGTTGCCAATTAATAAGAAATTCATAAATTGTGTTCTAAAATTGATTGCAAAACAAATCATGTAGTTACAAGACCATTTTATGTCAGTTGATTTATATACTTTTTTTTCATAAAATAAAACGAAATTGCCCGTATTGACTTTGAAAAATACCTTTTAATAGAATATATTAACTCTGAATTAATCAACACGATCATGTACTTATCAAAATGTTCATATCAACTTATTTAAATCTTTATAGTACAAACAAATATTTGAGACAATGTAATAAAAATTGATACACAATAAAATCATTTCAATGATCGTTTCTTGTCAGTTGGGATTGCAGAAAATCAAAAAATGTAAAGATCGAATATATAAAAAAAGGACGCCAAAGGCATGACTTTGAAACATCATGGACTTTCATTAAACAAACGAATCAACAGTGGGCAACCATTCAAAAGAAAACATACTTATATAATGTATATACTGATATATAAACACAGTTATAAAGTGTCCATTCAATACATATATGCCCCTTTCTAAATCTACCAAAGTCTGGACAATTTGAGCCCATATTTTATCAATCATTCATTTTACATCATTCTATATTCATATCTATCTTTCTCTGGTTCGCGTTCTCTTCCTTTCATTGCTTTTTTGTTCGTGCTGTCTTTTTCGCACGCGCACACGCACACTCTCGTTCGCCCATATTCAAATATACGCTCGGTCATACTCTTTTTCACTCATTCGTTCGCTCATACTCTCGTATTCACTAACATGCCACCTACCGACGCTACCAACGCGCAATCCCTCTTATTTGCTCGCTCGCTCACCTTGTTCAATGACTCTCTTATTCGTTCGTTTACTCTTATATTAAAACACTCTATCTTTCAACCTCTTTCTTATTCACAAACTGTTTCTCGTTCGCTCAATCACTAATTCTCTCACTGACTCGATCTCTGTTTCTCTCACGATCACTTACTCATTCAAGGCCATACTCGTTCACTCAAATTGTAACTTTCATCGTCTAGTTTACTCATTCAATTTGATCTTTCTCGTTCACTATAATCGACCGGTTTCTACCATGGTCTTGGAAAATTTACTACAAATACTTTCAGTTGCCTTTGTTAGGTATGAGTAAATCGTTTGAAAAAAATATAAGAAGTCGTCTGATTATAATATAAAGTAGATATTTTGTGGTTATTTAACATTTCATATTTGGCAATTTTATTTCTAATAACGAACCCATCTTATTTTGTTTCCATTTGTACCTTGCATGTGTAATGTCATGTTACATCTAGTGTTCAATTATCTTTACATTTGTTTCTTACTTTGTCTTCTAGAAAATATCTTTCGTGATGAAATCAAGGGTGCCGACTTTCATTCCTTTATATTTCATTGTAATTCAACAACATAACTATATGTTTAAGATAGTTTGAACCAGTTATCGTGACAATATTGAAAGGTTAGAATATAAACATTAACACAGAATTTAGGCAATATCCGAACCTTAAACAATTTTATTGGATTTGATATAAATGTAATAAAATTGAGAATGGAAATGGGGAATGTGTCAAATAAACAACAACCACAGAACAGACAGCAACAACAGGTCAACAATAGGTCTTCAATGTATCGAGAAATTCCCGCACCCAGAGGCGTCCTTCATCTGGCCCCTAAAAAAATATATACTAGTTCAGTGATAATGGACGTCATACTAAACTCCAAATTATACATAAGAAACTAAAAGTAAAAATAATACAAGACTAGCAAAGGCCAGAGGCTCCTGAATCAGGACAGGCGCAAAAAAGCCGCAGGGTTAAACATGTTTATGCCAGCCCAGTAGTCAACATTTCGGTGTTGACATGAATATCAATAATGTGGTCATTTTTATAAATTTCCTGTTTACAAAACATTGAATTTTACGAAAAACTAAGGATTTTCTTATCCCAGGCATAGATTACCTTAGCCGTATTTGGCACAACTTTTTGGAATTTGGATCCTCAATGCTCTTCAACTTTGAACTTGTTTGGCTTTATAAATATTTTGATATGAGCGTCACTGATGAGTCTTATGTAGACGAAACGCGCGTCTGGCGTACTAAATTATAATCCTGGTACCTTTGATAACTATTTACACCACTGGGTCGATGCCACTGCTGGTGGACGTTTCGTCCCCGAGGGTATCACCAGCCCAGTAGTCAACATTTCGGTGTTGACATGAATATCAATAATGTGGTCATTTTTATAAATTTCCTGTTTACAAAACATTGAATTTTACGAAAAACTAAGGATTTTCTTATCCCAGGCATAGATTACCTTAGCCGTATTTGGCACAACTTTTTGGAATTTGGATCCTCAATGCTCTTCAACTTTGAACTTGTTTGGCTTTATAAATATTTTGATATGAGCGTCACTGATGAGTCTTATGTAGACGAAACGCGCGTCTGGCGTACTAAATTATAATCCTGGTACCTTTGATAACTATTTACACCACTGGGTCGATGCCACTGCTGGTGGACGTTTCGTCCCCGAGGGTATCACCAGCCCAGTAGTCAACATTTCGGTGTTGACATGAATATCAATAATGTGGTCATTTTTATAAATTTCCTGTTTACAAAACATTGAATTTTACGAAAAACTAAGGATTTTCTTATCCCAGGCATAGATTACCTTAGCCGTATTTGGCACAACTTTTTGGAATTTGGATCCTCAATGCTCTTCAACTTTGAACTTGTTTGGCTTTATAAATATTTTGATATGAGCGTCACTGATGAGTCTTATGTAGACGAAACGCGCGTCTGGCGTACTAAATTATAATCCTGGTACCTTTGATAACTATTATGAGATCTCAACCCTCTCCCTATACTTCTAGCCAATGTAGAAAAGTAAACGCATAACAATACGCACATTAAAAGACAGTTCAAGAGAGTCTGAATCCGATGTCAGAAGATGTAACCAAAGAAAAGAAACAAAATGACAATAATACATAGATAACAACAGACTACTAGCAGTTAACTGACATGCCAGCTCTAATCCTCAATTCATGAATTAAATAATTAAATTTGTTTGTTCTATATAAAAAAAAAATATCGTCGTGGCAGTTAATTTGACAGATCAATTGTCCAGTATATCTCTTACTATTGTTAATCCAAAAACATAAAATTAATTAGAAATGAGAAAACTTGTCTATTAGCTCGGGGCAATTTCCTCAGTAAACATAATTAGTAGACAATGTTTTTTTTAAAACGTAAATTTAAATCAGTAATCCGATTAAATTTTTACTATTTACTTCATTATATTATTTTAGATCTAAAATAGCGTAAACCTACATCTGATCGTGCAAACATGTCAAGAGAGTCTTTGACCTATTATAAACGAAATGCCAACTACAAAATTTTGAAATGCAAATCAACGTGAATCTAATTACTAATGTATACTTGATGGTATGAGTTTCAGGCTTAATAAGTTCAAATTGAAACACTCCACATTATTTTCTAGGACATTAAAATCTGAGAGTAATCACAGTTACTGAGAGCTAGTTCAAAACCGATAACAACTAATAAAATATTATGCATTTGAGACTAAATTAACAATCATTACACATCCAATATCCAATGGATTTAGAGAAAAGACGTCAAAAACAGTCAGAGAAAAACATGACCTTGTGCAAATCCAACATGCAGGTACCGACAGATTTTTAGATACATGAATGTGCATATATATATATATAACAATGACATTTATAATGTTCAGTTTAAGTCATGATTCTTGTAGTTCCAATTTATCCTTACGACTGAACATTTATCCTTACGACTGAAAATCATTCCTGGTAAAAAAAAACAGACGAGACATTTCAGCATGTCCACACTTGTATGTAGAATTAATAACAGACAAGCGTTCACTATATACAGCTTAAGGATCTTAATTCAAGTCTAACATGTGCAAAAATCAAATTGGAGCTCTTATAAGAATTACTGTCCTTGGAAGTCGACTTTCATCTCATTATGTAAAACACATAATAGATAGAGAGAAAAATGATAGCAAAGATGTAAGGCAAAATAAAATATACTAATAAGTCAACATGCTCAATTGACCCTTTACAGTCTTTTAAAGCTGTTTATGCCATTGAAAAACGATTGTTTCCCCTATTTGTTTGCAGAAACCGTAAGGGATAAAAAGAACCATTATAAAAGCAAATATGGTAAGTCAAATAAGATCTACAAGTAAGTTATAATGACCAAATACCCAGGTGTGAGTCCTTATACGATTTATTGGCTTTTAAAGACTTTTATTTTCATTTTCTTAATTTTTTGGAGAACTTACAATAGATATAAAAGGACAAAAAGCAAAAAAATATCTATAAGAAAGCCAACATGGCTGAAATAAATTGATAATTTATAGGAGTTTTTAGCCTGTGTCTTTTGGAAATCTCAATGAAAAGAGATCAACTATATTTGCAAGAAAAGCAAGCACAATTAAAAAACAATTGTTCAGAGAACAATTGAAGGTATTTCCACATTAAAGAAATTTTGAACAGAAGCTAGCTACTCTATACTGATGCTATACATAACCGGTTTCGATATACTTTTGAGTGAAAAAAGGGAGATAATTTACTACTTCCGGTGAAGAAAATGTCTCTTCCGGTTTCATATGATCATGATGATAGCTTCTTTCACACTGATTCGAAAATTATATAGTTTCTATATTCTTTAGCCTTTAAACCAAGAGATAATTGGCCACTTCCGGTTGATCGAAAGTAATTTCTAGTCTTGAGTGATAGGTTAATGTGTCTAAATAACAAAATATATGAATTCCGAGTACTTTTTCATGAAAAAAATGCAAAAATTGCTACTTCCGGTTTTCTCCAGGTCATTGCTGGTTGTCATTTTTCAAGGTCATATGTCACCCAACCTTTTGTAAAATATCATATGGCTTTATAATGAACCAAGTTAAAGTAATAATAAATTAACCTTCTAATTAAATATTTCAGGGACAATAACTCCTATAAAATGCCATTGGATTGTTTCAGACCAAATGAAACATATCTTCATTACAATAGAGCAAACATTTTGCACTTGTTCTTTTATATATATCTTTAAAAGTGTTGGAGAATATGCTAAAATATGCAAAAGTCAACATTTAGAACTTTACCTTTGACCTTGACCTCATTTTCTTAGTTTGGACCAAGGGGCCTCAAATAAAAAAGTTCCAGGGTTATACGGTTAAAGGTTTATGAGTTAAAAAAACAAACCGACAAATTTATTTCGTCTAGGTAGGTAACTCATACAAAATCTTCGAGCAAGTAAAGATAGCCGAAATGTCAAATAATGGTACGAGTTATTGCCCTTGAAAGATGGATTTTACATATTTTTCAACAAACGTCTATTGACAATAGACTTATTGTATGAATTATTGCGCTGAAAGATATGCTTAGATAATCTTGTGTTTTTTTCATAGAAACTATAGCATAATATGGAAAGAAAGAAAATATAGAAAAATAATGTTTGGAGTAATACCCCGACAAATAAGTCAATAGACTGCTCATTTTAAAGTTGATTGTACCCATTTATATGTTTTTAAAGAAATTTTAACTAATTGATTAAGATGATCAGTAAATAGCAAAATATGGTTCAACCAGTTGATACCTACAAAATAGTCAACATGGCCGAAATTTTCAACTGACTGTTTGTCGGAGTTTTTCCCTGAAAGAATTTTACCCATTTTTACGTGTTTGTCAAAGACTATAGTGGATAACGAAAATTTTATTTTAGATTATCATCAAAGTGCAATAATATTAAAGTGGATGTAAGCAATACTATGTGCCAAAGAGACAACAACCCGACCATAGAAAAAAACAACAGCAGAAGGTCACCAACAGGTCTTCAATGTAGCGAGAAATTCCCGCACCCGGAGGCGTCCTTCAACTGGCCCCTAAACAAATATATACTAGTTCAGTGATAATGAACACCATACTAATTTCCAAATTTTACACAAGAAACTAAAATTAAAATAATACAAGACTAAAAAGGCCAGAGGCTACTGACTTGGGACAGGCGCAAAAATGCAGATATACTATTAGTAACCTTTCAGGAGCGCCTGCATACTGAGTATATATCATGTTATAGATATGATATTCCGGGGCTTGTATTTCATGAGTTCCTTGATAGAGGGTTGCTGCTCACAAGGGAGTCATTAAACCAAGAATTCCAAGTGGTAAGTTAACCCTTCGTTAACTTTATGTAACCCATCACGAGTAGTTTGTCCGTTATGAAATATCCGTTTAACAGATGACAAAGGATATGTTCCGATTGTCGTAACTACACTCCCGTCCACTTTCCCCCGAAGGTGTCCTATCGAATTAGATTTATCACTGATTTTAAACAAACATGAACAACACGACGGGTACCACATGTGTTGGAGGGTTTTCTTACCCTTCCGCAGGAAATAAGATTGACCCAGTTTATGGTGGGGTTCGTATTGGTCGGCTTTTAATTTTTTATGTTATATTTTGTGTACGATTGCTTGTCTGTTTGCCTTTTCCGCTTTTAGTCATGGCGTTATCAGTTTATTTTTGACTTGTGAATTTGAACGTCCCTTTGGTTCTTTCGCCTCTCTTTCAAAGAAAATATAACATATTTTTAGGACAAAGTCGTCATTTCAACGAACCATTATTATTGGATGTTATTTTTGAATTCCGAATCGCTTCCTTGATTTAGAATGCAACTTTGTCCAGTAACATTTGTGTAATTTACAAAATGCACATATCAGTTGCCTACTAAATTCAATTTTAAAAGAAAGTGCAATACAAATACAATGTATCCAACTTACTATTGAATGCGCTATTTCTTTTTGTACATAAATTTTCATTTTTATGATCATATATGTTGATATATTATCGTAACATACTTCCTAACTCAAAACATACCAATAGCGCTGTATCTGTTTCTGCGTCAGAATATAGTTGAATCAGAAGATCATGTTAAACCAATGCGATTGATGAACACTGTCCGGAACAATTTATAACGCGACGACTTTAGAGCAGTTATAACAAGTGGAAGCTTTGGTAAAGGACTCGATATGCAAGGCAGTGGTTTAGATTGTATGCATGTTTATAAAGGAATTGAAGTTTATGAAGATGCAAGTATCACAAATGTATAACATATTGTGCAATGAATACAGACAATGTAAAGTCTGGTTTTACTCAGTTACTCCTTACATAAACGTGTTGTCAGTCTGTGTTTTAATCTGTGTGGAAACCTTGCAATTTTATTTCTTTTTAATGCGTTGTTTTGATAGTGTATTTTGTTGAATATTCAATTTGCCAGCACTACCTTATTACAGAGAACAACATGTTGGAAAACAAGATAAAAGAACCTGCTCCAGATATATTTTAAGAGAACCTATTTACCTTGCCTAGTTATGGTTGGCGATGCATCTTTTTTTCAGATCAAGTACATAGTTTGCATGTTTCAATGTTACACGTTTATAATGGGCCACACTCATTCCATGTAAATGAAGATAAAAATATTGTTGGCTCGTAATTTACTTAAGCTCGCAAATATTCTTGCGTCTCGACAAATACCGGCATTAAACAATGGCAAGTTGTTATTGATAGGAGGTATTCAGCCGATTGTTTTATCTTCAATTAAGTACTTAGTATCGTACTACATGTCAATGTGGTGCACAACACTCGCCCAGTTTACACTACTGAAAAGGACGAACAGTAATAATGAATTCCAGTATAGGCAGTACAAATCCTGTCTTAGTATCCTACTACCAAATATCTATCATGACGCTGTATTTAGGTGGCGGCGTGTCTTTACAACACAAAGCTTCGACCGTGATCGTATATGGTATATCTAAATGTAGTCTAGAAAAAATGTGTCGCCGCTCCAGAGCTATGTGTGATATTCATCATCAATTGCTTGACTGGAAATCATCCAAGAAGAAGAATATTTCTTATCAGTGTAAAATATTACTTGTAGATTTTGTTATTTTTTAACAAAAATTCTAAACTGATACCTAATGAACTGCAGTCTGAAGGATATGATAAGATCTGTGTATGTGAATCTCCAGCATATGATTATTTTCTTCAGTTTCTATGTCATTACCATCTCAATCTTGTCAGACAATGTCAGGATTCCCTCGAAGTTCTACGACGGGTTATAGCTGAACACTTGTTCATATTAGATCATATGGAAATTTCCATTTTGAACAATCTTTTAGGTATTGCTTTACAATTATCAGGTGACAATGAATTGGAACGACAAGCGTTCTTGCAATCTGAATATATATTTCCATACCATGAATTTCCATCCAGCCGTGAAGAGACATTTGTCAAACAGTTGAATGCAATTTTATTGTATTCGGTTGAATTAACGATATAATTATGTGAGCTTATTTTAATATGTTTTATATGTAATATATGATAACTACATTAACAGTAAATCAGTATTAACGAAAAAAAACATTGTATAAATAATAATACAGTTATCTATCTTTCATCGCATAATGTATGTCTGGTCGTTTAGAGAAACACTACTTAAATTGACTGTTAGTTAAGGGGGTTTATACCTGCCAGTCCAGAGTGTAGTGCTTCGATATTGAATGCCATTGGCTTTGGGTAGGCCTTTATTTGGTTTGTAATTTGAACTCCATATACGATTTCTACAGTTCTTTTAGATTTAGATTTTTCCACTGCTGCCAAGCCGCTTAAGTTCTTAACTTATGACATTGTAGCGTGTATACCACCGAAAACCGTATGTCGACTTGTGGATATCTGGTTTGATTAAATATTATTTTTGTTTTTTTCATATCTTCGCCTAGTTATAAAAAAAGAAGATGTGGTATGATTTAAAAATCATTTGATATTTTTTTAATTTTCACATCTTACGTCATTGACGGGTCGTGTGTAGACGAAACGCGCGTCTAGTGGATGAAATTATAAGCCTTGTATATATAAGAGGACTAGGAAATAGGTAACCAACGTGATAATGAACAATACAAAATGGGACTGTAAATACGGTGTTTAAACAAGTGTATGCGAGTTCAAAATGTTCACACACATTTTTCCTTCAAATATTCATATGACGTTTTCACAGTTATATCATATTTCTTATTAAACAACACTGTATTTTGAAATAAATAAAGGCAACAGTAGTTTACCGATAATCAAAAGTCATAAACCAATTGAGAGAAAACAAATCCGGATTAAACACTGACACCAAGAGACATCAACTATATGAAGAAAACAACGGAACAACAGGTACACTGATTGCAAAAAAAACAACAACGCCAACATACATAGAAACGGACGTTTAATAAAGAAACATTCAACCTCACTTACTACTTAGGGTGAGCTGAAGCACACTCGTTATTTTCTTTCAACAACATCCTCTATAATATCAATATAATCCAGAGAAAGATTGATAATTTTTAATTTATTTAAAAAAAATCTTTATATTAGAGTGAACCCAAAGTTTCTAACTGAAGACATTGAAATGCCTATAGTGATGAAATTGCTGACATGAAATTATTACTCATTTCTAACAAAAAAATACTATTTTCGTGCAATACAATACTCTGGATATGTAGTTAAACTTTTCTTTTAAATTTAAATTAAATGAATTATATTTTGATTTGTCAAGGTCATGTAACGTCAATGTAACATAAATCTTGTGAATGAAATTTGTCAACTCAGTGAACAAGAAAAGCTACACAGATCATACAGTTAGGTGATCATCAATTGGTTTTTGAGCTTTCTCATGAAAAACGTATATAAATTAAATGCAAACAATTATGTAAACAAATTTCATCGATTATTACTACAGTGAAAACTAAATGATTTCAGTGAATATAGAATATACCAGTCGAAAGTTTTCAAAGTGAATGTGACGGAGTAGAATTACAAATATTCTTTACCCTTTAAACAAAAAATGACAAAAAAAATAAAATAATTAGAGATGATTCAATTATTTTCCGATTGAAAAAGTATAGTTATAGACTAAGATTCCTTAGTTGTTGAAAACAATGCTTTAAAGTCTGATCAAAAGCTATGGCGCATGTTTACATCCATATCATACTACCACACGGACTCTAAATGACCACGGTTCTAATATCGTGCAAAGAGAATCAAATTCAGGATTGGGATAGAATGAATTCAAAAAAGCGCCAGGTGTTTTAAAAGTATGTTAAAGTCTCCTTTGTGTTTTTGGTATATAGATAATAGCATTATCGCATCATCTTGATAGAAGCTAAATGAAAGAAATGGGATGATATTTTTGACTTTAATAATGTTTTTTTTTTTTCGAAAATATTAAATGACAATAAATAAAAATTGAATAAAATTATCTTCAAATTAACAGTGCATAATTGCTTATCCACGAAATATTAATAAATTTTCCGATGAACTGAACTTTCCCAACCTGATCTTTTAATTCGGTCACTGTTTTTGGTTTTTCAGATGCTAATATACGCAGATTTCATTTTCCATCGATTTCTCAATGACTGTTTTTGTTTTAATGTGTATGTACTCTTTTATAATAATCTTTAACAATGTTTAACTAACATCTATATATAAAGCGCTAGCCACAGTGGACTTCTATTTTCCCAGTGTCGATGTAATGCACAAATATATGTAGAAAACAGACTTGCAGCTGACAAATCTTATGAATGAAGT
Source organism: Mytilus edulis (assembly GCF_963676685.1). Taxonomy (NCBI): domain Eukaryota; kingdom Metazoa; phylum Mollusca; class Bivalvia; order Mytilida; family Mytilidae; genus Mytilus; species Mytilus edulis. The sequence goes on from NC_092348.1 coordinate 35,860,539, forward strand.
TTGAAGATGAATACAGGATTCATAACGTGTGTACTAACTTAAATTTCACAACAAATCATGCAGTTAGCTGATCATCTATGCCAGCGGATATATATACCTGTTTCACGGTTAATAAAATGAAATTGTACGCATTGACTTTCAAAAATACCTTTAAATAGAATATATATTAACTCTCAAATGATATACAAAATCAGATACTGATCATAATGTTTAAGTAAGTTACATTTTACATGTTTTATAGTAAAAACAAATTTACAAGACAATGTAATGAAATTGATACACAATAATATTAGTGATATCAAATCGTGAAAATCTAAAATATATAAAGGGAAAACATAAATAGGACACCAAATTCATCTAAACAGCGTAGAATTTCATTGCACAAGCGAATAACAGTAGGCAGTCACTCAAACACAATCCTAAATTGTTTATTCAACATGTCCATCTCTAAAATCCTCTATTCAGTTTTTAAACAAATTGTATATAGACTGTACATATGGTCTCTCAGAAAAAGAGTTACCTCATTTACAATCATACTAAATCTTTTTCTTTTTCTACAAAAGACAAATCACCAAGTCAACTGTTTTGTCAAAAATATATTTTAAAAAGACAAGTGCTGATGAATTTCATTTGGTCTTACATTTGTGACGAGGATAAAAATAGGCTATCAGGTCGAGAACTATACCTCCTAGGAGTGACCAGGGTATACGATATAGGTCATTTTATGGTCTTTTAGTACGACAGTCAGTTAACCATCGACTATTTGTGATATACACACCGCATATTCAGTCTGAATGAGGACGTTTATCTGATGCCTTGTCAAGAGACAGTGTCACGCCCAACTTATCTCTGTCTTTCGTTCACTCACTTACATTTAATTACTTGCTGCTTCTTCTAATCACACTGTTATGTTAGTTCAATCGCCGACAGGTTTTTTTTCACTCATTCACGTTAAATCATTGTCTAAATATATCTACATTTATATGTCTCTCATTCAAGCTCTCTTCCTCCCTTTGATTGCGTAATCGTTCGTTCGTTCATTCTCTTTTTCTCGTTCATACTGTCATATTCGCACGATCACTTTCTCTTTCATTCACTCTCTATATCTCGTTCATACTGTCTTATTCGAACGATCACTTTCTCGTTCGTTCACTCTCTCTTTCAAGTTCATATTCGCATGAGGACTTTTTTGTCCGTTCACTGTCATACGAGCGAGAACCGTAGCAAGCTATAACGCCAGGTCTTATCCACCTTTTTCTACATTAGATCATGCCTGTACCCAATCAGGAATATGACAGTCAGTTTCCGTTCCTTTGATGTGTTTACTTTTTGTTTATCTTGTGAGAATATATATTCCTAACATTTTTACAAGCGTTAAACAAAGTATTTTGAATAACTCGCTCAGACGAAAGCAGCACCAAAATGAATACAACTAACGATACAATACAAAATATAAACCAAGACCATGTTTATCCCTTCTCGTTTCAATCACAAATGTGGAACAACTGTTATTCATTTCCCCCATCCCAGAACACCGTCTCAGATACCCATCAACCATTATATCATACACAGGTTTACCATATAATACTCAGCGCTACTTTAGTACAAGCGATCTTGATCTACATCTCTTGAGAATATGAATAGAAATTTTTCATTTGTAAATATGAAAACTGTACATCTATTGAGATGCAAATCAACAGACTGTTCGTATGTAAAGATATACATAATAATTGGAGTATATACTATATACACCTTCGTTTTTGTGTGTGTTTCATTTTAATGTTGTGTTTCTGTTGTGTCGTAGTTATCCGCTTACATTTAATGTGTTCCCTCAGTTTTAGTTGTCTGTAACCCGGATTTGTTTTTTTTTTTTTCTCAATCGATTTATGAATTTTAAACAGTGGTATACTACTGTTGTCTTTATTCAACGATTCACATGAACTGTACATTTGTAAAGATATTAGATGTGCATAAACATCATTACAGATATACAGTTGATATTTATTTATTTATTTGTTCACGGATGCAGTTTATATATATATATGCAATGGATATACATTGCATATACAGATCTGACGCAGATCCCAGATTAGGAAAAGAGGTGAGAGGGCTGGCAAGACAAAGTTTGTAGTGATTCTTTCATTTATCCTATATGAAGCTCCATGAAGAACCCCTGTACCAACTCCTTCATCGGCGTCTGCAATTTGACAGGTATACAGTTATATGTATCTTTCTAAATGTATATCAAGACTGGAGTACTAAGTAGTTGTGTACCTTGCAGAAATTTTCTATTGTTTATTGTTTGTTTCTTCTCCTGAAATTGTTTCCATTGTGTATAACGCAAGCAAACAACACTTAATTTATCCTTCGATATTCTGCTTAGGAAGGGTCATTTAAGTTGTTTGAAAAATACTAAGTGTCAAATTAAAATACTGTTCCGTATTCGACATTGGTAAATGCCAATAACATGAACATTATCATTGTTTAGGAACCGATTCTCATTTCGATACTCAACTTTTCGTCAGAGACACCAACTTGAATATTTTTTTAAATACAAAACCTAGTACAAGGTTTTACTTTAGAGATCGTAAGACTGAAAAATCCAAAGTGTGCACCTAAACAGTCATATCAGCAAACAGTAGCTTGTAATTTTCTTCACGACACTTACTAGATTTATAATTCTTTGATAATTGCCACAATAAGGAATTCTATCGATTGCAGTTTTTGTGGCTGGTACATCATTAAATACATCAAGTTCATCTGACTTATTTCGTAACCATAACTTACTAATATATAAACAACTTAATTTCTCGATATACAATCAAACGGGTATCTACACTGGTTAAAAGTATGAAATGGGTAAATACATTATAAAAATTAAACGCGTTTTCCCAGTGCTTATCGATACTTGTACTCGTTTGTGGGTGAATTTGTTCAGTTTACGCACCAATGCACTCCGGAGATACACTTTAGCTTGTTGAATCAAAAATGATATAGGTTCAATTGTAGTTGTGGGAAATCATTGGTGTCACTCTAATAAAATTTGTAAGCAACAATTCATGTATGAAAATAAATAATTTAATAAATATAACAATTATATACAAGGAATCATGGTTATATAACGAACAACAAATAACATTATTACACAATGGCTCTGAGACGAAAATATATAATTTCTTTTCTGTTGACTGCAAAATTAATGAATACTGCATAGAATGTATTAGACATTATTCTGTATAAATTCATTTGTTGTATAAAACTACCACTGACAATTGTTCACTGGATTAACATGAAAGTTTGACGAATGCATATATTGAAAAGTTTCTGTTTCCTTTTAACAAATTGTTTAATATTTAAAGACGAAAACAATACGTTATATAATTTCATACGTTCAACGCGCTTTGCTGGATCAACCTTCATCAGGAACGATCAAAATCGAATACTTGAAAGCCGAAAATGTATGAGAATAGCTGTAAAGCCAAATGAGAAAATTTTTTTATAAAACAGCCAATTCCTTCTCAGGTCAAATTTTCCTGAGGGATTTGAAATCTTTGTTTTTTTTTATAATTTAAATTTTTTTAAAAGGACCATTTTAGAAAGGTTTGTTATAAATCATGTGAGTATGGAAATCCTGACTACTGAGCTTTATCATAGCTTTTAACCTGACTCACAGTTTTGACTTTTGGAAACCGGTATACTACTGTTGCCTTTATTTACTACAGCAATAAGCAGAAGTTCATCGTCTGCCAATAACTGAACTAACATAAACATGCTGAATTTATCGTGATTATAAGTTGTCAAACGAACAATGGTATTCTATGAAAATTTCAATCGTGTATTTATACTGCTTATAAAATAAAACAAAAGAACTCAGGTATTGTAGAAATATGCCTGCTGTCAGTTAAATAGGAATTACGAAGTTATAGTTAGAAGGGTGTTAATTCATAAAGAGTTTAGCCATATATACTACTTTTTCTGACTAGAACTACCAAATAAACGATTGAATGATGGTATTCTTCTTAATAAACCCAGTGACCTAGTTTTAGACAAGAACAAGTAGAGCGCGAAAACACATATTGGTAAAATTTGTAGAAAGACTATCGGTGTACCACGTTACGACGGCAAAATTAAGTATTGGTCAATAATCACGGGGAGTAAAATAAAGCTAAACCATTTTTCTTGCTGTCTTTCCCTATAATACATCGATGTTGTATAGTTTTGTCCAGAAAAAAATCTGAACTATTTTTAGAAATATTTCGTGATTTCAAAGTCAATGTCATACGATTATTTATGGAAAACAAAGCAAATGCATTTTTTGACGTTATAATACTCTCTGTATCCATATTGCTGTGAATTCTTTCAATTGTTGCTGCTATTGTGTTACCAGAATTTAAGAAATCGTAATCTGAAATAAAAATAAATAAATATATAAATATATATAACCCAATGCCTTAAACCAATGTTATCAAACATTCAAATTTATCGGCACACGCGAACCTCTTTTTATTTAAAATACTTATATCCAATAAAAGATTGCTTTATTCCTTCTTCTCAAACCAAGTGTACATTTTATAACAATGTAAGGTAGTAGTCAGAATTGTTTTAATAAATGGTTTCCATCTCGGACCATTTGGTTTTACCCAAGAACTTTGGTGGAATTTAATGTGTGTATTTTTTCGGTTTTCCATATATGTAGTCTGTTTCTTGTTATTCTGGGAGGGTTTTCTCACTCGGTTGTCTGCCTTTCTTCGACTATTTTTTGTTTTTAATTAATACAATATAATAAATAAATAACTATTTATAAGATGTTTCAATAAAATTAAGAAAACTAGCAATATCTTGTTGAATGAAGTCAGTGTGCTTTCGATTGATTCATATCATTCATTATGAGAAATTGGAAATGGACGACAGTATGAACGTCCATTAGAGAATTACCAGCCTAAAGAATGTTTACATATTGACCTCGTGTGTGGTCCTAGCATAATTTAAATAGAAGAATCTATCTGGCGGGTGAATAATTCCCGACTGTTTTTGACGTTCAGAATTCTAAATTTTCAATTTAATGTTGTCTCAAAACAAAACATAAATCACAAACCTTTTAATGTTCCGCCAATAATAGTTGTTTTGTCAAGAGTGTGTGAACATTTTGTCAAGTCTACAACCATCCTGGAGTCTCGTCCTTTCTTTAGAGATGCTCTGAGTGCGCCGAATGATTTCACTGATTTGACGAGTTTGAATGGATCAGATGTAAATTTTACATGACCGTCTCTGCAAAAACATAGGAGATATTATTAAGCAAACCTTAAAACAAAATGTGTATATTTAACGTTAAGAAATGATCGATTAAATGTTGGTGTTTAATGCAACTTTAACCACTATTGACTATTACATGGCGTTCAGTGTCTATTGGTAGAGAGTGCCAGAGTTCCAAGAGAGAACCAACGATCTCATGCTGCAAAAAATGGCTACCTTAGTCAATAACGATCGGAGTCGAACACACCTGCAATGTGCGGGGTTCGAATTCACAACCAGTGTTAAACATGCGCTTAAGATATGAATTTTGACTATGTTTAGGATACTTTTTAACATGCAGGAAAATATGTTTCCAGATTAGTCAGTCTACGTATGATACATAGTAAAAAAATAACTGTAATTGTAAGGACTGACTTATTGATAAATTAAATTTTTTTTGGCATCAAAATTCACATGTGTGGTGAATAAAGGAAATTACCGATGTCGGTCAGGCATTGACAGTTAAACTGTGGTTTGATCATTATAATCGCATCTGGATTGTGTCTTGATATTTCGTCTAAAACGATCGGTGGCAAAGATGTCATTTAGAACATTTTCATACATCTCTTGTTGTCGATATTTTGAACATTGGGAAAGTACTTATTGTGTCGAATGGTCCTTAAACTATTCCTGCATCGGAACTAAACACATTTATTCTAAAAACAGTTGTTGGCATGACATGGGTTATGTTCTTCTCATATATGTTATGATGGTATGATACTAAACCCCTAACGGGAAGGATTGTGCCTGATGTTCATATGATGAAATCATAATCTTTCAGTCAGTTTAATTGAAGTCTGGAGCTGGCATGTCAGTTAACTGCTAGTAGTCTGTTGTTATTTATGTATTATTGTCATTTTGTTTATTTTCTTTGGTTACATCTTCTGACATCAGACTCGGATTTCTCTTGAACTGAATTTTAATGTGCGTATTGTTATGCGTTTACTTTACTACATTGGTTAGAGGTATAGGGGGAGGGTTGAGATCTCACAAACATGTTTAACCCCGCCGCATTTTTGCGCCTGTCCCAAGTCAGGAGCCTCTGGCCTTTGTTAGTCTTGTATTATTTTAATTTTAGTTTCTTGTGTACAATTTGGAAATTAGTATGGCGTTCATTATCACTGGACTAGTATATATTTGTTTAGGGGCCAGCTGAAGGACGCCTCCGGGTGCGGGAATTTCTCGCTACATTGAAGACCTGTTGGTGACCCTCTGCTGTTGTTTTTTATTTGGTCGGGTTGTTGTCTCTTTGACACATTCCCCATTTCCATTCTCAATTTTACTGATTATATAATCGGCTACAGTAATTCCATCACTGTACAGTTTTACTACTGGTAGAATATCTTTTATATCTGAAATACTATTACCAAATAATGTATAAATAATTACTTTGTCTGTGAGTTGTATATTCGACAAACAGCCATTGCTTGTTGGGTCACGTGGTTGCTGAAACTATCCATGATATAATAATCGACTACAACAGTTCCATCTCTGTACACTTTTACTTCTCGGAGAATATCTTTAATATCTGAAATTCGTAAACAAATATAGTGATTTGTAAATCTACAGCACGTACAAAGAATACTGACAAATTTTTATGTGATATGTAGAATATGAAAACGTGTACAATGCTTAAATATGAATCATAATTAAAAAAACGAGGATGTTTGAGATAAATTCTTTACAATCTCCTACAATACAGCGTGTTTCGATATATTAGGCATGTATGAATGTCTAAATAGGGGTCGTTCATTTCTGTATAATCTTAAATTTATATTTTAGCACCTAATTACTCTCTTTTTTTCTTTCCTTTTTTCTCAATTCTTATATGTTTTGTCCATTATTCTCTATATAGAAAAACACCATTCATAATGATACCCTCCTATATAGTAAATTATTAAATCGCTGACGAATGAAAACATTTCAAATTACCATAGTTAGAACCCCAAAGGTAACCCTGGGATATAAAAATTGAACCCAGTTTATCTGTCGCTGAGTACAACTCGCCTACAATGTGGTGGAGAAGATTTGTTTATATGGGATGTATATATACGCAGTCAAGTCTTTTGTCTAGTGGTGGTTATACAATGTATATATATACGGTGCTCTCGCACTACTTAAAAACAATGCAGTATCCTATTGCAAGTTAATACGTTTTCCCTATCTAGCCTCATTTGTAACTGCCGTATAAATTGCCCGCCCTTTCCCCCTGACAACCAATTTTCTGTGTGTATTTGTTTAAATTTGTTCTTTCCTCAATATGCATTGAATATTTGTCCCTTAACGTTAATCAAGCAGTAACCAATCAATTATTTTGATCGTTCCAACTATTAGTTCTTACTAAAATAAATACATGAACTTACCACTCTCGTGTAAAACTTTTTTCATTGCAGAGAATTTTAGCAGGTCACCATGAAATTTCCTCTTGTCTAATGAAATCTCAAAATTGTCTATATGCATGCCGAAATGAAACCTGTTTGGAACAGGGTAACCCGATTTTGAGCACGTTGTTGCGTCAACAACCACATAAACAGACCTTCCGGATGTCAGTTTATCTGTTATATCATCAAAGGTTTCTAGATTCCATATTTTTGAATGTTGATTTGCTGAAATACCATCAGAAAATGGAAGTTGATTTCCCGAATGTCCTTGACCTTGACGCCGAACTACATTGTTCGATTGTTGAGGTACTTTGCTGCTCTTTGACTTGATATTGTGAGGTCTGTAACTTAAATGAAACAGAAATATTCTTTAAAATAATTTCGGTATACGTACATATATATATTTAAGAATTGAATGCTTCTTTTTGTAAATTTATTGGGGTGTAAAAGCGTTGACCGAAGTACATTTTGTATGAAGCGCGGAAGCCGCGCTTCATTCTAAAAATGTACGCACGGTCAACGCTTTTACAACCCTATAAAGTTACAAAAAGAAGCATTCAATACTTATAATTACATTTTTTAGCTATGATCATGAAAACACGAATTTTATATATTTTATTATTTAATTCACCTGTGCACTTTATTGTTGGAGCACGTGTTATCATGAATGAAAAGTTGTATTGAGCAATGCAACTGCTTACGGAATAACACGTGATGTGCAGTTAGCCAATCAGAATAAAATGTTATAATGAAACATACATCTAATGTAATTATTCATCAATATAGTTCTTAAAATACGAAAGTAAATAGTTGTTTCAATGTACAACCCCAACATATCGTGATACATTTAAATTCCATGTACATGCTTTATGTGAATCAGTACCTTTGATTGGCTGAAAGCATTCGCGAGGTATTTCAAAATTAAATTTATAGTATGATTTAAAATGTGCGTCGGTCAACGTTTAATCTCCCAAATGTTTTTTTGTTTCTATGTTTTTGGAAATTTGTTTTGGTTTTTGTTGTTTTGTTCTGGTGCTGACGTTATGTGAGTAAAGTACGTGCATGGCTAAATGACGCCATAGAGTCTTTAATCCATTATGATTGTTAATCCATTTTTCATCACAAATTTAACTATCAAGAAGATCCGTTTCGCACGACTTTTTACCCCGTTAATTGATTAGACGCTAAGAAACATTTGTGGACATTTCCTGTCCGCCTGTCTGACTTTAACTTTGTCAAATGTTTTTACTGCTTACATTTTAGAAGGTTCTCAGGGGCGGATCCAGTCATTTAAAAAAGGGGGGTCCCAACTCAAAGTAAGGGGTGTTCCAACTATATACTCCCATTCAAATGCATTGATCATTTAAAAAAGGGGGTTCTTACCCCCGGAACCCCCCATCCCTGGATCTGCCACTTGTTTTTCTATTATATTTCATCTAATCTTTCTGTGCTGTCTGATTTTGAATAGACAAATTTCGGTCGAGTTAATAATTGTATGTGTTTTAATGCAAGTTGGTTTCATTCAGAACACATTTGTGACATATTTAGTAAGTTAAAGAGTACAAAAGTTAACGCAAATACATTTGTCCTACTTTATTTAGCAGAATTTACATTTCAATCGACCAATTTAACTTACTTGGTATTTTTTATTTTCTGCACTTTCTTCATGATGTATGGGCCTTCCGTTGCCAGGGATACAGAACCATCACTAACTTTGAACCAACCCTCTTGCCACTGTAGAGACCTTGTATCAAGTGTTGCAGACGTTTCAATTCGTAACTAAAATACAAAAATTAAATGACTGACAAATGTTGTTTCGTATTTTTAAAAGTGGCAATTAATAGGTAAAACGAAAGTTCGGGAATCTTTTGTGATAATTATGATGAAAATAATAAAACAGATTCCTTGCCATAGAAGCGTCCGTTTAGCTTTGGAGGATCTATAAATACGTATTCGTTCGTTTGTAATGGGACGTTGAATCAGATACCAAGTGTAGCGAAAGTGTCATTTTTATTGTTGCCTCTATAATTAAAAGACCCAAGTCATTGTGTGGCATCAGTTGAGTTATAAAAAAATATAAGGAATACTTCAACTTTTTTTTTTCTCCACTATAACTCTACACGTGAAATGAGAAATGCATTAGTGTGTATACAAAAGTATTTCTTCATTAAGGTCAAGTGAAAAACATTTCATACATATCACGAAGAAATAATAAACAAATAAGTATGGCAAATTTGGCCGACTTGCATGAATGACGAACATGTAAATTATGTTTGGAACAGACAGATATAATGATAAAGGAAATAATTTTATATAAGCCATGCATGTCGACCCCTCAAAGAGTTGCTGAAAGATTTTTTTTTAACTTGAAACAATATCAAAATTTGTTCTACACTATATATCATATGTAACGTCCTTGTTCCGATCGGACGTGGATGCGTATTTATACATCCCAAACATTCACACGAACTAGCATGGGTTTTTAATGTATATAGTTTGGGAAAAGTTTAACTAAGAATATATGTCTATACCCCAGTCAACCCTTTGGTTACTTATTGTTTGTATAATTGTTGATGAGAAACACATGAAGATGTTAGAAATTCGTCAATGAGACAGCAGTTCAACGACACAACACGGCAAAATTTGCAAATCGCATATATTCTGAGAAGTATGCAACCGCTGTTGTCTGCTCTATGGTCGGGTTGTTGTCGCTTTGACACATTCATCATTTCCTTTCTCAATTTTAAACATCTATTGATCATTTATTTGGAATTGAAATTTGCGTTGAAGTTCTGACACCAATACCAAATTTTCAATAAATCTGAAAACAATTTTCTGATATGAAAAGGAAACATATGCATGCTTATGGTTTCTTTTAGGTAAAAAAAGGGGGGTAAATAGTTTCTTATTTCGGAAGCAACCCCCTTTATGTATTTATCGGGGGGGGGGGGGGGGGGGGGCAAACAGTTTCAAATAAAATTATATTAAATCAAAACTTGTTAACACCGAGATAGAAGATAATAAAACACCTGCACAAATAAAACAGTATTGAATATTACCATAACCAGGAATGATTTTAAGTTACTGAAAGCAAGGTCAAAGTACTTAACCTGCTTACATATATAGAAATCATGCCTTCCTACACTTCTGTCATTTTATCAAGATAAATGCCATTACAATCTTATCTAGTGCATACATGTATAATATATCTATTTTGATCATGAAAGGGGTTTAACTGAGATAATTAAGTAGAAATAGAAATTCTTTTCGCAGATGTATGTGAGACAATATTCAAAATAAATACAGCAAAAGAAACTAAGACCCCTTTCAGCTGGCAGATCCGCGTTGCAATTACTAATTATTAGGTTATTTTTGGGTTTTTTTCTGGTCCAGTAGTATTGGTCGCAGAGTTTCCACAAATATCTCAATAAGTATACCTTATGTGAATGTACTAGTGCGCTGATCATTTGCATATTCTGCATATGTTCTCGATATATTATTTTTTGACATTTTTGTCAGTTGCTAAATAAAGTCAGAAGTTTTAAAGTTGCTCGGTAACTCCAATTTCCAACCCTTTCCAAACATTTAACTGTACCGATGTATAGCTAATGTAATGTAGCCTTCCACCTAAACAAGCAAATGAAGAGATTTAGTCTAGATTCGGGACGATTATGATTTTCATATAGTATGTTTGTTATCTACCATTCAAGACTGTACGTTGACCTCTTAGGTAATACAACAGATCTCCATTTATTCACACAACGAATCGATTATTTTTTTAACCAACAAATGTAAAGCTTATAGTTGAATTTGTATTTTTATTTGACTTGGTATGTTTGTAGCCACATTCCGGTGCTTTACGATGATACTCTTTTACTAAACTCAGTTGTCAGAGCAGAGTCTTGCTGAGAAAGATTTTCTGGGTTCAATTTAAGTGGTGCATTAATTTGTTAATTTGGAAGGGAGATTGTGCCCTACTTTAACATGTGGCACCAAATTGGAAACCCAGATATAGCCAGAATTTGACGCTGGATATGGTTATTATATAAAGCCTCCTGAAATAGAGGATACATATAACCCCCCTCTTTTTGGCTAGAAAGGGGAGAATATGGATAGGTGTCTCCTGTGATGTAAAATAAAACGGTATGGTTATGTGCCTCACTTGTCGTAGTAGGAAACGATGCATGTAAGTGTCTCACTTTGCTTAGTAGGGTATGATGATGTTCTACGCCCTTGGCGGGGTAGATATGATGAAGAGCCTCCCTTGTAAAGTAGAAAGATTCGTGCTAGAATCTCATTTAGCATTAAAAAAAAAAAGGATATGTAGTAAGGTGTCCCCTTTGCATAGCAGAAGATGATATTTTTAGGTTCTTTCCATGACGTTGTATGAAATGATGTATATATGTGCCTTCTTATGAGTCGTAGTAGGGTATGCCGTAGTTATATGTAGGTGCCAACTTGATGATACAAAAGACTGTGTTTAAGTGCATCCTTAAGGGCTGTAATGGATATTTTACTACACTTGATTATCACTGCTGGTCATGGTGGAGGAGATATTGTATTCCCTGTTTGCAGAACAATAGCTTCCAGTTTGTGAACACGGTGGTACATTGATAGTTTTGAAATAGTACTATGGTCTACTTTTACACGCGATATCACCAGTAATCAAAAGATAATAATTGAAATGTACTGATGAGAACTTGTCTACTCCTACAATATTTGCCCATAGGCGGTCCAAATCTTACAATTTATATGTAATATTAAGTCATATGTTTCTTTAAATGATATTAAATTGTCGTCGAATAAACAAATTACACTTTTATTGCTGACTATACGAGATATATTGGTTCTTTTGATGAGAAGTAATAAATTGAATAAATATAAAATGTATCTCAAACATGTTTAGTTTGAATTTATAATTATTTCAATAGTCACCTTCAAAGAAAAATATTCAAGCAAAATATTATGTAATTCGACATGGAATGGAAGTTAGTTTCTGGTGTAAATAAAAGCTCTATGTGTTCATAGTTATAGATTTATAAGCATTAACTAAATAAAAAGAAAAAATGAAAAGAATTAGTATGGACAATTTACTTCGCATTTAAAAAAAAATAAAGAAAGTGTGTTATGTCGTTTCTAATCTGCGCAGGCGTTATTTAGTTTGTTAGTTTAAACATATTTTATTTGAAAAGACACAAGTAATAACATTAGTGTCGTCCTCTCCCTATATAAATAGAAACACTACAGTACCGTGATTAGATAATGACGAAAAAACATAGTAGGAATGCATGTAATACATACTACAAACGAAAATAAAATAAAAATAAATACTATATAATAAGGAAAAATACTGAAAAAACTGGACTGGAGTGAAGAGTTGGAAATTAGTTAGTTATAATTCCAACGCAAATTATGAACCATAATCGTCTGTTTGGCAATTCCGTAGTTGACCTTTTAAATTAGAATCTGAAATGTGCACAATTCGTATCCGTTAAGCCCTGGTCACAACGAACCCATGACACATCTATGCAGCGCCAGGACATGTGATCGTCGTACAACATTCGCACGACAGTCGCACCATATTTTGAGCATCGTGGCGCTGTCGTGTGTCGTGGGACGAAAATTGCACATGCACCTGTTTTGCTCTACGATTTTTTGTCGTGTGACTGTCTTGTGGCTGTCGTTAGAGTGTCTTACCACAGTCATGCGACTGTCGTGCGATTAAAATCACTGTCGTAGGTACCAACATGAATAATTTTAATAAAAACAATCATACGACTGTCGTACGATAATCTCGCGATTGTTGCAAGACAGTCGTGATACTGATGCACGATTGTCTAACGAATACCAAATTTCGTACGATGCTTGCACACTATTGATTGTCTGTCGTACGACAGTGGTACGTTCGTCGTGCAGCATATTTTCGTTTTATTTAGAAGAAGACAATTCGGCTGGAGAAGAGTATGGCTCTTCCACCAGAACGATTACGCTTGGCCCTGCTGAATAGGCGCCGTGACGGACGCGTTGATTCGAGCCCGTGAACAGTATAGGAACCAGCGATACGCCTGACGTTGGTGGGTTATGCAATGAATCGAACGGTTTAAATTCACTGAAATATTCAATGACATGGAAACCTGAAAAATAGCCCCAAACAACTCACGATTGTCGTACGACTGTCACACGATCGTCTTGCGACAAACCCATGACAGTACAATTATATTTTTTTCTTCTGTCGTGTACCCATCGTGAAACCATCGTGGACATGTCGTAGCTGATGTGACACTCGAAATATTTTTTTGACATTTTTTTCACGACAGTGCCACGACAACTATTTTATTGATCTTCCACGACAAAAATGCATACGATCTGTTGTGACCGGGGCTTTAAGAAGACACATATACATTTTTATTGATATGGAAGAGTTATTGCAGTAATTCGAAAAAGCACATGCATCTGTGCATGATATGTGTCAATCATTTCATCAATGACAGATAGAACGAACTCCTACCCTAAAAATGATTGACCAACCTTGTAATCCACTTATTATGTTGATAACTTCACTTTCAATAGCATTTTTAAACACCGTGTAAATATGACTTTTTATCAATTTGAATGAAAGTAGCGTAAAGATGACAAGCGAGAACATGTCTGTGTGCACGACCTAATCGTTTGACGACTCACTCAAACATTAACATCTTCAATAAGGGAAATAAAAAAAATTACCCATTTTAAAACTGTATTGAAATCTTGAATCGTATTTACTAATGATTTTTCGACAAATTTTTAAAGTTCAGCGACAAGTATTTCATGAATATTCAAGACGAGTGTTATTTAACAAACAAACAAAAAAATGCTGATACAAATTATGCTTAGCTGACAGCTTTAATGAACCACTTTACTTGATCTTAAACAATATTAATATAAAAAGTATCTTTTGAACAAATATATTGAATATAGTATTACGTATAACGTGACGAAAAAACATCAATTAAACATGATGATCATACAAAAATATATTATCTTTAAAATCAAACCTTTCATGGATTTACTATGAGCAAACGTTTAAAAAACTAATCAACTTTTGAACAGGTCGAGAACTCTAGATTTTCTGACGTCAGAATATATTTGCATAGTAATTTCCAAAACACAAGGCCAATATGGCCTTGAAAAACTGACCAATCGACTCAATGAACTACAATGCATTGTGGGCTACTACGAGTAAACTACTACTTAAAACACGTGGAATTAGTGGGAAAACAGTCAATTAATACATTGTCTGGGACTCTCATTACCAAAGTTTTTATTCTGCAAATATATTTAATGTAAAATATATAACGTAATCTTCAATTTACATGCTCAGATTAAAAAAATATTGTTTATTGGCTTCACGATTCGACTTTCTTTTTCGCCTTGCAAAAGTAGTTGAACCGGTTTTGTGCATCGTTATAAATTGAACCTGCATTAATTTCACGACATGACACAGTGAAATATCCAATGAAGTGACCACTGTCCAGTAAGAAAATCATTAGAGCTCTTTGAAACCTGTATGGTGTCATTGCAAAATCATTTCTGCCTAGAAAAACACGAAACTTACATTGAAACACTTCTTTCTGTACTGAATGTGTATTTTTTTTTATCAGGACCTGAACTAATAGTAAGAACATCATAATATTCAGTATGCTAAAAAGAAGTGTTATGAAAGCGGAAGGGGCGGGTCCATTTTAAAAAAAAGGGGTCCTAACCCAGGACAAAAGGGGAGTGGTTCCAACTACATGTCCCCATCCAAATGCACTGATCGTCCAAAAAAAGGGGGTCCATCCCCCGGAACCCCCGTAACCCTGGATCCGCCACTGAGCGGGTACGGTATATAGCTCAATACATTTTTTATAGTTTAAATTCATCCATCGATAATATCCGTTTGTTGCTAATTTTATCACAAAATATACCTCAGAGGTTTTTTTATCGTTCGGCTGCTGTCCTGTTGACATATGTAAAATATCTCCAATATTAAAAGTCTCTTGATCATAGTGGGTGCCATATTACCTATCATTTTTTTTTTTCTAAAACGTGCTTTGTGTATAGAAATAAGAAGATGAGGTATGAGTGCCAAATGAGACATCTTTCCAACAAAGACATAATTTAGTAAAGTAAGCAGTCATAGGTCCAATGCTGAAAAGTAAGCTATTAATGACCAAAAAATTACTTGTGTAAATCAATCCAAACAAAAAAGAAACAAAAAAAACCGGCCCAATTAAATATATAAAAGGACAAGAAATGATCTATCCCATCAACAAAAAAATTGTATAGGAGCCTGTATTTCAGTGGTTATCGTTTGTTTATGTGTAACATATTTGTTTTTCGTTCATTTTTTTTTTTATATAATTAAGGCCGTTAGTTTTCTCGTTTGAATTGTTTTACATTGTCATATCGGGGACTTTTATAGCTGACTATGCGGTATGGGCTTTGCTCATTGTTGAAGGCCGTACGGTGATCTATAAATGTTAATTTCTGTGTCATTTTGGTCTCTTGTGGACAGCTGTCTCATTGGCAATCATACCACATCTTCTTTTTTATTATAGATCCAACGTTGCAATTTTCACAAAACATATCAAATTTTCCACCTTGTCGCACATACATATTGATAAAATCATTACAGCTTATTTCTTATGCATGTGGAGCAAAACTTTGGTTAGCTTGCTTGCTTGTTTGTATATTGTACAAAATATAAAATATACAAGTTAAACTATGCCTATATATATATATTGTTTAAAGATGTCAATCTTATTTTCAAAGCTTGTATAAACAACTATACAAACAAAGCAAGCAAGCCAACCAAAGTTTTACTTTGCAGGTTTAAGAAATCAGCTGTAATGATTTAATTCAGTTTGGCAAATGTCCGAGCCCGTTAAAAACGAAAAAACTGAAACTACAGTTGCTGACTTCGCTACCTTAAAAAAAAAAGGAACAGTTTGAAAGTCCCATATATACTGAAATGTGACCAACAAAAATACTTATAAATTTTGTTAACACTGCCATGTATGTAAATATTTCTTCGCCTTTTTTACGAACACAAAATTCAAGGATCCCACATTAGCCTTTAATTATCTATACGAACATTGCTGTACTCTTGAATATCAGCACCGGCTGTTATCGACGGCTTACTTTACACCAGTAAGTTTGTTTCATGGGTAATTGTGTTTTTTCGCTGTTGTTTCGTTGCTTCTGATGGGCAAATACATGAAATCTCTGTGCCATCATCAAACATGTTAATGGCTATATATCGGGTAATTCAAACCCTTTTTTCTTCATATAGAAACAACTCTTCGTTAATCTGAGCATGGAAGTAATACTTTATATCACGAACTATAAATGAGGATACACAAAATGAAAAACTAAGCGAAATTGTGAGTCCCGCATTGCACGAAAAAATGTGTTGTATTTCAGTAAATAACACGTGTTCTTGGTTGATTGTAAACACGTAGTAGTCCATCATGCATTGTGACTCATTTAGTGGATTGGTCAAGAACCTAGGTAAAAATAAATTGCGTCACATGTAAATAAACAATTACATGTGCGAGAACATAAGTAGGCTAATTTATGCATTTCCATATAAGGTAGTGGTCCCGACCTGTTGAAGTCTTGAACTTTAAACCTAATCATCAAACTTAAATAATTGTATTTAAGGTTTAATATGAAAAAATCTTCTGCACCAATCGTTCCATTTTTTAACGAAGTAGGAGTGCAAGTATCGTAAGTGATTTACAGGATGGGCAAATTCAAACACAATTAGCACATTTACAAAGAAGGGAAATGACGTTGAAAATCAACGTATTTATATACATAAAAGATCAAAAACAAAACGTATATAGATAAGTATCAATGCCCGAGGATTGATATGTATACAATACAGCTTCTGAATTGCAACTTGAAGGTTAAGCATAGCATCTTGAAGGTTAACGAGTATTATGGACGTGTTGACTTATTGTGAAGAAAAACAGAATGTTGGTCTTTGACTACGTAGTGAAAGGCTGACAAGCCCATCGATTAATAATTATTTCGCTTGGTCTATTGATTTATACATAGTAAATCCATTGGCATTCCTATTAAAAATATTATGTTTCATATTCGCAAATTGGAGGGGGGCTGGGGTGAAAAGGGAAAAAAGTAAGAATAACGAACTCCAAGGAAAATTCAAAACGGAAACTGACAGTTAAAAGCTCAAACAAATCAATCGTATATGGAAAACAACTGTCATATTTATGACTTGGTACAGATTTATCCTCGTGTATAAAATGTTGGATAAAACCTGGTTTTAAAGTGAGCGTCGTTGTTCCCTTTTGCTTACTCAATGGGAGAAAATGAATGTTTGAGGCATAGAAACAAACAGGAAAATGGGCATCCCTTCTAAAAAATCTTACAAGAGTCACTTGTAAACACAGATCGAAGTGTTTTAATTTTAACCTAAAGCCTTTAACATACGTAATTAAAACATTTGTTCTTCTTACGTTCGTCTTTATTGCTGATTCTATTTTAGACAGAATATATTCGTGTTTGATGATATTTGTATGCATAACATCTATCATTAGTGTTGAGACGTTTATTCACTTGCAGATTTTCCTAAGCTTTTAATAAGTAATGTATTATAAACACATATCAGCCATACTTTGGATCATATTTAGTCAGTTTATCCAGGTGCAATGATGCAATGTCTGCATCTGCCAACAGCACAGGAAATATGCCATGGATGTTGTCCAAAATATGCTCAGACTAGTAATTAAAAGTTGGCATCCCTATTAAGTGTCGTTGAAAGATTATATGGAAACAATATGCAAAAACTTTGATTGAATAATAAAAAAGAGAAAAAGATTATATAATCTAGATCTGGGGTGGCGATTAGGTCATTAAGTTACATTTATAATAACCGTGCTTTCATACAATGCGTAACTACAGTATATGTTCAGACGGTTATGTTCAGTATATTTTCAGAGTTTGACATTTCTTTAATTTCACGTAATCGTCCAATAGAGATTACCGCAAACGAAACACCATGCACCATTGGTAAGACTTAGTATGAGTTCTCCATTTTCATAATATATAGTAAATATCGCAGATGTTTTCAATCTTGAATTGGTGTCGTTGTCTGAATCATTTGGTGTCTGCATGTAAACTCATAATTTGTTAACAGAGTCGCATCAAGAGCACCTGCATCCCTATCGTCTTCTCTACCTGATTGTTAAGCTTTATTTTCTATGGAGTGATTTCTAATTTTTGATCGCCTTTCCTTGTTTTCTTTTTGGCTGAGATGTACGTTTTGGGGTTGTTTTTTGTTTGTTTGTACCTGTGAAAGTTTGTATTGCCTCCTTAATATATTCCTTCTCTTTACACTGGTAAGCGAGAGTATGGATTTCGGTAACAGTATAAACCGGTAAACAAACCGAATTGTATAGTATATCACAATGATACAAATTGAAATACATTCATCAGTTTTGCTACTAAGTCGAGAAATTCGGTCAGTTGGTTTGATGGTTTTCGGTTTTCAATTTATTCATTTTAGTGAAATTCAATATATATTTTAAATAGAAAGGACAATTACATTTATATAATAACACTATTAAGAAATCTTGAACAATTAATAATTTTGTCATATTCATGACCATGAATAGTTGAGATACATACTGACTTTTTTCTGTCACGTTTTATTTTTGACTCCAAAGCGTCCAGTAGCAACAATAATTAGTAATTGATATATCGGTAAGATATAAAGTATGGACTGAAGAAGAAAACTAGGTTTTGATGATAGCGGAATTTTTCCACCACCTGAAAACAACTTCTTACAATTATTAACTCTGAAATTTAGGTCATCATCAAGTCATCTTAGATTTCTTGAAATAATTGCTGTCCTTTCAGACATGACTTTGAAGATTCTCTCTGGGTCTGTAATCATAAAGTTGTCTTAATTGAACAGAATTTGGATGTGACACTCTATATGATATATTTACAATTCATCCCTAGCTAACCCAAGATTGTATGGAGATAGGGAAGTGTTTTTCAAAGGATAATTATTATATGACTTTACACACTTAAAGTTAACTTAACCTTATGCTTATATTTCCAAATGACACGAAACAAACTGGATCGGTCACATGCAATAAAAATGACAGTTTATGAAAACAACAAACGATAATATTTTGGTATTTATGTCTGATACCATAAACTATGATGACAGTTATTGCAGCTTATTACCAAGGGTTCTATAAATGTTTATGACAAGAATCTGGAAACACCTGCAATATTCTTTTTGTTGCAGTCTCCAGGTATCTATTTACAATATCAGTATCAGGACACGCCCATCTAAATAGACTGTCAAAAACGCATTAAAATAATTAGATATCCTATCAATACCTACGATATTAATTATGATAAACTGTTATTTTAGGGAAGTAATTTCGTCAAATAAATGAAGTTAAAGATTAAAATGGACCGATTTGGTATTAAGATTAAGCACATACTGTCACTGCTAAGAGACATATACTGATGACAGATTTACAAGGTGTTAAACGCATGTCTCCAACGACGGTGCATATTTTAGGGGACAAACAAAACATAAATTCTTAGTCTAGACAATAAGAACGTACATGCAGGACAACGTACATGCATGACAATGCATATACATTGAAGGCTTTGCTTGGAATATGATTTTATGATTCCACGAATCCAAGCGCTAAGAAGATTTCTTCCACCTAGTACAAGACTCCATGTTTTAAGTTATCATTTCGTTCAATATGATCTCGCTTTAAAAGCTCGCCGTATTTTCTATTTGATATGTGTCCTTACAAAGTACCGATCCCTAAATCAGTTATCATACATATAAAAATAAGGCGATATGATTGCCAAAACTATCCACCAGAGTTCAAATGAAGTGGGTGTAAACTTATTATTTCATTTGACAATGTTGAATGTTGTTAAGTAAAATTGTACAGAAAGAAAAGCAGCGGTCACTCCAATTTCGCCCTGGCTATTGAACATGTAAACAACTACAAATAATTACATTAGATATATGCTTCATTACAATACGTTACTCTGATTTTTTTCATGATTCTAGCTAAAAAATGTAATTATAAGTATTGAATGCTTTTTTTTTGTAACTTCATAGGGTTGTAAAAGCGTTGACCGTGTACACATTTTTAGAATAAAGCTACACTCCAAGGAATAAATACATTTGTCTTTGAACTTTGCTCTGCACGTAACGAGTGTAAAATTGCTTATTCATATTCATTGATAAAGTTTTAAGTCGTCAGAATATTTAATTCATGGGAAATCTTGTATGGATGTATTACAATTAATCGACACCTGTTTATGACAGTTTGTCCTTGGAGTACAATTACGCATACTCACAATCCAAATGTACGTTTCATCAAAAACATCTTATTTCAATTCATCGGTTAGGAAGTATACATAGATATTATGTAAATATGCTATAAAATATCATCTTTAATTGATACGTTCAAAAAGTCAACAATAACTGTCCGACCTTTGACTACGAGACATTTTATTCAAGTCGCAATGTTTGATGAATTAAAAACATACAATTTACTTTTATTATTAGAAAACAGATGTTACACGTTTACATTAATTTTCATTCAATTTGTTTTTCTTAGATGTATTTGTAATTTATAACTACAGAGGCCTTTACGATTCGTAAATAAAGGGGAATCTTTATTACATGTTCATCAAAGAATGAAAGTTGTAGTGATGCGTGTATGTACAAAGAAGACTAATATTTGTTTCTGTAGTAACCGGATCAGAAGCAAAGCAGACTTAATCTTAAGACATTTTAAACGTCTTTTTTAGTATTTTTATTCGTACGAGACTGTTTTGATGTAGAATATTGTTTCAACATTTCTCGTTTTTGTTATGTAATTCAGTTATATCTATTAAAATTAATGATGTACATGTATGCCTGTAATTCGTTTATTGCTTTTAAATGTCATCCACTGGATAGTTCTCTAATTTAAAGACCGAAAAATACATGAAAGGGACATAATTCAACTAAACAATTTTCTTTATGGAGAAAATTGTGTACTGGTTTGCTGTTTCAGCAATATCGAGGATACACATACTTATACATTAAGCTGTTTTAAGTTCTGTCTATAAAAAAGCAGTACCAGAAACCCGGTATGTTTGTCGAAAAGATTTATCATTAAGTTACCCTACATTTATTTAATTTAAACTCTTTCACTTGCAATGATCTCAATTTGAAACTTGGACTTTAATTATGAACCTGGTTCGAACCATATAACTGGTTACTGCTAGTATCATTACGGCTAAAGTACATTTAGAATCTGTGCTCCCGTTTGCCATTCAAATCAACAGCTTTCAAGTGGTATCGTGAAAAGCATATTTTTCTTTGCCGTTCAATCTGCCATTGCAATACAATGAATTTTGCAATCCAGTACAGCTGATTTTGATGGGTGTTGCCCTATTGCATCTGCAGCTGCAGTATCGATATCAGTTGTAATATATAGGCTGTGATACTTCAATACTTACTGAAATCATTTTTTTGTTAGGGAACAAGATTTTTTATTGTCCTACATTGAAAAGAAGATAAGCGATTATGTTAAAGTTGAAGAATTAAAAACTGCAAAGTCATGAATTCCTTACACTATACGCTAGTTAAGATTTACTGAGAAAGACTCGGGGCAATGTACTTTTCATTCATACATATCTTAATGAATTCTTCGGTAGATTAATATTTTTATGACAACTTGTATTATAACGGAAGTTCAGCACCCTTCAGCAAATTATTAGTGACATATGCACGAAGTATATATGTGAAATTAATGCGAGGAAGATTATATCTAATTTTTCAGAGTACACCAATTATGTTCGGTGTTAAATTGATACATAATGTTACTAAAGTGACAACAAAAATGTTAGAGCATGTGAAAGGTGAAACGTTTTGGTGCATATCTATATTTGTAATTATCAAAATTGTATACATATTAAAATATATAGAGAGGTAACCTGAGAATGCATCAGTTTGTATAGCACGACTTAAAGTATGATAGTTCAGCAGCTAGTATTACAGGATAATATAAAGCTAAAACTGACTATATGATTTTGATGAAACTTGCATAGATCACCTGGCACTTACCATTTTAGTCCTTCTAGCTGACATCCATACGCCACACTAAAACTTATAGTTGCAAACATAAAGAACACTTATATTTATTTATAAATACAAAATAACCAAAAGAAATGGAATAAAAATTAAAATTAAACGTACCTTCTCGCCTTTTACGTATGCAACACAGTCTCTCCCTGTAGCACCATGGAAATACTTTTTCTTCAGTTTTCTCCATAACATATCACAGTTTTCGCGAGAATATATGTCTTTTTCTGTTAATTCTTGAATATATTCAAGATTTTTGTGAATACGCTTTAATTTTTCTGAATCTCTTAACAGTAAGTTCCTCATCCGAATTGCACGTCCTTGGTTGTCTACCCGAAAACTGTAAAGCCATTGTTTAAACGGCTTGTTACGTCTATTATTTACGTATTGTTCTATATAAACATTAAAAGAATCTTCCAAAAATGGTATATATACTGGACGGATGACCGTTTGTAAAGACAGATGTCGTCTGCCCGATGGAATCTCATTAGTAACATCTAAGACATATTGCTGATGGTTGCTGTAATATCCTGGCAATAATCTGGATAAAATTTTCAAATCTTTCTCCAAACGTGACGAAAAAGACGGATATGCACAAAAACATAAAAGCAACTGAGAAATAATACACAATGAAAAAATAAAATAATGAATTGATGTTAGAAAAATCATTTTTAAACCGAATGAACGATTGAATGAATATCACTTCATATGATAGTAGTAGTATTTCACACGAAGGTTATATACTACGGTTACAGTGTAACATAGATTATCAGTGGTTTAAAATATAAAGTTACCTAAGTCAACGATTGTAGCTGTAGCTTACGTGATTATATAGGCGGTAACGAAAGAAATAGGATATTTTATATCTCGCAGGTATGATCTTCGTGATCTGGTTTCTGCAACTTAATACTATCATCTGAAAAGCCAAAATCTATTGTTTCTGGAACGTATCTTTAATATTCGTATTTTTGACACTAATCTTGAGGCTACTAGCAGATACAACTCTTTATTTTTCAGAAGCAACCACAAATTTGATCGGCTTAACCTTGTCTTTAGTAAAGTTGATACATTGATCAAAATTAGAATTTAATGATTTCATTAAAGGTTAAATCATACGATGGTTTTTACCTAGTCTGTTTTAAACTACGGATTCTTATTGGACTGCTATAAAAGACCATATGCATATCTTATACATGCATTACTTGGAGTTGATAAGTTCTTGTTTTGGGTGGGGGGTGGGGGGATATGGAAAATATGCTGGAAACTTCAAAGGGACGTTACATTTTATGTCTTCTATTTAAGACCCGGACCCCTTGCAACAATTCATATTGGTGGCAGATATAATGCCTGTTTGAAGGTTTGGCTTAGTTAAGTGTCCTCCTTTCATGTCGATCCATCAACTTTAAAAGAGCTACCTAATGTATAAATTGATAATTATTACGATTGAAAATGCATCAAATATTTGCCACTGTACGCTATGAAAATTTAAATATTACCTTAATGTTTGCATTCATTTATGGGGGCGATATTGATGTTTTAAGGATAAAAATGTTTTAAATATTATTTTACTGTAGTCCAATTAATTATCATAATATATCCTACTTCCGTTTTATGAATGAAATGGACCGTTGATTGACAGAATCGTAGTAAAAAGAAATACTATACAACTTCAAGAATATATAGGAAATTGTAGGTAAAATCAAGATTTAATGAATGAAAATTGAAGTGGAATGAAGATATTTCCTGTTGAAGGTACTTTAAAAGGATTGTTACATCCCTTATTTTTCTGTTTATTCCGTTTGATTTCGTGATTGTATAATGACCATTTAACCTCGCACGTCAAAAATATATATTTACAATTTGAAATGTATATTACTCTTGTATGTGTTATCCTCAATAGAAGAAAGGGCGAACGTTCGACGTATCACATAAAAAAGAAGGAAACGTTTATTTATACGAGAACAATTTGACGTATAAAATATTGTTATTGATTAGATAGATATAAGAAGATGTTGTATAAGAGGGCCAATGAGACAACTCTCCATCAAAGTCACAATTAGTAAACGTAAACCATTATAAAATCATTATAGGTCAAAACACAGTCTTCAATACGGAGCCTTAGCTCACACCGAACATCAAGCTATAAAGGGTAAAAAAAATGACTATGTTTAAAGCCATTCAAACGGGAAAAGCAACCAATTACTAGATGATTTGATATAAAGACAAGTCATACTTATTTTCACCATCTTGACCAATCGCAAAGATGAAAATTAATTCATAACCGGCAAAATATACGTTCCCTATGACAAATTGTAACTATCTACCGAACAAACTTACATGAATGAGAACTGACCCACAGTTGTTTTAGATGTGACTACTTACAAAACAACAAGAATAGGAATAAGAATAAGAATTTTATTAGTCTACAACCCAAACAATAGGATTGTTACTAAAATACAAAACAAAAACAAACAAACAGACAGGCATATTTAAAATTACAAAGTGATACACATTAAACACTACAAACATGTTGCATTGAAAGAAAAACAAAAATATAGATTATTAATATTAATTTTAATACTATTTTTGAAGCATGCCTCCTCTTTAAATTATCAATTCAAATATTATGCTTATATATAACATTATAAGTTAATCCATCAATTACACAGTTCATAAATTGACATTATAATTGTTTCTCTCATTATACATTTCACTTATGTAGTTAACAATGATAAGTAAAATATCACATTCTTCGCAGGAAAATATAAAATCAAATTTGTTTTCTTCACTCATTCAATTAAAACTGGGGACAATACTATAAGAAATGTCATCAAACATTTTGATCCTAGTTTTATTAATTTCTGAACATGTTATGATAACAGGAAATTCATCTTCCACCTCTTTATGGCATAAAGGACAATGTAATATTCTATTTTCTAAAGCTGTTTTGTTGTATCTACCACGTTCAACAGCCAGAATACTATTACTTATTCTTATTTTAGCATATTTTTTTGTAACATTTTTTATCTAAATTCAATAAAAGGTACTTTTCTAGTTCATACTTTACTTTAAATTTACTGTAGGTTCTTAGTTTATTTCCATTTATTGAATTATCGTCATTAAAGAGACAATTTTTCCTAAAATATAATGTAATTTTCATTGAGCTTCTTCACAACGGCTAAAAGTAATCGTTTTTTAGAGACGGTACATTGATTAATTTTCCCAAACATGAGTGAAATTCAATTTTGAAAGTAGCATTTTAACTTTTGAAGCAAATCCATCATTTAAGTGCATGTTAGCTTTATAAACATTTTATAATAAGGACTCATTTTCATTTGACTTTAAAATATGTAACCAAAATCCTACAGAAGACTTAAGGGACTGTATATCAAAAGGGTACATTCCAAATTCAGCTAAAACAGCTGTATTTGCTGCCTTTGAATTAACATTTAGAAGACCTTTCGCAAATTTGATCTGGAGTTTTACTGATTCCATAGATTAGTATTGAGATTCAAGAGTTTTGTTGTTCTTCACAATATTTAGTGACCATATCTTACTACATTACAGTAATATTGGGCTAACACAAGAATTAAACAGTTTCATATGGGAAAAAAAACATCCATCTTATCTGAGTAGAGTATGTTTTTAATACAAAACAATGCCTTAAAAGCTTTTTTACAGAGGACATTTACAGCATTAGTGAAAATTCCTGGTGGCTTGAATAGTATACCTAGATATTTATATTCTTTGCAACATTCAATTACTTCATTGTTCAATACAAACTTGTCTTTAGTAAGTTTTTAATTTTTAACCACTTTTATTAAATATCATTGTTTTTGTCTTGTCAAGATTGACAGTCAAGTTCCATTTTTCACAATAAGTATTTAATTTGTTTAGACAATTTTGTAAACCTTCTGAGGATTCTGATATTAATACTAAGTCATCAGCATATAAAAGACTAGACAATTTTATGTCATGTAATGTAACTGGATCACATGTGTTATCAAACATTGAGGTTAAATCATGACATGTATGAGAACGATCCCATAATTGCTTGAGACGTGTGACTACTTACTGAACAACATGAAATATATAAGAACGGATCCATAGTTGTTATCCTTCTCTCATTGAGACATGTTTACATTAAGTATATACGTATTTACTTGTTCTCGTCGTTAGTTTATATATATTTTCAAAATATATTATCTTTATATTTTTTTTACTAGTTATCTTATTCATATCAGAGACATATAAAAGTGTATCATATGTCTGTCCATATGTACATGTATATAGTACTATGTTGAAAAGATTTATCTTATTTCCGTGTATCGTTGCATCTTTAAAATTGATAATACGGAAACAGGGAATGTGTCAAAGAGAACAAACTGACCTAAGAGCAGAAAACGGCCAACGGCCACTAATGGGTCTGCAACAAAACAAAATTGTTTACTAGTTTAGCGAAAATGGATCGCATATGTGTGTCAAGATAATCAAATCACTCTTCTTTCAATGTTATTTCATTTTGATAGTAAGTCTTTGACAATGGATGTTTGTATGTTTCTTTCAGTATAACCAGAAACTCAGATTTACAATTCCCTTTTAATTATGCCATATCACTATTTAGATAGTTCAATATTCTCTTGACAAATACTTCGACAAAATCAAAGTCATTTGAACATGTGTGGTAAAATAATCTCGGACATAAACTAAAATTTACGAGACTCAAATGTGAATTCTTTCACTACAAATACTTTTGTATGTACAAAGATGGGGTTTATGTTAAATTTAATGGTCCATACCTCTGAAATAAACATTTGATTCTTTATCTACTGTAGGTATAAATGGTTTATAGTTCTGATATCAAATACCTCATTGTCAAGAATTTAGTCCATAGCAATACATCATCTTTATTTTTGAATGTGTGTTTAACATAGTGTCAAAAGTAGCTAATAGTGACAATTATAATAACATATATAGATACATATATATAAAACACCAACGGTGTTTAAATAATTGTTAAGTTGTAAATATCCCAGTATATTGACACTTTGGTCAATAAGTTTGATGTCCGATGTTTATCATACCACACCTTATTACAGGCTATCATTACGGTAGATACAATATGATCTGTGTTCCCAATTGCCATTTAAACCACTGGTGGTTTTTTTTTTTTTGTTTTTTTTTTTTTGCTATCGTGTACATTTTATTTTTTTGTCCGACGTTCTAATTATTTAAAGCAATTTTTCTTTAAAAAAAAAAGTTCATCAGAGAACCTTGTTGATAAATATTCCGTATCAACTTCACAAATAGTACATGATGGTCTTGAAGTATGCATGGATTCTAGGTACTAATCTTGTTTATCATGCATCCTAATTACGTTTTATATATTGTTCGTATATTTGTTTTGTAAGTTATTAACCTTAACTGTTTAGTCAATTTTGGTAATATTCTTTCGAAGTGTCTCGGTAGTTTTGCATCCTGCTAATGTCTGCTAATGTGTTGTTGTTCTGTGGTCATGTTTTGTATTCTTGTCTTTCATTTTTGCTTGTGTGCTTTGTCAATAAGCTAATTTGTTTTTTCTTTGTTGATATATTTGTTGGTTTTTATAGTGAGTAAGATTATAACACCATGTTGACTGCTGTGCCCCTATTTTTGAAATTTTTCCTATTGTGTCTGTTTGTTTTTTCCACACATTGTTGTCAGTACAACATAATGTCATGCGACTGTCATACAAGTGAGAGGTTTAACTAGCTATAATACCAGGTTTAATCCACCATTTTCTACGTAAATAAAATTAATGACTGTACCAAGTCAGAAATGTGACAGTTGTTTTCAATTCATTTGATGTGTTTGAGCTTTGGATTTTATTTCGATTTGAATTTTCCTTGGATTTCGTAATTTTTGTTATTTTACCTTAAAGTTTTACCTACTTTGACAGTAGTTTTTTTGTCTGTCATCCAGATTACTAATTACAATGTCTTTTGCATTATTGTACAGCGGATTTTGGTCCGTGTTTCCTGTTGCAAATGCAGTACTTATATTGGGTAATAGATAATATATAAGTAAAGGGAGATGTGGTATGCTTTCCAACTAAAACAATTATCCACCCAAGTTAAACTGAAGTGAATGTATACGATCGAAATGTTTTATATAATTATGATACAGCGTGTTGTATTTACATGTATACTATTTCCTATTTCAATTAAGTATAATTGTGTTTCAAATGATCATCCGTCTTAAATTACGCCCAACAATTAATGTCATTCAATAAGTGGTAATTGACCGGTCACTGTTCAGTTTAATGTAAGGCATCAATGTTACAGTTTATTACCTAAAATATAAGTATTTTTTTTATTTTTTTGTTTTTTCTACTTTTTTCTCTCAGTTAACGCTTTGGGGCATTATTAGACGAATCATACTTTTTATCTGAGTTAACTATATGAAGCATCATTCCAGTCAGCTAAGAGGTATTTTTGGAAAATTTATTCTGTGTTGCCGTTGTTTGTGTGAGTGTTGCTTTGTTTGAATGTAGTATATTGTACTTTGTTTTGTGGAGAAGGCTTACATAGGCTATGGCTGTTGCCCAATTCAATTCAATTTACTTGAATAAAATATTGTTTTAAACTATGTGGTAATTGTTAAAACACAAACGACAATACCACTTGCGCCATATCCAGCATGTGCAGGGCTACAAGTTAGTCGAATGGTGCATCTCCTCGTCAGCTTTATCTAGGATTATAGTTGTTGTCAGGTTTTATACATTAAGGTACCATAATGTCACATGTAAGGAGTCTCTTAAATCAAGTCGTCTTTAATTCCGGGTATATTGAATGTTACTGACTTACAAAGTAAATTTAGATTTATTTTTCTGAAAATTGATAGATGTGGGTGAATAACGCAACTGCACAACGCTATATTGACATTTCAGTGTGACAGACAGTCTTAATCGGTGTAGGAAGCTAAAGTACCCGACGAAGAGTTCTAATGACCTTCGACAGGGACACTATAAATCCTTGTCAATAACGGTTGGTCGAACACACATTCCACGTGCGGAGGTCGAGCTCAAAACATTATTGCTAGTTATACAGTAGCCCAACTATTGGTCACCCAGGACCTTTGTTGAAAGGTATATTATCTATGGTGTATCATGTATTAACTAAAAAAATGAAAACGAAAGGAACTGTTCATTAAGATTATTTATTACGATATTAAAAACTCTATTTCATTAAAAAGAGACTTTACAATCAATGAAAATGACATGCTTAAACGCTACAGAATTAGTTTTGATTTGATTTGATTACGTTGGATGAATTTGTAGATTAATTTTTCATACCCTCTACCCTAGCTTGAAACTACACGAGAACGCATTGCACGGATTGTTCTACATTCAAAAATCAGATAACACGAGAAGAAAAACAGACAAAACTGCCTTCAATATTAACCCGGGTGTTTTTGATTGTTTGCAGTTGATTATCCATATTTTTTCTGAATATGCCTTATATTAGGTTATCCAATTTGCAGACTCTCATGCTTGATAAGAGTGATATATTAAAATTTTGTCTTTGGCAGTTCACAATTTTCTAAAATAGATAAAAATAACAACTGATTGCCAAAGACAAAAGTATATAACAAGAGTAATGTAAAATTGGAAATTGAAAATTAAGTCACAGCTCAAAAGAAGAAGGATAATCGTTCTAGCATGCACAAGACATTATTGTTCGTGATTAACTTTTAACTGATAACTTCTTTGCAGGCGTAAACAAACTTTTCAGCACTAGTACTAGCCAAGACAGGTAAATGGTTATTGTATATCCAAAGGTGCATTTTTTTATATAGTATTTGCATATCATTTATGTTTCAACATCGTTTTAAATTGATTTGTACACACATACAAACATGTACGGTCGAAAATATAAATATTAAATTTTATATATTATTATCAAGAAATAAATAAAATTCAAGAAACCTCGTGGTGACACATACTTGAATGTACCGTTTAAAATAAAACAATAATGTTATTATATTGTTATTATTGTACATTTGTAGTATGAATTGTACCTGGTGTGTAAATATTTTGATACCATTCATAATCTAATTCTAAACGCATTTTTTTAAACAAATATCAGATAATATTTTTAGCTTTTATTGTCATTTTCCCAACACCGTTCTAAAAATGTGCAAATAGGACAAACATTAGGAAAACGATGTTACTAATGGAAATAACACGCACGGTTCTCAACTGCACTTGCTCTCAATGACAGCGTTACTACGTCATACATTTGAAACAAAACAAGACTAGTAACAGGATTTATCATTATCACATAGTTTTATTAAACTGTTATATAGAGAATTATACATGGCAAAATCCGTATCATATGTCGTATCATCCCGAGACATCAATATCAGCCCAAGGGCCTTTAGGCCCGAGGGATGATATTGGTCGAGGGTGATACGGCATGTGATACGGATTTTGCCATGTATTATACACTTTATCATATATTTCAACAGAAGAGTATTATATTATATGAACTGTTTTCTGATCCATAGCACTGAGTTACCTTCAGTTCTACTTTTGTCTTGTTTCAAAGGCCTTAAAAGAACTGCTCAATTACTTATCCGAAGCACCTGGGTTACCTTACAATTTGCGTGCTGTTGTTTTAAAAATATTTTGTTTATTATTGTATTAATTTGTGTGTTTTGTATTTTTCATAGTTGCATTTAGTGTGCCAAAAAATATGAAAACTTGACGTTCGTGACGTCACATACAATATGGAAACTCGACATTCGTGACGTCACATACCAAACAATGACGTCATTCAAAAAATTTACCTATTTTGAGGGGAAAAAAAATTAAGCAAAAAAAAAACCAAAACTGACTTTATGTAAAAAAAAAAAAAAAAAAAAAAAAAGTAGGGGTGTGATAAAGGGTATGCGATAAAGGGTAGGGTGTGATAAAGGGTATGCGATAAAGGGTGCGCATCAAAGTTGCGCGATATGGATTAAACAGCAGGCTATTTATCACATATGCAAAACTACTGTATTTACTACTAAACATATGATAAAAGCTTTTTATTATCATTTTGATTACCAAAAACATCTTTCAGATACAACTTTTTTTATATATAAAACAAGATAAGCGTCTTTGATCCACTTTTATTCGGATACTTGTGGATATCTTCTCAAAGTTCAACGAAAACATTAGAAAAGAACCCAGATCGAACCAATAAGTTGGGTGCTATAACTAAACAACCTGGATGTTGAACCAGTTACCATGGTTTCGAACCAAAGAACCCGGATAGAACCAAGGTTCAGAACCAAAAGACCATGATATAACCAAGGTTTTGAACCAGAATGACCGGATAGAATCTAATTTCATTCAAAATCCTTCATACCATTAACGTATTTTCCAAATCATTTATCTATTTGGTATATTTTTATATAAATCACACACTCTGTCTCGCACACACAACCACCCGGACACACATTCTCTCTCTCTCTCTCTCTCTCGTCTCTTCATAACATACTTCATAACATACCCACACACTTTCTCTCTCTCGTCTCTTCTTAACATACTTCATAACATACCCACACACTTAGTCAACTCACCACACACTATGTCTGCTCTCACATATATATAGTCTTGCACATATTCTCCTTTCACACATACAATCACCCCTCTCACTTACATATATTCTCTCCTCTCACACATACTTTATCCCTTCCTCCCACTCTTCTCACACATACTTTATCCTTTCTCACACATACTTTATCCCTTCCTCCCACTCTTCTCACACATACTTTATCCCTTCCTCCCACTCTTCTCACACATACTTTATCCCTTCCTCCCACTCTTCTCATACTTTATCCCTTCCTCCCACTCTTCTCACACATACTTTATCCCTTCCTCCCACTCTTCTCACACATACTTTATCCTTTCTCACACATACTTTATCCCTTCCTCCCACTCTTCTCACACAAACTTTATCCTTTCCCACTCTTCTCACACATACACTCTCTGCTCCCCTCTCTCACACACCTTACATACACTCTCTCTTCTCTCTCTCACATCTTCTCCTCTCCTCTCACTATCTCTTCTACTCCCTCCATTCCGCTACTCTCACAGACTCTCCCCTACTTTCCTCGCACACACACACTCTTCTCGAACACACACTCGATCCTCGCACATACACACTCTATCCTCGCACACACAGCACACACACACTCTATCCTCGCACACACACACTCTATCCTCGCACACACACACTCCTCGCAGCTCTCGCACACTCACTCTCCATCTGTAGCCTATTACTACTACCCATGCCTACTTGCCTACTTGGCTACTTACCTACCTATACCTATCCTTACTACCTACCTATCCTTACTACCTACCTATCCGTACTACCTACTACCTACCTATCCGTACTACCTACTACCTACCTATCCGTACTACCTATCCGTACTACCTCTCTCTACCTACCTCTCCCTACCTTACCTACCCTTAACTATATCTACCCCTTAACTATATCTTCCCCTTAACTTTACCTACCCTTAACTATATCTACCCCTTCACTATACCTACCCTACCCTACCCTTAACTATACCCTACCCTTCACTATACTTCCCCCTTCACTATACTTCCCCCTGAACTATACCTCCCCTTAATTATACCTGCCCGTTCACTATACCTACCCCTTAAGTATACCTGCCCGTTCACTATACCTACCCCTAACTATACCTATGCGTAATAACCTAACCCATAACCCCTTTCACCAAAAATAGCCCCGGTGACTTCCTACCCTAGACGAGACGAGACTGACCCCAACTCCTCTCCCAGTGAATGCTCTTTATACGAATGTTTCCCATCCACATGAGAAATATCGTTATGACAGAGATTCAAAATGGCTATGACAATATAGGAGTTCTACTCCGTCACGGCTGTGGATACCACAGTCAATCGGGGAGGACGCCACTGTCTACCATTGTCTGGGGAAGGTTGGTACTCCTCCCTTCAGTTAACCTTCATTAGGTAATAGTACAACACTCTACAAGAAAATCTATGCTTTTTATTGCAATGAAAATGTCATACTTCACCGGTCTTTTAAAATTTTACAATTTGCAATATACACCTGTATGAAGAACCAACTTTTTTGTTTTTATTTGCATATCACTTTTTTTAATATTCTTGACCCTTTTTATGTTCAGTTAGCTATAAAATGTCTTACATTTTGTATGAGCAAAAAATATTGAATGAGATGAAATAAAGGGTGCTAACTGTGACAATCCTTAAGTCATTGTTAATATAATAACGTAACAAATATACGGCTAATTAACAGATTGCACAATGTATGTAAAAATCAGTTCACTTGTAATCACAGTAATCACTGAACTGTAGAAATATCAACTGAACATTAATATCATGTGGTTATATAACTTACTTTTTTTTAATCTTACTCTCAAAAACTCTGTTGAATCATATCAGCGCTTGTTGTTTCCTATTATCTTTGATAGCCATTTTGCCAATTTGTTCATCATATTTGTGCTGCTTCAGTCATCTTTAGATTTATATATTTTTTGTTGTTGAATTCAACTGAATTTGGTTGTATTCTGTCTTCTTTTTTTTTGATAGCCTCATAATTCAGCAATATTCGTTGATTTTGTGTTTTCATGTGAACCAAAAATTCGATGTTCAACACATTATCTATAATTAAATATCCACGAAAATAAATAATTCACAGTTGTCAGGTTTGTGATTTTATCTGGTAGGTCGTTGATTTCCGCTTAATGTATTTCGCACAATGGTTATTTTCAACAAATGGTGTCAATCATTAATAAAAATCATAATGATTACTTTATTATATTTTTTTTTATTAATAATTGAGATTTTTGGTTACAACACTGTTAAGATTTAAAGACAACCAGACAGAAACTCCGCGAACGTTATGTTTGAGAATGTCAATTTATCGGGAAATTAGCTACAAGATAAAACGAAAAATCAAACATGTTTTTTTTTGTTCCATCATTAATGCATTAATGAAAGTCAAATAGTAAAATAATAATTCACCTTGTGCAGCCAGTTTGGTTCATTTTGATCAAAATAAGAAAATTAAAAAAAATTAATAATAATAAAAAAAAAAATTAAAAATCGCTAGTGAATCGTTCACTTCTCAAAAGCAACCTCACTCCCACTCATTTCCAGGCTTCGATTCCAGAATCGTGTCCACTTAGTGGCATCCTTGAGGGAAGTTAGTTTCGGCGGATGGAAACCCACTTTTTTGGACGATCAGTTCATTTAAATGGGTCATATGGTTGGAATACCCCCCCCCCCCCACACACACACACACACAATATATGAATGGGTTGGGAACGATTGTCTCATTATATACAGACTGGACTAATTGATGGTGAAGGGCATTTCATGATTTTGATAAATTAAATGATAACAACAAATAATGATATGCTTATTGAACTGGAGAGAAACATACTGCTATACGACTGATATTTGAAACCTTTCTATCACAAGCATTAGCCTTTCAAAAAGGGCTAGTCGACTCTTAGCTGATGAAAATGGAAAGTGCTCTTGCTTTGTAGATTAATTCATTTACTAGAATAGCCACGTGCATCAATCAACAAATTTTACCACACACGTGAGGTCACACGTTATGAAGTAGTATATATCGTTTAACGTTGTTGTTTACGAAACTCCAGAAGATTCGACTATTTATAGATAAAAGTAACCTTTGTACCAATATCATGAATATGAATGATTAATGACCAGGCAAAATCTAATTTCTAAAATAGAGAGGACAAATCCGATACCCTAAAAGGATTGAAGGACATTTACTAGGTTTGGATTGTCCTAACCAATCAATAAACTTTGATTATTCACGTCTCGTAATATCTTCCAATCAGGTAGCAAGAAAAATTCTCGCACTGATTGTCCATCGTTCAATTTTCGATAACTAGGAGTCGACAATTATCTAAAGCATGTTTTTAATATAGAATTAATCATTAAATATAAATACCATAATGAAAACCTTATAGTCGGTTCTCGAATTTAGGGGTGTAATGTGTGCGAAGCGTCTGCATCGGTAAAAGGAAAATTTCGAAAATGTTTACAGAACTGGAGAGAAACCCTATTGCTGCTGATATTTAAAGAGGGGGGCAAGGGGTTGAACTGTTATGCTGTTATGGGGCAATTTTATTCTTTGTTATCTGTTATTTTGAAAATATATTTGCTGTTAGCTGTTATTGTCTTATTCTTTGTTAGCTGTTATTGGGCTTTTAATTTTTTTGTTATCTGTTATTGTGATAATGTATTTGCTGTTAACTGTTATTGAAAATTGGAATGTTAGCATTTTTTTTTACAGTCAATATTCGGTATAAATTGAAGATCATTGACCATTGGGGTCTACCGCTACTGATATGTTTGTCCCGTATTCAGAGAAGGATTCCATTAACATATACCCATCACAGAAGTGTGGTTCAGCTAGGACAATTCAAGTATATCTTATGATTTATAATCCTTTGTAATAAATTCCATTTTTTTTATGAATGTGTATTTAGAATTATCTTAATTTTTTGTATGAGAATAATGTTCCTTGTTTTCCGTACGAACATATTAAATTAAAACAATTCTTAATATGACAAAAAGGAAAACATATATGGCCAGGAATATCTGACAAGGATCTCAATTAAGGACTAGGTCCTAATAACCACTTAACCTTTTATATAATATGGTACATAGACTCAGCTCTGTAATTCTTTTCAAAGCAGAACCAAATGCATTGTACAATGAAAGTTCCAACCATGAACTTGGGTCCGAAGCTGCACATAACTCATTACAAACAAAGATTTATTTCGTTTCAAGCCATTGTTTCCCTACTAAACTATGTATTCTACTTACTAGTACACTTGGTACAATCAAAAACCTCAGCTGATAAAAAATTGTTCAAATAAGGCCTTTGAAAATAGTGAAATAAATTGCTTTTAGAGTGTCAAAAAGTACTTGATAAAATGCATGCTTATAATTGGTGCTTTTGATTTTTCTACCCTATATACCACTTTGCCTCATAGTTTTATTAAGAAAAAATCATACACCTCATTAAATGGTCATTTAGAAAAAGTCAGAATATTCAAACTCTTTTAGGTCACTTTTTGATTAGCAACAAATGGAGCTTCAGTCAATATATAAACAATACACCAACGTTTCATGAGAACTGCTGAACATTTTTTTGTGTTAATGTCTGAAAACTGGAAAATCACCCCTTTTTAATTAATAAACTGACCCGTTCACTCGGAAACGTAAAATCTAAAATTTATAAAAATTGAAAGTTACCTCATGTTAATAGATATAAACAATTCACCAAAATTCCTTGCTTTGTGAAAGCATTTTTGAGATATTATCAGAAAATTGAAAAAAAAAACACCAATTTTATTGAATAAAAACCCATTACCCAGAAACTTAAAATCTAAAATTTATATAAAAAAAAAAAAAAAAAAAAGGGAGCTCACGTTAATAGATATAAACAATTTCCCAAAGTTTAATGCAAATG
Source organism: Mytilus edulis (assembly GCF_963676685.1). Classification (NCBI taxonomy): domain Eukaryota; kingdom Metazoa; phylum Mollusca; class Bivalvia; order Mytilida; family Mytilidae; genus Mytilus; species Mytilus edulis. The sequence goes on from NC_092348.1 coordinate 35,897,936, forward strand.
GTTAAAGAGTTTTTGAGTTAATGTCCGACATGTTGACAACAGACGGACAACAGTATACCATAATACGTTCCGTAAACGAGCGTATAAAAATATTATAATATATTGAGTAGTAATTTAAACACATTCTAGATACATAAATTAATACTAAGAACATAGCCATAAAAAATGGAATGCATTACAAAGGATTATATCCGTAATAAGAAATACTGATTTGTCAAAGACCGAATATTTTTAATATTTCATTTACTGTTATCTGTTTTTGTCCATTCTAATTCTTTGTTATCTGTTATGAGCCAAATCAATTTGCTGTTTTGCTGTTATTGGGACCCCCTTGCCCCCCCTCTTTAAAACCTTCCCGTCATTATTTAAAACATATTTTTAATATAAACATCCCTTTTGTAGATGTAATGATTAAATATAAATGCATTGATGGAGAGCGTAGTCGATTCTCAAATTGAGGGGTGTAATGTGTACTAATCGTCTGCATCAGGTAACGGAAAATTTCGAAAATTTTACCTAGATGGTCAAACGAATATTTCTTTTCTATATATTGTTGTTAATTGAAAAGGAACAACACGACGTTTACTATCTTTGTGAAATCGGCACTCTTGATCTTGAAAATGCGATCTGATTAAGCCCGTGATCCCTTTTATGTTTTCCTTTGAACAGAACGTGTAAATGATATTCTATGCAAATTAAGAGGCAACAGTAGTTTACCAATGTCCAAGTCTCATAAATACATTAAAAAGATACACATCAAGGTAAAAACACTGAGGGGATCGCATTTACTACAACATGAGTTTAAATTTTGTCAACGGGGTTAAAACGTCTCGAACGATGCATGTACTATCACCCTCTATGCGAATCTATGACTATTCAGTCAAGATGTCGCAATCTGTATTGGAACGTAATGATCAGACGACCATCATTCTGGTTTCTAAAGATTTAAGACCGCGAAAACATGTCGCTAGTGAGTTGAGAACTAGGTTGAGACACAGCCACATCGTAACGGTAAAAATATGCATATGGATGAACTAAGTATTAAATTTTATGCATTATATTTAAAAAAGAAGATGTGGTATGATTGCCAATGAGACAACTATCCACAAAAGACCAAAATGACACAGACATTAACAATTATAGGTCACCGTACGGCCTTCAACAATGAACAAAGCCCATACCGCATAGTCAGCTATAAAAGGCCCCGATAAGACAAGGTAAAACAATTCAAACGAGAAAACTAACAGCCTTATTTATGTAAAAAAATGAACGAAAAACAAATATGTAACACATAAACATAAACGACAACCACTGAATTACAGGCTCCTGACTTGGGACAGACACATACATAAATAATGTGGCGGGGTTAAACATGTTAGCGGGATCCCAACCTTCCCCCTAACCTGGGACAGTAGTATAACAGTACAACATAATTATGTCGATTTCTGAGGGTTACCTCATAGATCTGCTGGAATAGTTTTTTTTGTGAAGCACAGACCCTGTTAATGAAGTCAGTAAAGTTTGAACATTCTGTAGTGGAACATATCATTTGAAACATGTAAACGCCATTCGATTAAGCAGAAGGATATATTTCTGCTGAAAAATGGGAAGTTGACTATTAAAAGTTGGAACATCATGTTTGTTCAAGTTCTAGTAAGAAAATTAGTACACATGTTCCTTATGATATGATCTTTCTAATTTTAATGCCAAATCAGAGACCCCCCCCCCCTAAACTGTCTAATAAACAGAAAATGATAGTGCGGATGGGGCATCCGTGAACTATGAACACATTCTTGTTTTTATAGCAAGCTTGTATTTTCTTTTAATTCAAGGATCGTGTAATTCTGTCAGATCTGTTGTTAGTCTCTGTTAAATTAGGGATCAGCTTGACAGCTTAAGTCTAGTAACAGCTTGTCATATATATTCCGACGTCTGCCAAATATACTAGGCAAAAAAGAAACGTTACATGCTTATAAGATCATTTACATTTTTTTAAACAAAAATTTGATAACAAAAAATTAATGGAATACTAGTGGTTAGCTAACATGATTTTGAAGAGAACAATAACAAGTTTTTTTTATTGAAAACAATATTGCACATTTTCGGACAACTTTAACAGGACGAGTACAGAATTCGGGTTAACATGTCAATACCTTGTATGACCACCTCTTGCATTTATGACCACCTGACACCTCCGTCGCATGGAATCAATAAGACGTCGAATAAAATCTTGAGGGATGTTGTTCCATTCCCCGAAAAGTGCTGTCCGGAGCTGGGCTAGCGCTTCGGTGGATTTTGGCTATTTCTGATTCGTCGTCCAAGTTCGTCCCAAAGATGTTCAATTTGTGATAAATCTGGAGACATTGCTGGCCAAGGCAACACACGAATATGGTTATTCTCCAAAAAGGTCATCGAAATGTGTGCCACGTGACAACGGGCGTTGTCCTGCTGAAAAAACGCGGTTAAAACGATGTCTTCGGAGAAACGGGAGAACAACTGGAGCCAGAACTTCGTCCCTATAACTTGTTGCATTTAGGTTACCAACGATGATTTTGAGCTCGGTGCGTTCCTGGTAGGTAATCCCGCCCCATACCATAATTCCACCACCACCAAACCGATCTGTTTCCTGCATGCACGCATCAGAAAATCTTTTATTGATTCTCCGGTAGACCCTGGCTCTGCCGTCGCTAAATTTCAAGTTAGATTCATCGGTAAAAAGAACCTGTCTCTATGTTTGCCTATTCCACCGAATCCGTACCCGTGTCCATTAAAGTCGCGTCATCCAGTGACGCTGCGTAGGGATTGGACGACGGGCTCTTAGACCAACTTGACGCAATCGGTTACGAACTGTTTGAGAAGATATTCTGCTGTTGTAGTGTCTTCCGTGGGTTTGTCGTGCAGTTTGTGACACTTTTACAAATCGATTCCGGAGATCAATGATGCGGATGTGTCTGTCTTTACGTAACGTCGTTTCACGTGGCCTGCCACTAAAGGGGCGATCATTTGTTGTGCCAGTATCTCTAAGACGAGTCTTAAGCCTTGCAATAGTCATTCTCGAGACATTAAAATGATTTGCAACGTGCAGTTGATCGACTCATTCCTGCTGCCAACATCCCAATAGCTTGTTCTCTCTCATTTTGGCGTAGACGGGGCATTGTTTTACGTGTAACTTTTTGAAATTTTTTAATGCGACCTTTTGTTAAGGTTTATGTACCCTTCTTTAGCCATTTTTGTACGAACTTTTTAAACTTCAATTGTATCAAAACTACAGATAAAAATCTTGATTTATTTGCCACAAAGTCCTCTTTTTCTATCAGATGCAATGAAACAGTAAAAAATAATGCTTTGCATCAAGTTTCCCCTTGGAACATGTACTAAATGGCCTATCTCTATTATTTATTTTATCTTTAGTTTTGATACAATTGAGGTTTGAAAAATTCGTACAAAAATGGCTACAGAAGGGTACATAAACCTTAACAATCGTGTTCGACATAATAAATGACAAAAAGGACAACTCGATTCCAACTCTATACAGGTAAATTTTTGAAAAAATGGTTATTTGTTTGAAATCGGAGTCATTTCCGATATTTTTATAAATGAGTAAATTTGATAGATAAATCATTCAGGGTACCAGTTTTAATCATGAAAATATATGAAATTAATATGTGATATTTTCAAATTAGAAACCAATGTAACGTTTCTTTTTTTGCCTAGTAGTATGAACAATACATCTACTACTGAAATCAGCTAATCTCACTGACAATGACAAAGTTATATATATACTTAACCCATCAACACCAACACAAGTGAATAAACTAGGATCCTTTATAAAAAAAAAGTCAATGGAACTGAGGACAGGGGACCCTTTAATATTTACCTGAATTTGTATATATATATTGAGTTACTTAGTTATTGTCTTTATTTGTTTTTGTTGTTGTTATATGTCACAAACTGTAAAGTTTATATGGCAATAAAACTTTGAATTGAAAAAAAAAAAAAAAATATTCTGTATTTTTTTAATTTTTTTTTTTACATTTATTGATTATTGATTCTTTGAATTATAATTCACAGCTGTTTTATTAATATATAAAATAAGTCCTTTACGATAATGGCTTGCTTACGGTACAGAATTCCCAACTGGTTTCCAGCTAACTGTTTAGGTCCGATATTGTAAAATTAACAAAATAAGACTTAGGACGTTTCCCGTTTATCACACGAGTCAAGTATTGTAAATACGTATAATCAGTATAATGACTGTCACTGAACTTCTAGTCCAGGTCAAGGCGCAACAAGAAATGGATAAGATGTCTCAAAGTTATTAATTTTTGACCTCGTGTAAAGACAGATAAGGTCCTACATGTAATTGTTAAGTAATGGACGTTTGATTTATCATATGACATAAAAAGTAAAATCACAAAAATACTGAACTTAGAGAAAAATGAATTCGGAAAGTCCATAATCACATGGCAAAATCAAATAACAAAACGCATCTAAACCGAATGGACAAGAACTGTCATATTCCTGACTTGGTACAGGCATTTTCAAATGTAGAAAATGGTGGATTAAACCTGGTTTTATAGCGCTAACCCTCTCACTTTGATGACAGTCTCGTCAAATTCCGTTATATTTACATTGATGAGTTAACTAAACAGACACAATAAATAAAATAGTCAAAATGTGGGTACATCAGTCATCATCGTATAACAATTTTAAAAGGGACAATTTAACAGAACACAAATCATCTATCTTCAAACACATTCATTGATTCGTGTGTCTGACGTCATAACTTTCTTGATACCGGGTTATTTTCCAGTTCACTTTCCAATATTTTTTTTGATATGTATTTCTATTGGATGTTCTGTTTTGTTTACAACTGTTTCACATTTCATGAATTTCACATTGAAATCCTACGAGCGACAGAGAAAAATTTACAACTTACAATGAATGGTAAAACTAGACAACTAGAAAAAGCTGCGGTCGCGTTAGTTCTAGGTCAGAAATTGCATGCAAATACATTTTGTCATAAAGAACTGTTTCAAAATAACATCGAGAAATATTAACGTCACCTAGCTACGGAACTTTAATATCACAAATGGATATTTATAAAGAAAAGATATTTGATTGACTGTCGTATACAAATTCCGTAGAATTATGTTTTATATGATTCTATCTTTGCAGGAAAAGAAGTTTGATGTATATGTCATAATTTTCAGGGCAATTTCATGTATGAACCATATATACAAATATATTTACAATATGAAAAAGAGGGACGAAAGATACCAAAGAGATAGTCAACCTAGCTCATTAGTGGAAGCTTTGGAGAGAAAAAAAACGAAAACCGATCAGAAAACCAATGACAGTACTTAGTATTCAAAACACATCACAGAAAACTACAGACTCGGCAACACCGAAAACAAACCGGGAGGGAAAGCAGATACTGCTCAAAATCCGATACGTAAAGCTCTTACATGAAATTGCCCCAAATCTATACAAGTTATAGAATGAAATTCAAAACAGTGTGGCTGTGGCCATTGATTGACACATTAAAACCATCCATTGACTGGGACAATTTAGGTGAACGTTTGTATGTAACAACCACTGCTCACTATGTACTTTTTAAAGACACTTAAACTATGGGGTCACCAAAGGTTCTCAACACCTTAATAAAGTAATTCGAAAAACTAATCAGAAATAACACGATGTTTTGATTTATATCAATTATATAAATCAAAACTTAAAGGTTATTCCTGATTAATTTTTTGAATTATTTTATAATTAAAGGCGTAAAGAAACCTTTGGTGACCCCACAGTTTAAATGTCTATCGTAGGTACGTCATGAACGGTGGTCGTTACAGACAAACGTTCATGTAAATTGTCCCAGTCAATGGATGATTTTAATGTGTCAATCAATGGCCACACGGTTTTGAATTTCATTCTAATACATGTATTAGCGACTACCCAAACGATTACCATCAACATCATATATTAAAAAGGAGAAAAGTGTAATGACATTGTTATTATTATCTTCATACCTTTGAATATTTTACATTACTATTACAATTAAATATCCATCTAGTAATTTACCTTGATGAGATTTTGAAATCAATTCAATTCAATTCTTTTATTACTTTGAGCAAATGATGCTCATCAGTACAAATATAATATATATATGCAAATACAATATATCATAAATAAATACACAAAACATACATAACTGATAAATGAATACATCTAAACTGCAAAATTAACAAATAACCCAGCTTACATGTTGTACATCATTTTAAGTAAATAACAATTTAGTCTTTATAGATACTTAAAATACTCATTGATCAAGACTGTAATTCTCATGTATCTAAACCAGGGGATTTAATTGGTCGAGAGCTCTAAGACTTATCTTTATTCTACCTTCAAAATAAGACATCGATGTACATAGTCCTAAAATGAGTTCTGGTTTACAAGTTGTAATAATTGTATTACCGTTCACTATAGTTACATTCTAACAGTTACATATGTATTTCCGTCTAATCTCAGTCTTATATATAGGTTGTTGACTTTTAATTTAGATTACCTCAAAGAATGTTAAAGAGAAAATAATCCAATAAACACAAACACAATTAAAATATTTGGTTAATCTTTTTTTTAATTGAACAATAATTAATTTGATATTAATGTATGCAGAGATTGATGTTGATATAGCATCTATTTCTAAAGTTTCTGTTATTATATAGATATCTTGAATACATTTGTAAGGTGCGTTCCGTTTTCGGCTAGTCTGTCTCCGTTGATTGTTATGATTTATCTTATCGACATACGAAAAATGAATAAAGTCATTGAAAATAATTTGGTTTTGGTTTTGAGTTTATGTTGGTTTTCTCGAGAAAATTATGTGTATTAAGATGGGGACCAACTGTACCACTCATATCACAGATTTGTTGGTTTTTCTTTTCGAAACGAAAATAGCACTTCATAAATGTCGTTCGTCCGTATAGCTATTCCGTATCAACCCTCGTCCGTATAGCTATTCCGTATCAAATTTGCTCATGAACACTTAAATCTAAACAATTGAAAACAACGAATGTGTAATGTAGAAATTTTAGACAGAATTCGAAGGGTAAACGTATAGCCAAATTATCGCAGGTTAATCGTGATCGACAGAGTTAAAAACTCTTAATAATTTCTTATGTTACTAACTGCGAATCATATATAGAAAATAATTGATGGTCGTTGGTTCTTTAACGTCCAGTGTGGCAAGTAGTTCATGCATATTCAGGACGATTCTAGAAAAGTAAGCTATCATCGTGTCAGTATCTGTGTTCTGTTAATGGCTTACTCTCATTAAACCAAATAGATATGTTTTTCCAACAATATACTTGTAGATATCTAAGTATAGATATATATACTTAAATATTGCCAAATATTGCCAAATAAAGAGATATGAAAATTGGACATTTGAAATTCCGCAAGATAAAAAAAACCCACAGCAAATGAGCAAAGTTAACTTAGTCTCTTTATTCGAAAAATTTAATCCTCACTGCCTTCCATGGTAACTAAAAGAAACGAATGAAAAGGCGAACTGACACTCACAAACATGTGTTCGCATCTCAATTTTTAAGTGCTCGAAGCCAAAACAAGAAAAACGACGGAACAATGCGAAGCTTATTCCTGCTTTGATCTTACTTTGTGGAAAATAGAGATAGATCCAGGCGATCGACACAGTCTCTTTAAATCCTCTGTGTGCAAGCGCTTACAAAAACGTTGAACTCCGTCACATTCTGTATTTGTCTGTTCCAAGCCAGGAACCTGCCCAATTCTGTGTATAGTTGTAGTGGGTCCACCATTTTCTACATTTGAAAATGCCTGTACCAAGTCAGGAATATGACAGTTCTTGTCCATTCGTGTTGATACGTTTTGTTATTTGATTTTGCCATGTGATTATGGACTTTCCGAAATTGATTTTCCTCTAAGTTCAGTATTTTTGTGATTTTACTTTTTACTGACTTCGACGTATGGTTTCCAATGAATGTTCTGTAATAAATCGTTTGAATTATATATATAAAATTATTTCGATGACCTATCGTTGCTGATTTGTCTGGTTGATAGTTTTCGTCGTCTCTTCGACTATTATAACCAAATCTGAATTCTATGAAAGTTTCGAATTTGATTTTCAATACCTTACAACACGAGGCATAACGCCCACAAGGACAGTAAGGCGTATAACCTTGACTCCACTCCGCAATCAAATTCAGGTCAAAGTCCATGTCAAGTAAATGTTAATCTGGCCCCTGCAAAATTTCACCCGATGACCTCTTGCACAAATATTGTGAGGTCTTTGTAGAAAAAAAAAACCCAATCTCCTTGACTGTGGAATTCAAGAATGGCCCTTGAATTATTCCACCCGTCAATGAACCCAACGCTTGGATGGCTTTTGTTTTTAATAAGAGATGTACAATAAAATCATTATGCTTGAACGTTAAATCCGATACGTAATTTAGAGAGAATTAATGTCAATCTCTCTACACGTTTATAACCCTGGAAACAGCTCGTGAGATTTTATGCAATTTTATTTTCTATCGACCCCAAATTCATCTGGTTTGTAGAATTGCATAATATACTTATTGCTGAAATATGAAATATTTGCCAATGGTTGTTATAAAAACAACTATCAATATTTTAGTTACCACCTGACAAGATGGTTTATTTACCATTCTCAGTATTTTCAACGCAGCCCGAAATGTAAAATAAGATGTGGTGTGGTTGCAAATGAAGCAACTCTCCAAAAGAGACCAAATGTCACAGAAATTAACAACTATAGGTCATCGTATGGCCATAATCAAAGAGTAAAATTAAATACCGAATAGTAGTCAGCTAAAAAAAAGGCGCTGAAATGACAAATGTTAAACAATTCAAACTAGAAAAATAACGGCCTGATTTATTTTCACAATAATGAACAAAAAACAAATATAATATACAGCAACAAAAGACAACCTCTGATTTACAGGTTCCTAACTTAGGACAGGCACATACAGAACGGACGGGGTTAAACTAGTTTGTAGGCGCCGACCCTCCCTTACCTGGGACAGTTGTAACAGTACAACATATAGCGAAGAAGCGGCAGGTAACTTATGCATCCCGATAACAAAATTTAAAATAAACACTAAGTACAGATCTGAGAATTCTCGCAGTTACCAGTTAAAGCCAATAACAACTTAAAAAAAATCATTGCAACTTAAAAACCCTTGTTCTGTCTGTATGCTTGCACCAAAGACGCATCTTTTCTCTCATACACCTAGTGAAAACTGTGAGCAACCAATTATAATCAAAAGTTTAGCATCTGCCCCCGCTTAATGGATTTTACGAATTTTTGAATATATGCATGCTCGTAAAATCATATCTGCTAAATTGAATGTAGGTGTTTCAGGTGTATATCTCAATTGTCCGGTGCTTTCAATCAATGTCAATTCAAAGGATTGGTATCAGGTGACACAGGTGATTTGCAAAATATCTTACATGGACGATAAGTTGGTGTGAATATGCACAGCTTAACCTTAAATCAAGATAAGCAACAAAGATCGAAGGCCATTTAAATTCATAGTTATTCATTCAGGAAGTATCGATGCATGCATACACTTATCAATAATAATTTATCTGAATTGAACCCTCTTTCTCGACGGACACTGAGTTTGTTGTAGAAGCAAGCTACAAAGGGCTCCAAAAAATAACTAGTGTACAACCATTCAAACGGGGAAACCAACGGCCTAATATATATAAAAAGAAGTTCAGGGTTGACTTAATTGTGTAATACAATCAAGAGCATATATCATTTTTTTATTTTTTATTTTTTAATTAATTCTTAATTTGATCATTTGTAAGTGTTGAATAAAATATAAAAGAATTTCATCTCGAAACTAGACGAAAAAGGGACAATTTTTTGTTCCTTCTTTTTTTCAATTCCCCTTTTTATTTCACAGCAATGATCCGTTAATCCCATCTTAAAAAGTCGCAGATCCAAAACGCAGAGAGTGCCATAAACATAAGAGACGTAAAGAGAACAGGCAACATAACACTACATGTAAAACCGACGGCAATAGAAATTTGCGCGAGAAAAAAAATAGAACGTTAGAACGATAAAATGTACGACTTTTGAGCTCAACAATTTTAGGACGATTGGCGAAAATGAAGAAACCTAAAGATTGAGTAACACAAACGCCACAACAAATTGGGGTGCATTTATGTGTTTCGGAAGAGTCAACAGTGCCTCTTAACAAGTAGTGACATTTCGGGGTCTGGCTGGGGAGAAAGGGGTCTGAAATGGGTCACGGTACTATTTGATAAAGGTATCTGAAATGAGTGGACGACATATCCAAAAAGTTCAAGTTTGGATGATGATGTAAGCGCTCTCCTGCAACTGTTAGACGTATACACACAATGTTGTTAGATGTATAATCCCAGCTTAGATACAGTCTGACTTCTGTATACTCTGTTGTATTTAAACCCCAATATGTTTTTGTTACCACTACCAGAAACAAATTGGGGAAAGACCCAATCTCTTGCACTACAAAAGCTATTTATATTGACTAAAATAAAGGTTCAAACACGTCAAATGCGAGGGTAGGGTTAAATACGTTTTTTTCTTCAGAATGAAAGAGGAACGAATTATTCCAATGCACAAATATGCTCGTATCCAGAAGATAGAATAGTTTATGGAGAGAATTCGACATGTACAGGAAATCTTAACTATATGGAAAAGTAAGGTACAAATATAAGAAAATTATGTTGGAAATTTAAAAAAAAAATGAAATCCTATGGAAATGCTCTTGTAATAATTGGGACAAAATAGAAAACTGATGACATATGCCTTTCTACGATTTATTAAGATCATAAAAGTTCCATTTCGAATTTGCAGTGTACAATTTGTCATACAAAATATTTGCATTTATATGCCTATATATATATATACATAGATAAGGCAAAGTAAGATCAAATTGGTCAAAGAAATCGTGATATGACTATGTGTTTTTGTTCTGATAAACTAGTGGCTGAATTTCTATTAAACTTTTAAAGAGATTGTCCGACCTGTGTTTATTTATTGTAGTTTTCAATACCAATTAAACGGAAATGTATTGAGCAAATACATACTGTAATTTGGCACTACAAAAGGTTGTGTTGCCTTTATACTAAATCTGTTGGATGTGTTATGACTGATTGATATTTTAGTCTAGATGCATGATTTATCAGTTGTTATTGTTTTTGAACTAACTGTCAGTCATTGCGAGTTCTCTCAGATCTGTTGTTGTTGTGTGGATGTATAGATACTCAAGTCCGGTCTATGTTTAGTTACATGTTTTATTTACTGCTTTGTATAGATCTGATGGAGTTAAGCCTTTTTCAACAGAGATTATATATTTTGTTCATATGGTGTTTTGTTACACCACTGTCCCATGTTAGGGGAGTGTTTAGACTCCGAAATCATTTTTAATCCCGAAACATTTCTATATGCCAGTACCGAATCAGAAGCTTGAAATTCAGTGATTGCATGTGCTGCTGTATATCATATTTGTTTTTAATTCATTGTTTTGAACATACATTAGACCGTTAGTTTTCCCGTTTGAAATGTCTTAAATTTGTTGTTCGAGGCCTTTTATAGCTGACTACTGTATATGGCATGTGTTTTGCTCTTTGTTGAAGGTGGTACGGTGGCCTATAGTTGTTAACGTCTATGTCATTCGGTCTCTTGTCGAGAGTTGTCTCTTTGGCAATCATATACCACATCTGGTTCAGTAATACATGATAATAAACAAATTAAACGTTTACAAAATTGAGAATAATGGGCAAAATAGGCTAAATAAATCATCAAAATTTATAAATGATTTAGAAAAATAGGTCAAAAATATAATATAGAGAATTATGGGGGAAATTATTTTGAATAAATCACTAAAAATCATACATGATATAGAAAAAAGGGCAAAAAATATAATATTGAGAATAATGGGATGCCAAAGTATACAGAATAGAGAATTATAGGCAAAAAATAAAAATAAAATACAGAAAGTGATCTTAAATATAAAAAATGGAGGCATTTCAATAAAGTTTCTTAAAGAAGCATAATATTTTCACAAGTGAAATGTAAGGGATTTGTACTTTTTACTAGTAGAAAACTATAACATGACGATTTGGAGTAATATTTTATTTTTGAATATTCATGAGTATTCATGCTATATGTATGCATACATGTACCAATACAACAATGCGTAAGAATAAACAAAAAACTTTATTTTCTTTGGGTTTATCCTTTCTTTATTATCACAATTGAATGTTTCATTTGTCGTTTTATAGGTTACATGACCATGTGCTCATGATAATAATAAGAAAACGTGCAACATTTGCCTTGGTCAATGCTGTTACACTAAGATATATTTAGTACGTCTTTCTGTATAATCTATGGCATAATGGTCATTTTCAAATTGCATGGGTAATGTTGTCCCATTTTGATCACCGTTAGGTGAAATGCTTTTCATCAATTGATGCTTTCGAATTTCCATTGTGTCAGTACGAACACGACTGATGAAAAAGAAATTTCAAAATAATGCAAAAATGCATGCAAATATGTTGCATCAAGTTTCAGTGTATACCCGTTTATAAAATTTCGATTCCCCCCAAGGGTTACTGGGAAATAGAAATATAGTCACTTGGTCTTCTTCCGACTGGCAGTAAAACGCTTGCCAAAGAGGGACGTCCGTTTGGCTGTACGGGATGTATTAAGTTTGCAGCCACGTCCGGTTAGAATGGGGACGTTAAATACGATGCCTCGTGTAAAGATAGTGCCTCGCTCTTCGCACGTAAAGAACCCTTGCAACAACTCTTTCAGGGGTCCGTAGGTGACCTGTTGCAAGGCAAAACTTCTGTCCCTATCCAATATACCCTCACTTTCTACTGACAGTCCGAATTTCGCCGACCATCATCCCGGATGGCCGCTATTATTACAAGATCTACCTTTTGTAATTATTGTTAACTTGTTCTCGCCCTGAACATGCATGAAATGTTTGCCACTGGACGTTAAGCAACCAACAATCAATCAATCCAGTGGCGTAGCTGGGTAGTTTTTACGTGTACGCCCGAACCTTGGCGAGGGATATGAGGGGTGCCAACCGCTCAATGTTAAAGCACCTGCTGGTAGTGGGTTCGAAAGAGACGAAGCCCCCGAAAGCTACCGTAAGGATTCCTGTCAGTACAAAATCATTGATAGCAACATACTTTTGAATCTAAATGGTTTGTTTGTTTTGGTTAATTTTGTAATATGTTAACTTATTCATCGTGTTAAACTGAAAGCTAGCTTAATGGTCATTGGTTTTAGATAAAACGTCCAAACCAATATTACTTTTAAATAAGTTTAAAGGGTGCCGTGAGTGAGCATACAATCGACAAAAGCACCTTTTAATGAACACGGGAACAAAATATTTCGAAGAGAGGCAATATAAAAAAAAATCTGGAACACCAAGGATTTCTTCCCACAAATAGTGAATCAATTTATCATTCCTTTAAAGGGATTAAAAAAAAAACTTAAATTTTCTTTTGATATTTTTTTCTTGATCTGGAATATTTCACGACAATCTATGAAGGTTTATAAATTGGGCATGTAAAACAATTAATTGTGTAAAGAAGAGCCCGGCTATCTGTCTATCAGAAAAGAACAGAAAAATGAACGAAAACAAATGCTTTCAAAATTTTAGTTTTAGACATTAGTCATAGAAAAAGCTTCCTCGGCATTTTCATAAAATTCGATGAAGGTTCGACAAGTAGTTAATGTAATTGAGAAATAACAAAATGTAAGCTCAAACTGCGACCACTTAATAATTGCAGAAAGAAATACATTTTATCCTTAAAATGCGGGAAAATTAAAGATATAATTGCATTATTATATTGCTCTGAATACTCTTTTGATCATAAACAGTTTCTGTCCAACTTTCGTAAAATTTCACGGAGAGTCATTCAATAGACTTTATCCACATTCGGAACCTAAATATTGACGCCGCTTTGTCTCGCTTTTGGGACATAAATCACAGGCTCGACAAAAATACAAACAGCATATCGCATCTGAGCAGATAGTGAATTGCTTTAAATATAAGAAAAGTACGTAGAATTCATAGTAGAGTCAGACTTTTACAAAAGATTCGAACAAATATATTAAATGATCTATTTGAGTAAATTTAGTCCCTTTTTATTCAACATTACAATCCATTGAAAAAAGAAGCACGAGGATGTTGTGCTTTTGACCAGTTTTTCTTATTCTATGTCGATTATCTGTTTTATTTTCAAAATTCAAGTGTACGCCCGGGCGTTTTGACGTAAACGTAGCTACGCGCATGCAATCAATCAAATTTCGATACGGTGCATTCGAATTTGAAGACGCGTAAAAAATGCACTATCATTCAAAATGAATATAGAAAAATACCCTAACTCCCTCCCTAGATACAAAAATGATAAATCTTTTTTACAAAATAATAAATCATTTTTACAAAATAAGGGGTGGATGTGAGCGTTCCAAATGACTGAATGTCAAGTAAAATATCTCTGGTTTCGGGTGGAGATCTTTCACATTGATTATTATACCACATCTTCTTGGTTTTTTTCGGACGAACAAAATTTATATTTGTGTTATTTACATTAACCAAAATATGTGAAAGGTGCTTTCCTTTGCCTCGTATATCTTGATCTTTTACCCTATCTTTCTAATTATATCTTTTCACATGAAAATTAGGAATGGTTCAACTATTATCTTCTGAATATGGAACAACTTATATGGTAGGCGTTCATTCTTAAAATTGTCTGACCTTTGCTGCTCTTTGCTTTATCAAGCTAACTTAAGCACTGAAATACGAACGATACTGATTACGCCAGCCTTAGTATATATAGCTCTGTCTTGCAATTGATTCTACATTATTTTTCGTATTTCGTATAACAAAGGATGTACTGCGCAACAGCGCTCATTCTTTGGACGGTCGCCGTCTATCAGACGGTGACATTTTCGAATGCAGCAGGTCAGTGTTCCTATTTTAAATTAGGTTGCTATGAGAAATAACAATAGTTCGATTACAATAAAGATCTTTCGAGTACAATTAATTTTAATCAGGTTGCCATGAGAAATGACAATTATTCGTTTACAATAAAAAATAAAATAAAACTTTTGTGTAGAATTAAATAAAATAAGGTTGCAATGAGAAATAACAATAGTTCGATTACAATAAAAATCTTTCGAGTACAATTAATTTTAATCAGGTTGCCATGAGAAATGACAATTATTCGTTTACAATAAAAAATAAAATAAAATTTTGTGTAGAATTAAATAAAATAAGGTTGCAATGAGAAATAACAATAATTTGTTTACAATTAAAAAAAAAAAAAACAAAAAAAAAAAAACACTTTTGTGTAGAATTAATTTACACAAGGTTGCAATGAGCAATTACGAACGTTTACATTATATACAAGAAGTATAGCCTATGCGTAGAATTGAACAACTAACGTATTACCTGCTTTAAATAAAACTGTTGTTAAATTTGTCATTTTTTTAAAACGAATAATAACATGAAGTGTTAAATGTGCAACAGTTTAATTCAATGCAGTTCAAGAGTCTTCAAATTGATAATATCAAGTTCATCTTTTTGCCTGTATTAATGATTTGTTAAAACGAATCAACTTAAATAATGGTAATGTTTTTAATGTTAAAGTCATGTATCCTTTACAGCGAAGACTTAAATTATGACGCGTTGTATCAGAATACAACTACATTAAGTTCCATTGCTATATATGAATGCACACTTCAACAGAATTTATAAAATAATAATGGTTTTGTGTAAACTTTTTCAGATCCTTTAATAACTTTTTTTTATTTATACGTTTATTTTGAATTTATATTACTAACAGTTGATGCTTCGGTCCGTTTTATTATTAATAGGTATTCCTCAATGAGTAATTTCAATGGTACTTTTTCTAATTTTCTTTTTCAAACGCTTCAAAGTTAAGTTGGACTGAAATAATAAAATTATTAAAAACCACGTGTTTCTATATGCACATCTTTTGATTATTCTGTAGACTTACTTTATCAACCTTGAAGTTCAAAATCTGACACAGATTTAGAACTGTAGTAGACATAACCACAGATAAAATATATGTCGTCTGTGACCAAGTCATGATCATGTATGAGGATCTGAAGAGTGGGTCCATCATTTCTTTATTCGTTAATTTTTCAAACCATTTTTATCTGTTCTTCATTTTTGGGCCAATTATTCCTATATTTTTTTAATATATAATTTAGCACCCCTTTATTTCCCATTCTTATTGTTTTAACATAATTTTCTTCTTTTTTTTTGCTTGCTCCTTATTCTGCAGCCTTTGTCCATTATTATCTATTGAATAAACTCATCTGGACCCTCTTGGTTTAGTATCATCTGCCGTTGTTATTTATATTCAGTATAGCGAGTTCTATTTTTTCCTGCTTTTAATTGTCACTATGCTAAGAGGATTCCAAGAAAAGCTATTTAAATACCTGTGTTTTTTTTATAAACATTACTATCACTTGAGGCGGACGAAGAAATGAACCTTTTTATAAAATTTTCTGCGCATGTTCCGACAAATTTCAATGCTCCAAATCAAGATCAACCGGTTGTTGTGTCTTTCTTTGTGAGATATTGTTTTTGAAAATAAGCTTGTATATGGCACTTGTGCTATCCTCTAAAAAAAACTTTCTTTAAAAAAAAATAAGATGTCCATGAATGTTTTACAAAGCTCGATGGTGTAAGGTACGTGTCACTGAGAATTTGACCTTAAAATGTCACGGCCCTCTTACAGAAAGTGTTGTCAAGGTTCACAAATATAAGGAGGGTCTTATCTAACACATGCTATTCTCTCGGACTGATAACATCAAAATATGCTTACAAACGCTTGATTTGCAATACCTTATGCATAATGCGTTGTTTCATCAAATTATATTTTTTTCTCGACTTTTTGTATTTGAAAATGACTGTAACGATTAAAAAAATTAAATGCTTGTGTAGCAATGATACCAATAGGTAAATAAGACTTGAATATTTTAATAATTTTCCTTTTAAGTACATATCTTCAAACGTCACTCAAATAAAAACTTTGTATATTTCCATGGCAAATTTATGGTGCGAGGTCTACATATTAAGATATATATATTGACATAAACTGCGCAAAAATAACCCAAAGATCACTTCTACTAATTGATTTAATTATATGTTACAACAATTTTATCATAATTTTCATAAATAGAGAAATACCCTTCGTATCAATTCAAAACTGTTCAATGTATCATTTTGTTCTCTTTGAATTCTGAATCAAACTTTGTCCAAATTTTTTGTTGAATATTTTGCTATCCGCATACCAAAAATCATGACAAAATAGAAACGATCGTAACCTTCATATACAAATACCTAATTTTGGTTGATGAAAATTCACGCCTCTTTATTTCTATTGAATTTATGTTTTCATGATCCTTGACTTTCAATTTTTTTATTTTGGACATCGAGTGATAATTGCAATACATATTCCATTTAACTTGTAACTTATAATATATTCATGATTAAAATAACAATAAAAAAGAAGGTGTGGCATGATTGCCAATGAGACAGCTCTCTACCAGAGATCAAAAGTTAACAGCTATAGGTCAATATAAGGCCTTAGTATGAATGACAAAGGATGTTTCTAAAACTATGATCCCTTCTCTTTCCAAAAACGTATATGAATAGAAAGGGTTGTAGGTTTATCGTCAATGAGACAGCAACCCAACGGCACAAACAAAACACAGGTATGTCATTAATTTCTACAAGATACTACATGTAAAATCATTACACATATTACAAGCAAAATTACTCTAGGACGTCGTGTGAAGCTAATAGACTTGCTCAGCAGAGATATCACCGGCATATACACTTCGCTCACAGTCCATAATTTGAATTTTCTTTTTTTTTAACTTTTCATTGCTGCAAACTTAAATAAAAGTTAATTTTCAAAAGATTGTGGCTGATGCGACGAACTCACAAGCTGTTGCAATATATGCGACCAAACTACATCATAACAGTTGAAGGGAATGATTTGGATATTAAAACAGAACTCTGTTACATACATGTATTTATAAATATTATGAAGCAACAAAATCCATTCATTACTTCAACCAATTTTATTGTATTTCAAAGTGTTATTTAGCAAGACAACGTATTGTATAACATTCTTGACACAATACATAAAATGCCAGCAAAGCGGCAACTATAAACTGTTGATCGGGAAAATTACGACACAAGACCTTAATGACCAAAGTTATGCGCTTTATTGACAAAAAAAGAAATATCATTTTAATAATTGTCTAAATGAAAAGAGGTTCTATTGTTTCTTTTGTATTTGTATAATTACATCTCAAGATACAAAATATCATTTTAGTGTGAATACAATATATTGATAGTAATAACCGACAGCAATCTTACTTCTATTGCAGGATGTTCAACAAAGGCAGATGTAACGTTCGTTTTAGATTCCTCAGATACAGTCGGACAAACAAACTTTGCAAAACAATTAAACTTTGTTAAGAATACAGTGAACAATTTAGATGTAGGTAGAGACAAAGTACGCATCAGTACTGTGACGTTTAGTTCTGGTGTTCATAATCAGTTTTTCTTAAACAATTATGACACCAAGGCAAACGTGATGAATGCTGTCTCCGGGATTCAATATCTGCCCGGAAGTACAGACACTTCAGATGCGTTAAAATACGTCACACAAACTTCGTTTACCCCACAACATGGAGGTAGAGGAGGTATACCACACATTATGGTATTGGTGACAGATGGGCCATCAATGACAAGGGATATAACCAAACTTCAAGCACAAACAGCCAAAGACAACAACATTAAGATCTACACTGTTGGAGTTGGTCATGGTATTGACATGGATGAACTTAAGTCAGTCTCAAGTGATCCAAACTCACGCTATCTCCTCACAGCTGACAACTACGATTCACTTGGCAGTCTTTCAGAATTACTGGCAACAAAAATGTGCAATGGTAAATTTTGCATTTATAAAGTCTTTTCTTTAATGTGTCCTAGAAATTTGTTAACCTTAAATGGAACTGGAAATTGTCATTTGATAGTAAATTACAAGATGCGATGCATTGAAAGAACATTTTTCTAATAGATCAAAATACTCATAATTTAAGAATAACTTGCTTCTGTTGTTTCAACATTTAACTCAATACAACTATTATTGGTGTGGAGTAGTCTAGGCCAGCCGACAGAAGCATAAATCTTACAACCATCAGTAATAAATGGTATTGTTGAAGAAAATAAATCCTATCTTGTCAATTCAATCTCTCGAAATGAACTCTCTCAGAGCGATAGATTTCTCTCATTTTGATTCTTCTTTATACTATTCTTTTCAGAGGTTCCCGGCGCTAACGTATTGCCTCCAGCAACAGGTAAGAAGCCTTAACCATGATCATTACATTTACAACAAACTTTCAATAACTTTGTTGTTACATCCCATGATCTCATAAAAGTTCTTTTTTGTATTTAAGCTTTGACAATTTAGACTACTAGTAATCTGCAAAAAACTAAAACTGCAAAAAAGAATGATAGGTATTATTTATATATCAAAAGTACCAGTAAAATCCAGTTACCAGTTCTGTATGCTTGTTTATGCTGTTAATAATAAAGAACAGTTCGTTAAAATTTAAATAACAAGTGTGGACACAGATCAGTGTGGATAGTATGTTTGGATGTTTGACAGTGTCTTCTGACAAAAAGAGATGTCGGGTTTTATATATATATAATTACTTCTTATCTTTTAAAATATTGTTTGAAATTTATCCTGTTTTTATAGGTTGTTTACAGAAAGCCGATTTGGTCTTCATGGTCGATTCATCTAGCACTGTAGGAAACCTCAACCTAGAAAAAACTGAAAACTTCATCAAAAACTTCGTAACAAAATTAAATGTTGGCAAAAATGCTGTTCATGTAGGACTCGAACAATACGGAAGCCGTCCATCATCTGAATTTGCTCTGCGTATGTACGACAACAGATATGATGTATTGAAGGCTATTCATGGAATGCAATTGATGGGAGGCGGTACCAACACAGGAGACGCTATTGAATTTGCCAAAACTACGATGTTTTCACCCGCAGCTGGTGCAAGATCTAACGTACCAAGAATAGCAATAATGGTGACCGACGGTGGTACTTCAGAAACCACTGCTGCCATTAATCAAGCTAATGAGGCAAGACTTGCCCATGTCAGTATGATTGGAGTCGGTGTTGGTGGTATGGTCAATGTGAATGAACTAAACAGTATTGCTGATAAGCCTTCTGCTAGTCACGTGATCACAGTACGAAATTACGACGAATTAGAAAGCATCTCTAACCAACTAATGACTATGACATGCGGTGGTAAGTTTTGCAATGACTAACGCTTAGTGGACAAAATTATGGTAAAATGTTACAATGAAAGTTGCCTGTAACTATCTTTAAGTGTCCTTTTCGTTTAATATAATGTTTGTTTGTTTGTTTGTTCTTTTCTTGTTTGTTTGTTCCTTTACATTTAGTTTTTGCTACCTTTTTATTGGTATTCATTTGATGAATTTATTTTTTAACATCAATGCTAAATTTCTAATCAAGATATAACTATTAATATTATTGGTATTACTATATTATACTCAACTGTGATTATTTATCTTTTTCAGTTCGAACAAGTATCAACTTTTCCCAGAGTAAGTATTAAAATTGAGAAATATGTACTTTCAAGTCATTGTTACCATCGAACCCGCATTTTATTGTGTTTACTTGTTGTACCATTGCTCATTGGCACGTGTTTTGTTTTAAACCTTCTAATTCAAAACTGATTTTTCATCCACTCAAGTATTACTTAATTCACTTCAACTTTTCGGTGTTAAAGTTAAGTAACCAAATCATATTATTATAACGTAAATAAATATTCAATACCAACTAGTGGTAAAAAAAATAGAATAAGATGCTTGTCATTATACTTGAAATAATTTCTTTATATACTGAGTAAAACATACTTCTGTGACGTAGACACTTAGCAATTCATTGTTTCATCCATTCTTGTTAAAGTCTACACATATAGTCAAAGGAGTTGAAGAAACAGTTATGTTAAATGAATGTTTGTGAAAATAACAATAACTCTTAAATAACGATAGTCGTTTTTGATTTCTTCAGATTACACTTCATGCACTGATAAAGTCAATAACTGCCAGGAATATGGATCCAGAGTGTGCACTGACTATAAACAATGGTCAGAAGTAAACTGTCGATCCTTCTGTCAAATCTGTTCATGTAGGTTATATTATATATTACTTTTGGTCTTATTTTATTACTATTTCAACCAAAACGTGTATGCATGATTTTGGAAAAAATAATCACGTAACAGCATGAATACCCACGCAAGCGAAATAGTTCTGTAAGTGTTGGTTAACTTTTATTTCTTTGGAATTATAAGAAAAAGGTTTATTCTTTAAAGAGTTTATGGCAGAATGGAATGTCGTTGTTTTTTTTTTTTTTTTTTTTTTTTTTTTTTTAACTTATACGAAATAGCCCGAATGCAAATATATGATGATCACAGTTCTTTGGTCTTTGTTTGGACATTTAAAAGATTTCATAAACATAATCGCCATAATCTGGCAGTCTCTTCGTATGTACAATCAACAACTGTTACAGGATGGAAGATCGGGCACCATGTTTTTATTAATTAACTCATCAAAGATATTATGATACATATCAGGATTGAAAATTTGTATATATGCGCCAGACCCGCTTTTAACCTAAAAAAGACTCATCAGTGACGCTCGAATAAAAAAGGCCAAATAAAGTTCGAAATTGAAGGTGTATTGAGGACCAAAAATTCCTAAAAGTTTTGACAAATACAACTATGGTAATCTTTTCCTGAGGTAGAAAATGCTTAGGACTTCGAGCATGTAAAGAGTAGACTCAGGTTTTGACGAAAGTCCCTATGCGTTATTACCTTAAACGTATACATATCTTAAATTGAATTTAATTAGCATATTACATGAATGACTATGTGAGGGAAACAAAGGTACAATTACTACAACTTGCAAATTTCAATAAAAAGGAGTTTTAAAAAAGCCTCTTGCATTTCAAAGAAAACGTTATGAATTTGATTGCAGAAAGTATATTATAAATTATATAATGTTTATGTTTTGTATAGTGTATATATGCTGGTTCTTTAGGTGTTGTTTTGAGACACTGTATAAATGAAGTTGGTAAAACTTTTGTAATTTTATTCTTTAGACAAATACTCTGTAACCGAGACATGTGTTGATCAACTGTCTAACTGTGCCACTTATGGAAAAAGTTCCTGTACATCATACAAACAATGGGCTCAGGACAACTGTAAACAATATTGTGGATTCTGCAGTAAGTATTATAAAATCATCATTTCTTGTAAGCAGTGTTTACTATTCAATAATCTTTTATCCAGTCGAGAAAAAAAGCTCATCATTGATACCAGGATTAATTATAATGTTGTACCCTAGTCGTTTCGCGCACAAAGTCTATCATTTGACGCCCGAATAAAATATAAATATACCAAGCGTAATATTTTGCCCACGGAACGCAAAAGTCATGTTTCCTCTACAAAAAAAAAACGCATCTGTGATGCTGGAATAAAAAAAGAGGCCAATTAAAGTACGTATGAGTCTGAAGAGCATCAAATAGATTTTGTCTAATTCATCTGAGATCATCTACACTGAAATAGAAAATCCTACGTGATTTTTTTTTAATTCAAAGTTATGTAAACGTCTAATTTAAGAATAAGACCTGGTAAATCATGTCAACACAGAAGTGCTGACTGCTAAAATATTTCATTTTTTTTTATATAATTATTATTTTAACTATTAATCTCACTGCCGGTATAACAAACTTTGATAATATCATGTATTATATAGTCATTATAGTGGCTAGTGCTAAATGCCGAGTTTTGGTTTAACAAGGGGTAACTTGAATATTAAATAAATCTAGATAGACTTAATTATAAGCTAACTTTGTTCTTCATGTTTCAGCTTCTGCAGCACTAACAGGTGGATTTTGTAAGTATTTTAAAACTATTTTTACATGCTCGGATAATACGTACATCACTGATACATTAAATTTGTAAAACTTGTACAAATTTCAAGAATTTTGTCTTGGGATTACCTGTAAAATTAAAAGGTTTTTAGAGTTAGAAAAGAATAACAAAATTTAATGTCTGTTGTTTTTTTTTAAAACCCGAACAGACATGAATGAAATAATCGGAAGATTGCATATAAATTACGGAAATTATTGGAGTCTCCGTCACGTATTTGTGTTTTAGTATCGCCTTGGTTTAGTTGTGGATTACAAAATACAAAATTGAATTTTAACGTGAAATATCTAGGAATTATGAGTTCAATGGCATCAAGCATAAGGTTTTTGGTTGTTACACATATAACGACTGTAATTGGAGATAAAAATCATTACCCGATTAACAATGATTAACTGAAACAATGATAAAAATGTACAGATTTACAAATTTGCGTGAATAATTATGTCAATTATACGATTGATACACCTGTACACATGATCAGAGACAAATATAAACATATGTCTCTGACAGGATACATGCATTGATCACTGCGTTGATTTAATAATAAGTTATGTATGGTATCTTTCTTTATGTACTAGTGTACGTTTCTTGTTATTTTCTAATGATTTTTTTTGTACAAAGGAACACACTGCATCTTTCATTTGTCTTTTGAAGATTAATGAAGATGATATAATCATGATAATTGCCTTAAGCTGATAATTTTGTTTTGCTTTTCATAGATTTAGTATTACTTTATTTTACGTATGTTTTTATCTTCATATGAATTGTGAAAGCCTTTATGGGCGTTTTTCAATAAAAACGTATTTTCTTGTCCTAGCCACTTTAAAAAAAATGTGTTTGATCTTTGCAAGTAATTTTTTGTGCAGTCAGTACATTGAATTAGATTTAACATTTTTAAGCAAAGAAACAGTTTATTTTTTAGAGGGATTGATAAGATATTGACTCCTGAATGGTCCAAAACAACCAAAAATTTGGCATGTCCCTAGACCGCCTGTCCAACATTCATACTCTAAAATATCGTAAAAAAATGAAGAAATTAATGTTTTTTTTACTTTACATAAGTTCTTTAATAATTCAAAAGTATGTTCAGAGCCAACATATTCTAATAAACAGCTTTCAATATAGTTTTTTTAATTTCAGAAGGTGTGTCCCTCACATATTGTCCACTACGAAACGAAGTCATTAAAATTTGCCAATAAACAGTTTTATAAAATCAATGTAATTTTTGTTTGCAAGAGATATAAACATTAGGGTCTTACAAAAGAAGTGATGCTTTTATAACGGCAATTAAATTGTTGGTAAGAAAAATTGAGCACATCAAATGGACCAAAGTGATACCGTATTTTTGATAATGTCCCCTACGAAACGGGTCAAATCTCCTTCAGTATCTGGTTTTAAAATTATGAAAAAAATATCAGTGTACAGCTTGATAAATGCTTTGATGAATACAATCAGTCTTGTTACTATTACAATATAGGGATTGTGGGGAAAAAATAAAGCATGCGAATACGTCCCTTACGAAACGGTCCCCTACAAAACAAGTATGGGAGAAAAACGTTTCGTAGTGGACACTACCACTACCATTGAGTCTTTTTTTAATCTTTTTTCAATTATATTCGTGCAAAAGAAATAACAAGGGTTAGTTTCATGTAATTTTTATTATGTTTTTATTAACATATAATAGGGTTGATGTCAACTACGAAACTTTTTGTCCACTACGAAACGATTTTGTCCACTACGAAACGCATCAAAATGTCCACTACGTAACATGAGTTGAACCTTCATATGTGAAGTACTGTCTAATCTTTATCGATAAAAATGATTTTCTAATTCAGAAAAAAAATTATATTTTTCTAGTATTTAAAGTAAACAAACTGGAATGTCTATAGGAGACATTTAAAATTGCAAAAAATATGTGTGTTTAGAAGAAGTTTCGTAGGGGACAAAAGTCCCCTACGAAACAGTACACAAATTATGAAAATAATATCATTTTAAAGAATATTTAAGATTGCACTTTTTGTTTACAAACAGGTCTATTATAGAGGTATTCAAAATAACTCTTGAAATTAAATTTTAGACAAGTTGATTTTCCATTTTTTTTAGGTCTGTCAGACTGAAATGTATGCTTTTATTGAAAAACGCCCTTATATGGCTTTAATCAGTTAATAATGTGTAAGTGCAAAAAAAAATATTATATTAAAGGAGGGATGACAGAAAATTTCGAGATGATGAGATATGGGCTTTAGATTTTTTTCCACTTTGGGATAGTTAGTGATACATGTAAGGTGTATCAACGACAGTTTCTTTAAAAATTTTAATTTTATTACAGACAATCGATGCGCTTACAAAGGAAAATCATACAGCCCCGGACAGAAATGGTATGATGGCTGTGATTATGAATGTGTCTGTCAAGATGGAGCCACTGGACGTTACCAATGTTATAATAGGTTTGTTTTTTTATGATTGTCTATAACAAGATTTGCGTAGCAGCTTATTTAAAAGTGTGCACCATATAAGTCCTTTCTTATAGTTTATTTCTTAAATTCCATTTTTAAGGGAGCAAATCATTGAAAAGTTTAATGAAGTCACCGTCACATGACAAAATTATGTCTATGAGTTGATAGTCAAAATACTTTCAGCCAATCAGACTTATTCAGAAGATGTGTTACATCCAAAATTAAATTATTTACAGGTGCCCTGTATACTACAACCTACCATCAATGTGTACTCTTGTCAGGAAACCAGGAGAATGTTGTTTACAACCTGTCTGTAACTTTAAACCAGCCATTCAGAAGTTTGAATCATCAGGGAAAGGACAAAATCAATTTGGAATTGGTAGGTGCACTATACAAGATAATGACATTCATGAGGTTTTTTTTAGTTTCAGGTTAGTCCTGTATGATGCAAATGTGCTAATATTGGTTTGTATTTGACCTTCAGCTTTTCTAACTTATGGCACTATCTAAGAGCACCTGGCAAACCTAAACCATAAACTGCTTTGTACTACATGTAATAAGACCTTTCATTAAAAAGAACTGTAATGTTTGAACAAAAATTACTTCTTTCAAAACCTTAAATTTGAAAACGCCTTTAACATGTTTAAAAAGTGATGTTTTCATCAGAAATGTCTAAATTGATACTAAACAGCCATGTTAACCTTGCAACAATCAAAGAATAGTTTTTAACCTCCCTTGATACTTTTCAGATGTCTGTGTATACAAGGGAAAACAATATTACCAAGACCAAAGTTGGACTGATGGATGTGACTACCAGTGTACATGTACTGCTGCCAAAACAGGTCTCTACCAGTGCGAACAATTGTAAGTCTTCAAAATTTTAGAATTGCAGATACTTTTACATGTTAAATGGGTATCTTGTTTCAAGGCCAGGCTTGCTTTTTTTCAAACCTTGTACAATTACATGTATTTATGACCAGATGAAACCATAACAAACTACAAAAATACCAATGTATAACATTTAAAGGATTTGCATTACCTGCAATCTATTTTCTTTGTAAAATTATATAAAAGGGTGAAAACAATTTCATGGATAAAGCTGTAGATTTTTCTTGATAAATTTTCTAAAAAATAAGCATAAAAATTGAATTCTCATGACAACATAATTTCCTAATCATTGGGCAAGATATGATATAATTGAACAAGATACTACAACATCTTTTAAACAGAACATAGTTTTAAATGTGTATTTATACAATGTATACATCTAGTGAAAATTTCTTTTTATTTTCAGATGTCCATCCTTTTCTGTTCTCCCCCAGATCTGTCATTTAGAACAGACACCAGGACAATGTTGTAAGAAACCAGTCTGTGAATTTACCCAACAAGCTGGTACCTTCTCTGGTAATGGAATGATCAGTGGAACTGGAGTCAGTAAGTCTAAAAATTTTACCTTTGAATCATCTTATAAATCATGTTAATATGATATATATCCTTTTATAGCTGACTATTTGCTATGGGTTTTACTCATTGCTGAAGGTTGTATGGTGACTTTTAGTTGTTAATTTCTGTGTCATTTGGTCTCTTGTGGAGAGTTGTTTCATTGGTAATTATACATGTACCACATATTCTTATTTATATATGGAATATTGAAAAGGTTTTTTTTTAAAAGATCAAATTGATAACCTCTGAAACTGGTAGACCTGCATGTGAACTTAAAATTAAAGACCTTTGAATCAAAAAAAGATTTACAACCTCAACAGTGTTATAACCCAAACCATTGAACAATAAACAAGTCAAAAACTCCACCAATTGTCTTCAAAATAAGTTGTGATATTGTAATGAATGACTTGCTTAATTGTAATATACATTTAGGTTCTCAGACTCAAACAATTTGTTTTAAGACACAAGAATGACAGAAAGTAAGAGGAAAACAATGAATTAGTGGAAGACTTCATTTAATCTTATAAGGGATAGATGAAAGGCAAATCATTATTGATGTGACTCTAATAAGTATACTAGAACTTCTTTCCTAATGTTTAATGTTTTGATTTAACATTTCCAAAAACAAATTTTATTACGAAACATGCTTTTATGGCCTTTTTTAAAGGTAAAATAAGAATTGCTATAAATTTTAATGTTATTTGTAGCATGCTAATTTGTACATACACATGTGTGTTTTCCTTTTTTTATCTAGACCTTCAGGCCCCATTTTCTGGACCTTGTCTTGACCTGGTAACCTGTTCTAACTATGGTAGTGATGTGTGTACAACATACAAGGACTGGGCCATGAAAAACTGCAAAAACACCTGCAACTTCTGTAAGTAAATTGTAGTCTACTTTTGAAATGAATTTTAGTTTAAATATGAAAGGTGTATACAGCTTTTCTTTGTGAATACTTCTTACACTTTTATAGTAGGTGCAATGATATAAAGATTACATTTGATCATATAATGTTTAATTTTTTTGGGCTAAAAATGACTACATATTTTTATATTTACACTTAAAAAGAAAGATTAATCATTAATTAAAAACGTATAAATAGGGATATTGGGGATACCTTTATTTCTGTGGATCCAATATTTGAGGATGGAGATTAACACACTTTCATACACTTACAGGCAATGATTTGATTTACATGATTTAAACAAATTTAGATTTCAAGTTGAATTCACCAGTTGAAAGACAGTAGATTTACACTAGTAAAATTGATTGTTTAGCACTTGAGTATCAATACAATACAATACAATACAAATATGTTTATTATAGTGACATTGTGTATTACAAATTATGTACAATATTGAAATATTTCAATTAAATTACACCCGGCCCAATGGACCTATAAGTCACTTCAAATAGATACTATAGTATAAATTCAGATTGTCATCAGGAATTTTATATACATGTTAATTATTTAAATATAAGTGTTGTCTGCGTTTTGTTAATGAATGTTCTAAGTATCGAGCTGTTTTTCAAGGATATTCTGACAATAATAAATTATAATTCAAATTTAATACGGTTTCACTAAGTCCAGAGAATAATTGATTACGTAGTCCATTGTAAAATTGGCATTCAATCAGAAAGTGTAGTTCATTTTCAACATGTCCGGAGTCGCACATTCTAAATATCCGTTGGTATTCTGGCTCACCAACAAAACGTCCTACGTCAAATGATAAATGATTTTTTTATGTTTTAGGTCCAAGCTCCCAAGTTTCAGGACCAAATGGTAAGTAAATATAGGTTACTTATTCAGTATAACATGTTCATCACACTTGAAATATAAGAATCGTTATGAATATCATATAATAATCAATCATTGACTGTTTTTTTGTTTTATCAATGAAATATCTATGATATCTCAGTAACATAATGGAAAATAAACAAAAACTGACTGCTAATTACAAATTGAGTGCAAGATATGTAAACCTCTGTTTTTCCCCCAATTTTCATAGTCTCTTTATTTTGTAATTTCTTGATATTATAGATCGTTGTGTATATGACGGAAAATCATACAAACAGGGAGAAGTCTGGTCACCAAAATGTGACTCGAGATGTTCCTGTGAAAATGCCAAATATGGTTATTATAGATGTGTCAATACGTAAGTACAATGTTATATCAATTTCATTGAATGTTTATAGAATTGATTGGTATTTTTTTCCCTACCTCAGAATTCAGGGAAATACATTAGCTTATTGGTATTACACCTAAAATTGAGAATGGAAATAAGGAATGTGTCAGAGAGACAACAATTTGTATTTTTCTTGTTTTGATTTCTTAAAGGTCAAATTTACCGGAAGGTTTTTTTTCACACTTTTATTCTTATTATGACATTAGCAATATTAAACCGCATTAGAAAATATCCAATTTGACAGTATTCGTAAAAAAAAAGTCTTGACCACAATGCAACATTGCTTTGAGTAAAATATTTATTTCAGATGTCCCACCTATACTAACTTACCATCAGGATGTAATCTGAACAGAAGAAATGGTGAATGTTGTCTCAAAGTACAGTGTACCAATGGAGTGTTCTTACAATCTGCCACCAGCAGCTACTCCCTAGGTGGAGGAGGAGGAATTCAAATCATCAGTCAGAATGGAAATGTCTTCCCCATACCTACACTGGCTGGGGGTTATGTCCAAGGAGGAGGATCGGGAACAGGAATGCTCCCTCCAACTATAGGTTTGGATGATTTTTTTTATTTATAGAGTTTTTAGAAATAATCTGAAAAGACCCTAGCTGGTAAATTTTTTCTTTGAATAGAAATAGAGTTGACATATTTTGTAAAGTAGTCTGAATTGTAATACAAAAAGTTTGACACCTATTTCTCTGAAATATAATCTGTACACATGTATTATGTCTTAGCTTTTGGTTCATATTGATCTTGTTTATATTAAACTTGATTTCAATTTTGATACTGGTAGGTCTTTTAACTTCTATAATAATATCAAAAGGTGCCATTAGATAAAAGAACCATAACAATAGTGGTAAAGGGTAGAAACACAAAAAAATACTGAACTCCGAGGAAAATTCAAAAAGGAAAATCCAAAATCAAAAGGCAAAATCAAAAGTCCAAACACATCAAATGAATGGATAACAACTGTCATATTCCTGACTTGGTACAGGCATTCTCTAATGTAGAAAATGATGGATTGAACCTGGTTTTATAGCTAGCTAAACCTCTCACTTGTATGACAGTCGTATCAAATTCCATTACATTGTCAACGATGCATGAACAAAACAAACATACTCAAAGAGTAAAAAAAGGTAGATAGATACCACAGTGATATTTTTTTTCTAAATACACATATTGAAAATTTCTTGCAGATGGATGTCTTTATAATGGTCAAGTGTATTCACAAAATCAAGCATGGATGGATGGATGTGCTAAATACTGTGTATGTGTAGATGCTACTAAAGGTCAAATGTCATGCAGAGCAAGGTAAGGGTTCATTGAAATGACTTTTACATATATTTAACATGTCCAACATGGAGTATAACAGGGTTAGAAATCAAACAAGCTACAAAATCATCAGTTTTTTATACTATACTATCTTTTTTCTTTGCCTTTGCAGCAAATACACTGTGTTTAAATATACCAGTGAATATTTGTTGTCAACATACAGTCTTGAACAATAGAAAATGTGTTAAGCTCTAAATTATCAGAACATTTGAGAATAAATTTAACAGAGATTATCAAATGTCAAAGATCTGATAGTAATACAATGTAAAACCTAGTGCCTTAGTGAGATACATGTTAATTTTATTTATTTGTTTATTTATTGAAGTAATTGGTATTTTCAGATGTCCAAAATACACAAACATGTCACCAACATGTGTCATGAGCACTGACACTAACGACCCATGCTGCTCAGCTCCAAAATGTACCTTTGATGCAAAT
This sequence comes from Mytilus edulis, assembly GCF_963676685.1. NCBI lineage: Eukaryota > Metazoa > Mollusca > Bivalvia > Mytilida > Mytilidae > Mytilus > Mytilus edulis. The sequence goes on from NC_092348.1 coordinate 35,928,950, forward strand.
TTGGGAAGAGTACCTCAACCACTGCCAGCTTTTGGCCAGTCTGCACTCTCTTACTCAGTAGTCTCCCCTAACACAGGAGCAAGTCAACACAATGGTTATGGAAAGACAGTCATCCCTCTGTTTAACACAGCTTTCACACCAGCACCCCCAACTGTTGATCCAGGAAAAATGTCAGCCGGAGGTTGGTATAGTAAAACATATTTGGTAAAATACTGTGGATTCATTTATATTTGTGGGATAACAACTTTTTGGGGGTATCTTGGGTAAACATGAACCACAAGTTTCAATGTTTAACAAGGTATACCATTTGTAAAGGCTTGTATGCATCATATGAAAAAAACATGCTATTAAAAACTTATTGCAATAAACTTTTCATACTTTTCATAAATGCATAAAATAAACTGAATCCATAGTAGGGTTTTACTCATAAGTAAAATAGGCATTGTATTTTGATAGCTTCAGTTTAAGATATTTCTTTATCAAAAACAGCATTTCTGTATTATGCTCTGAATGACAATGAAATCTGAAGAATAACACACAAGAAAATAGCACTGAATTGAAATATTAAAAAGATCTTCAATAACTTTTATTATTGCATACTAATGCATAGCAATATAATATTTCCCACAGAAAGTAATCAAAAGTTAGCAATAAAATTCTAGTATTGCACTAGTGCAATAAATCTTCAAAATTCTTCAAAAATTGTTCATGATGTCATCAGCGACAAAATTTTAGTTTAAACCAATTTTTACTTTCAAATATTATATTGCTATACAATAAAAGGGTTATTGCAGGAATATTGGGGAATATCGTCCCTCATAGAACATATATTGCACTCACAAGCTCATGCAATATTAAATTCTACTCAGGACAATATTCATGCAATAACCCTATAATCCTTACACAAAGATTCAGTATATTTTGTCAAAACAGTATTCCAAAAATGTTTTTTTGCACCAAAGCATTTAAATTATTTCTGAATTTACAATTTTCAGAAATTTGCTTCCATGAAAGCTTTTGAAGTTTACAATTACATTGTTTATTTTATTATAATACAGGATACTGTGACTATGGAGGAAAACGATACAACGTTGGACAGAAATGGGACGTAGGATGTCAGTATAACTGTATTTGTGATGATGGAACAGCTGGTCATTACACATGTGTAGAAAAGTATGTACACAATTTCTTTATATAAATATGTGTATAAATAAAGGTGTCATGGGGTTTACATCAATGAAACAACATCCCAACACTATAAAAACAGATTTCAATAAATGTGTAGTTTGAACTTTCACTAAATGTTTTGTCAAATTATTCAGTTTTGGATGAGGTTTTTTTTTGCACAAAATAGGATTTCTAACATTTGTAAGACCAAGTTTACATAATAGTTGATAATTATTTGTTAATTTACTTTTCTATATCAACTGAGAAAAGATGTTATTTGAAAATTTCCTATGTACACCAGTATACTATTCAAAGGAGTATGTTCAATAAGGTCCTAAAATGGCCCCCTTTTTTTAGCGTAAATTTCAAATTCGGATTTATTGACCAATATCACGATAAATTATAGCTAATACATTGAATAGATAGGATATAAGCCATTTTGTTGAAAATCTTACGTTCTGCTCTTCATTATGAAGTCACAAATTGTATTCATATTGGTTTTTCACGAAAAAATCAATGAAAATGGGTAAATTTCCATAGATTATTGGACAGGAAATATAGAGCGCATACATGGACAACAAAGATTTTTTTAAATAATGTTTGTGAAGACATTTCACATGTCTTATTTGAATATTAAGCTTGTCGACGCCTGCGCTCTATGTTTCCTTGTCCTTTATTTGGTTGAAATCCAGCTGATTTTTTCAAATTTCACCAAAATCCCTTATCTTGACCTTTCTGGGATGTAAAATTCAAAGTGTTAGAATTAAACTTTGACAAAAACAGTTCTGTTTAACTTTCTCACACGTCTTTAAGGCAACTTAAATCATTTATTGTCTTGTTACTATGAACTTTATAATTGGGGCCAAATATGGCCCTTACCGAACTTACTCCTTTCTGGGGAGACTATTAATGTATGTATGATTATTTTTTCTCCAATGCATAATTTCCTACTTTAAACACCCTAGATGTCTGTATTACACATATTAAGTTGTAGTACTGTAAAACTGATTAAAGAAGTCTCATAGCACATTTTTATATACAAATGATAATATTGAATTATGGACTTATTTTTAGGTGTGTTCACTACTCCAATCTACCACAAGGTTGTTTCCTTATTCAAGATGCAGCTAATCCATGTTGTAAGGTTCCAAGATGCTCTGTACCTCCAGAATACGAAATTGTCACAGGAGTAAGAACTACACCATCAGCAAGAACTGGTAAACACAATTTTATAAGAATTTATTTTTATTCATCAAATATGCATGCAGTCAAAAATGACCAATAAGCCGTGTTCAAAATAACAATCCCATGTCTACCCTTTTACATTTATTTTAATGGAATAACCTGTAGTTAATTTGATGGTTAAAAAGTGTTTTTTTTTCTAATTCATCTGAGCTATTGTCTGGATATAGTCTCTAAACAAGCTAACTAGCAGTAATTATACATAAATAAGACTATGTGATATGAGTGCCAATGAGACAACTCTCCATCCAAGTCACAATGCATAAACATTTGACAAATAAAGGTCAAAGTACATGTACTGTTTTCAACACAGAGACCTGGCTCACACTGAACAGCAAGCTATAAAGGCCCAATAATGACTAGTGTTATACATTCAAACATGAAAACCAATGGTCTAATCTGTAAAAAAACCCAAAAGAAACATTTATGAACCACGACTCCTGACTGACTTACTGTAGATAGTGCTTTCTTAACATTAACGAAACAATTCTTCTTGTGTTTTATAGGAGTATGTACATACAAAGAGCAATATTACCAACAAGGACAAACTTGGTATGATGGCTGTAGTTACAGATGTACCTGTGAAGACGCTGAGAAAGGCATTTACAGATGTCTCAGTCGGTAGGTTTACTTTCCTATTGGCACATACAATGAATCGACTTAATATTTTCATGGCTGATCTAGACTTTACTATACTGATTGTTTATTTTCTCATTGGTCTAAATTAAATGAGGATATCAATTTTTTATTCCATATTCTATTTTTTTACATGTTGAATGTGTTTCCAATTTTTGCATTTTTGCTATTTTGTTTGAAGAAAATTTTGCATAAATGCCATTTTTCAAATACAAGGACAATATTAAAATTAGGAGTATATCATGACAGTTTTGGAATTACTGCATTACAGATATACCAAGTATTGGATATTTTTGTTTGAAATTATATATTTGGTCTGAATTACCAGTGTTCTCCCCAGGATTTTTGGATAGCGCTGTGGTAAGCGCGTAATTTTCGACAATTCTCAGTAACTTTATTGTGGCACGCGGTTTGTTTGTAATTGATTTGTTATGTGTTTTTATTATATCATGCTGTTGATGTTTCCTCTTGTTATAATGTCCTTGTCATGCTCATGGAAGTTACAGTGTACCCCTTAATGAGGCTTTGTTTGTTAATGTTATTGTCTGGATATAGAAGTCTGAAGAGTCTTTTTTTCTCCATTGTAAATTCATATATTAAATCCTCATACTATCTATGTATAAAACTGAAGGAAGAGTCTTTTTCCATGATGGATCTACACCAGACATGCCTGTGTGAAGATTTCTTAGCACCATCAGGTAATGTTGCAGAACATGTAAGGACCAACAATAAAGTCATTGTCAGCTTCTGTTTGGTTTTGTAACAAACTGTAGCAGTGTACTGTTTACCTTACGACGTTTGACAGGAATTGACATTATTTAGCATAAAGATTTCTCATTTTTATGACCTAAACGTTTTATAATATTTAAATGGCCTCATCCAAGCTGGACATCCAGAAAGTAAAATTTCTCTAGTCGTATCAGCTTGGGGTTTGTTTTGCTAATCATATCCTCTCAAATTGTTATCAAATGGAAGAATTTCTGACTTAATAATAAGTTCGAATAGGGGATAATTAATATTTAAAAGACTTGATCATTTTCGGGGTTCGTATGGATAGTAAACCCGGCAAATAACTTGTAACAAACCCCTGTGTTTGATCGTTTTTAAAATCATCGTTTGTTCAAAGTTCGTAAAACAAGTTTGTGAGTGATGTCGGGAAATGCGGTCAATTCATTTCATCACATTTCATTCATATATGCCTCTATATTTTCTTTAAATTAAAAAAATCGATGTCAATGTTGAAATCTTTGTTTATTTTGATCTTCCAAAAACGCCATTTTGTAAAATTTATTAGACTGGTCCCGCGAAGTTACTTTAATACAACGGAAATAATTCATTCAAAAATCGTAAACCAGTCGATCACGTGATCTGAAGTGAAAAATAAGCGGGAAATTTGAAAAAAATTGAAAAATATGGAAAAAATATAGCGACGCGGTTGCGTTGGATAGCGCTGCGGTCAGTGCAATAGGACAGCGGGGAATTTGCAATAGAGCTGAAAATCGCTGTGCTAAAACGGCCTGGGGAGAACACTGATTACTTTTGAGAAAAGTCAATGATATTACTGTTGATTTTTATCTACTATTATATTACAGTTGTCCTGAATATCCACTCAGTCACGGTTCTGAATGTACACTGATATCCGATCCACGTGACCCAACATGTTGTCAGATGAGAGTATGTGGAATTAAAAATGGGACATCAGGGAACAATTCACCAAATCCAACTCCAGCTAGAGTTCCACCAGCAGTATACCATGGAATAGAAACTAATTTCCAAGGTAAATATTGGAATTTTGTTGGCACTATGATTTTTGTATAAAAGTACTTTAATTTTTAGTGTTGCTTTTGGTAGGTTTATTTGTCTGTGTGTTCTATCATGTTCAGAGTTGTTTTGGTCTGCTTTGTGCAGTCTGGAATACAATAGGACTCACTAGTAGACAGCTTCCAAGTTATGTTGTACTTAAGATTTTTCACATTTCCTGTAATTATATATGCCTTGTCAACAATTATATTTGTTTCTCCTGATAGAACTTCCTCTGGAATTTTTTTTTGTTATTTACAATGCAACAATATTTGTTTCGGTTTGAAAAAATATTCCATAACTTTTTTTTGTCAAGTTCAAATACTGTATTATTACTTCCAGTGGAAATAATATTCCAGAATATGTCTTTCCCTTGGAACTAATATTTTAAAGGAACTTCTTTTCCTTGACAGCCTGACTACTTTTCTACCTTTTACAAATACTATGGATTCATTATTATTCGTTGGATTCCAATTTTCGTGAAGTTTATGGGTATAGGTGAACAATGAAATTAAATGTTCAACGAATGACAAATTTCCTATAGGCTTAAATGAAGACTTTGCCAAAACAACGAAATAAGTTATCCACGAACATGTCAGTTTTCCTCAATCCACGAAAATTGGTACCCATGAAAATAAATGAACCCAGAGAATACAGTTTTAATCAGGGCAATTGGTGCAAGATTAAGATAAATTTTTTTACGGTTTTGGTGTCAATGGTGTTTAACTCAGTTGTCATTATATATTGTTTTCATTGCAGGAAAGAGTGGTGTATGTATTTACAAAGGTCAGGCATACAAACAAGGAGATATCTGGCAAGATGGTTGTGACTATACATGTACATGTGAGGATGAAATAAAGGGAGCTTACTCTTGTACAGATAGGTATTGACATCTTTTAAAGTAATTTTCCATTTCAGATCAATTGAGATTGATTCAAATAAAGGATTGCACTTCTGAAAAAAACACATTTGATGTTTGCATTAGATGCAACCATTTGAACTTTAGTGGCTAGGGAATTTAAAAAAAGTTTGCTTTTGAGAAATGAAAAAAAAAATTGTTTGCATTAAGAATAAACAAAAAAGAAAGTTTACTGTTCTGTGTCGAAAAATAGACTTTGGGTAAAAAATCTTCCTAAAGGTATACAAACTTGACATCTAAATGAATCATTAAGAGGAGATAAACAGATAATGATATAGAAATTTAGATTTTTCTCTTCTGAATGACTACAGCATTGAACATCTGGAAATAGAAACTGAAACAGGTTTCTACAACTGAGGGGTTTCCTGAAATAAAAATTGTGGTTGAATATGAATTAAATTTTATTTAAGTTTTTATTTTCATTTCCAATTTATTTTAATTTCCAGATGCCCAGTATACATCAATCTTCAACCTGGTTGTGAGATGGTGAGAGACTTCAGTAATCCATGTTGTAAGAAGCCACAGTGTACAGTGACTGGACCACCACCTACACGTATCTACCATAATGTACCAAATCTACCAGTAACATTGAAACCAGAGCTACGTAAGTACTAACTTGGTATGGTCTCAATCAAATCAGCCATTTAGAAGATATTAGTATGAACAGTGGACTGACTCTTAGAGGTCTGACCACATAAAATTTCCCAAAAATAGACGAAATCTAAATGTTTTTTGATAGGTTACTATATGCATTCATTTGTAGATTCCATTTTTTGATGATTAAGGATAATGTTATTTTTATCAAAATAAGATTCCTGGTTTTGACAAATTCTAAATACAAGCCTATAATTTCTTTGTATTTTGTTGAACATTTTAATACTCGGTTCACCTTTAGGCCTGTATTTATCAAATCCACAAAAAATAGTGCATTTTGTATATATTAGAAGTAATATTTTTGCTTACATATTAAATAAATGACTTAAATTAGAAGTAAATACAAAAATGTTGTAAAGATTTCCTCAGTTCATGACTCCATAAAATGAATAACTATTTATTGTAAAAAAAAGGGATACATACTTTATTTTCCTGCAGTTCTTAGTATTATTGATCAGTTTATATGAAATATTGTGTTGAAATGTAAAAGTTTATGGTCAATTTGTAAGATACTATTGATATTATGATTAGAGAAGTTCATTGGTGTCTATAACTCAATTTGTCTCTCATGGACATGGTTTCATAATATTTAGTTATAGTTCTACATCTGTTTCTGTCTTTTTTTTCACAGAATATTGTGTTTACAAGGGAGTAAGCTACTTACAAGGTCAGGAATGGGAAGATGGATGTAGCTTTAAATGTCGATGTGATGACTCAAGCAGAGGAATATACACTTGTAATCAAAGGTATGTTGTCATAACTATCTCATGTAAATTGGCCGTTTCAGAATCTAAAGGACTATGGGTAATTTCATTGTTCGTACCCCAAAATGAAAATAACGTCACGACATTGGTTGAATTTCCATTGTTTTGGACGTTTTCAACCAATCACGACGTTTCGATGTACATTTTTGAAAATATTACCCAGAATGCAATAGATTCTGAAACGGCGAATTGAATATCATGCTGTATTTGCCAATACACTTAAAAAGTTAAAAAAATTAAATCAGGAAGTTTATGAATGAAAATTCAAATAGGTAAATGACATTTTTTATCAATAACTAATTTATAATGTATCCTAATTATGAAAATATTTACATAGATTCATGCACATAATTGTAAGATACAAACATTTGAATGTGAATTTTTGCCTCATTCTGTTTTTTAAAACTCATACTCAATGCTTAGAACCAAAACTAGCAGACAGAGTTCAAATTTGGGCAGTGAGCACTAGAGTTATGCCCATTTTTAACTTGGAAAATTTCAAAGTTTTAGTGGGTGCATTTGTGTCCTCATACACATTCTTTTATTTCATATAAAATTCATTGAAGTAAGTGTTAGCTTCAGGTAGACAAGTGTCTTCTGCCATCTTGAATTATGAAATAGCAGAAAGCAATAGGTCTATATATTTATTGAAATATGCAAATTTGGAAAGTAGAATGCAAGTCATTTGTAGGAATTATCATCTGAATTAAGAAATCATATTTTTTATCTTATTATTATAACTGTTTTTAAATATTTTCCGATAGATTTGATATTTGTTTTAATTATTTTCAACTCAGCCATATAAGGCAATGAACTCAGATAAATTTATTTATTAAAAGGAATGTGTAGTAGAAATACCTATTTTTTCAGTAGCAAAAGAGTTCCTCAACCTCTATTTTTCATTTTATTTTCTGAAACAGCTAATTTTTCCCCATTAGTTTTATTTCTATTTACACAAAATTGTTTTTCCATGTATAATTTATACAAAATATGACAATTTTGTACAACCTGTAGCATGAAAAATAGCTCTGTGACCCATATACATTCTGTTAGTAAATAAAAATTGAAGATGCAGACAGTTCGTGTTGACTGAAGTTTGCTATAGATTTGTAAATTTTATAAAGGATATCCAAAACTACAATGTTTATCATTAGTTAAACTTTTCTTCAATGTTTTATGTGCATGTCCTTTATTTAGAAAAGAAATAATTGTTTTGGTTGTTATTTCATCAGATGTGCCTCAATTGATCAAAATCTTCAAGCTGGTTGCACATTGAGGACAGATCCTAGAGATGCCTGTTGTCTGGCACAGTTCTGTGTTCAAACTACTCCAGTACCTCAACCAGGAGTATCCTATGGACCAACACCAGTACCAACACTGAAACCAAACACGTTTACAGGAAAGGTCTATCTACCAACACCTTCACCAATACCAGGACAACCAACACCAACTCCTGGTCAATTAGGTAATGTCCATTTTTGTTTGTAACATTGTCTTATTTAGTCTTCAGTATTCTTAGAGCTATTCCATTAAAATGTATGTGGGAGGGTAAGATTTGAAGTTAAATTATTGAATGTTGGTCATGGGTCTTTTTTCAGTATGCATCTATTATCATTATACACAATTATCTGAAAAATGGTTCTTGGTTAGGGATATTTTGAAAGTCCTTTCCTACTCTCAACTCTTAGAAAATGTATACCCTGTTTTAGACCGATAAAATAGATTCTGTTCTAGACCCAGGTTCTAGACTGTATCTTAAAAAGTTAAATAAGTGATCCTGTTCTAGACAAACACTTTGTTTTAAAACAGGCCCTGTTCTCACCAGCAGGGCGTGAAAAAGCGACCCTGTTCAAACCAGCAGACCTGAAAAAGGGACCCCGTTCTAACCAGGAGGGCATGAAAAAGCAACCCTGTTTTGAGGCACACTCATACCACTAAAAATATAAGAAGTACCTCCTCCCCAGGTCTCCAACATACATTTTAATGGAATACCCAATCCAAGACTCCTACTTGTGTCTATAAGTAAAATGAGATGAGGGTTATGTAAATTCAATGAGGGTTATGTAAATGAGATGAGGGTTATGTAAATTCAATGAGACAGCAAACCATCCACACAAAAACTTAAAAATATCTACAGATTGACTTATAAACTTAAAAGATAAACATTTTTCTGTACAAGGTATTAAACTTTTAATCACCTTGAGTTGGGAAAATTAGGAAAAGAATTTGCTTGTTGAGGTTTTATTTTTTATGGGTTTGTGTGAAATTCAGTTTCAGTTAAGCACTATCATAAAGAAATATTATGTACACATGATTAATATTTGTTGTTGTTGTAGGTGTCTGCATATACAAAGGTCGTCAATATTCACAAGGTCAAACATTTGAAGATGGATGTGACTTTGATTGTGTTTGTTTCAATGCAAATGAAGGAAAATACAGATGTTCTCCAAAGTAAGATTTTAGCAATATTTTTTTTTTCTTAATGAGGTTAAAGAATATGAGTGATCTATAATAGTTTCCATTTTGTTTGCATTTTGTCAAAGATAGTCAAATGCCTATAACCCTTGGTGAATATGAATATAACATACTCTCACTATGGTATAAACTTTAAGGCTAATGTGGCATTAGTATACAGCAATCAATAAGAACATTAATTTGTTACTTATAAACATAAAAGTTTCAACAAAATTTGAAATATTAATTAAGAACTGTCCTTAAGAAATCAATTCTTATTGTAAAGAAAATGCCTTAGATAACAGCTCAATTAATATAATTCAAAATACAATTTTTGAGGATGGCATTTTTTTTTTCAATAAAGAGGAAGTGTTGAAAATTTCGATAATTTTGAAAATATTGAGATTGCAATTACAGTTTCAAAAGTCTATGGATTATTAATTATAGTGTAATCTCATTGATATATAAAACATTTTTTCTTGTAGATGCCCAGTCTACACAGATATCCCTAACACCTGCAGACTGGTCAAGAATCCAAGAAAACCATGTTGCCAAATACCTGAATGTTATAACTTACCCACCCAAAACCCAACCGGTCAACCAACACCAAGCCCACTCCCATACACTGGTCAACCAACACCAAGTCCAACTCCATACACTGGTCAACCAACACAAGCTCCAACACCATACAATGGTCAACCAACACCAAGTCCAACACCATATCATGGTCCACCAACACCAAGTCCAAAACCATACACTGGTCAGCCAACACAACCTCCACATATAACACCACAACATATTCCACAAAGGACAGTTCAACCAACACAAAGACCAACTCCACAACCACAACCAACACAGCCAATAAGTAAGTAGACCTTCTTACTTTTTCAGGCTTTGTGATACATGTCACATTTAAAGGTCACACACACATTTAGCCAATATACGTATATTGTCTTGAAATATGAAATTAATTTGTATGAGGCTAAGAAATGGGAGGAAATGCGAGGTTCTATCGAGCATTTCCCCGTTTCGTGGTGAGTACTAATAAATTTCATACGTATATTGGATTTATACTGAAATCGATAAAAAGAAAAAAAAACATAAAAAAAAATATGTCACAATTTTTTTGTTAAAAAACGTGTTTTGAATTTCCCTCTTGTGGTACCATTTTGGGGTATTTCCCTGTAAGCGTAGTAACTCTTAAAGTCCAGGCGGTAATACATTGACATTTTTAAGGAATTAGAAGGAGAAAATGAACTTAATAATAACATTTAATACATGGTATGTAAATTACCAATTTGAAGACATGTAACAAGTTTAAACTTATTGTTACTACACGTTGTCATGATTGTGACATGTCATGGTTGTGACATGTCATGGTTGTGACATGTCATGGTTGTGACATGACATTGTTGACGAAATACAGTAGTTCCAGTAAGTAGGCAGGGCTTATAGGTTAGTTGAGGTCATTGACGTATAAAGCTAACGTTTATACGTATAGCTTTATTTGTATAGTAAAATAGCTGATTGCAGTATAATGTGCTTTTGTCATTTTACTGTAAAAGTAAAAAATATATTGCGAGGTTTTTGTTAATGTGAATATTGTGACTGGGTGAGTATCACAACTCACATTCTGATAGACATATGCATGTACCTGAATGCATTTTCATGAACTTGCAATAATCAATCTCACTTTTTTCACCTTTCTTAAAAATCGCAATGATAAATAATTTCTGAATTTTAAATTAACTATTGCAATTGTTTAACAGATAAGCAAATTTACACTGCATAATGGTTAGTGGATTATGTGGTGACAAGATCGCGTATTTGAATTTCAGTGCCTTTTAGACTTGTACTACATTAGAATATATTTTTGTACTTGTATGTATTTACAAAGGCTACATTGCAATATTTGAATGTTATTTTTCTAGATGTATGTGTTTATAAGGGTATTGCCTACTCCCAGGGACAACAGTGGTACGATGGATGTGATTACTCTTGTGTCTGTGAAGATGGCATTACTGGAGTATACAGATGTAACAATAGGTTAGTATAAAGTTAAGAATGATTGTCGCTTATGTTGTAGGATGAATTGTTAGTTCTGAAATTGAAGGTATAATTGTAATGCTGATTCTTGAAATCAATGAATTGATAATTCCTGATATTGTCGGTTTACTTGTAAATTCTAAAATTGTAAGAGTTAAGCTATTAATTTTATAATTGTTTGCACAAATAAAATTGAGAATGGAAATGGGGAATGTGTCAAAGAGACAACAAACATCCTGACAAAAGAGCAGACAACAACATAAATGTCTATTTAAAGCCATTCCTTAAATTTCAATTCTAATATGACGTGCTTCTTTCGCTTTGTGAACAAGCCCATGCCCTAAATCCAATAAAATTTGTTTGCACATGCGTATATTGACTTCTTCAGAATAATGAATTTAATCAAGTTATCATGCACTTAATATATTTCCTTAACTTTAAAACACTTTCAAACTCTTAATGGTACACATGATGTTACTAATTCATTTATTATGACTGTAATGTGTTGCATTCCGAAATTGACATATTTGACCTGGATACGACAACTGTCCATGCTGGCTGTTCAAACTCCTCCCTCTAAAAAATGACAGTGCCAGCCGTTTGCTTCTTTACCAACAAAAAAGGGAGGTTCATGGAAGAGCCTACACAAACGCTTTTACATTTATACTTATCGGACATAGAAATTACCTTAATTATCCTATTCAGATTCGAAATAATTGATGCAAGCTATACTTTATTGTAGTTTTAACATAGGTAGGCATTATATTCATGTAATTTTAGCCCTCACTATCGCTCGGGCAAAAATAATCACGAATATAATGCCTACCCATGTTAAAACTACAATAAAGTATAGCTTGCAGCAATTATTTCTCAATTTTATGTATGAATATACAATGTATGATCTTTTTTAGGTGCCCTACATTTGCACAACAGTCTGATCCAACCTGTACATTACAGCCAGACCCCACAGACCCACTGTGTTGTAAAGTTCCTGTATGTACACCAATACCAGGTCAGACACCACCACCAGGTCAAACTTTTCCACCATACCAGACACAACCACCAAAGATATTCTCTGGTGGAGTTGCTACTCCTGCTCCAACACCAAGAACAACTCAAAGACCCAATGTTAACGTTAATCCCAATGTGACACCAACATTCTACCCACCAATTACCAGGACCTATAGACCAGGAGAAACCCCAGCACCCACACCTTATCCATTACCAACACAACCAAAAATATCAACACCATCACCACAACCAACAGTCACTCAACCACCAATATATAAAAGTAAGTATCAAATCTCTTGGTATGTTAGGTCTACCTTATGAGGTACGGTTGATCACTACTATTCGTGGAATACCTAATTTTGTGGGAACAGATGAATTTATATGTTTAATGAATGTCTAATTTTCTTTAAGCTTGTAAAGCAAACTTTTGAAAAAAAACTTGAAATCAGATATTTGTAAAAAGGAAATTTTCGTGTATCCATGAAAATTAATACCCACGAAAATAAATGAATCCACCTTAGTTTTACTTCTGCTCTCTTATTAAAAAATTTTAAAAAATGGGAAAGACATTAGTGAGACAGTGATGCAATAACAAAAATCTGCCTTCAACAGTACAAATGTGTAAAGTATATAACAAGTTCTGAATAAACATTGGTAACATATCACATCTTCTTTTTTTTTTTTTTATATGTATGGGTTTGAGTTAAAAAAAACATGTATTTTAACGTTGTTATTTTTTAGGCAATTATTGTATATACAAGGCTAAAACCTACAGCAAGGGCCAGAAATGGCAAGATGGATGCCAGTATGATTGTATGTGTCTAGATGATCTAGGAAACTACAGATGCACAGAAAAGTGAGTTTTAACTAATGTTTTATTTAGTACTTATAGATTATTGATGGCCATCTCAATGACATTGATTTGCTCACTTGAGCTGGTATGGCGAAAGTGAGAAAAGCTATCGAGTTTAGATGACCAATGTTAATCTGTTTATTGCTATTTTACCTATGAAGACGTTGTTAATTTTATTAATGACAGCATGTGCACTCTTAGTTTCTAACGATGAATTTTCATATCACTCTACTGTGCTGAAATAGGAAGTTTTCAGTCAGTAAGATCAAAGGAAAATTTCGTAAAATAGCGATAAAAGAGATATATATATCAGGTAATTTGATTTCAATCTGATGTGAAAATAGATCCATCTTCCAAGTTTCACTTTCAATGATTTGACAACACTCCTTCTTTCTTTTCTGATAACTTTTATTAAATTTAATATTAACCAATGAATATCTGCCTCCAAATTCTATTTATGACAAAACCTAAAGATCCCTAAATGAAGTTGGACCAGAAAGTAGAATAGAGCGTTTTCAGATCCTTGAAAAAATAGCGAGGACACAGGTTTCTGTATTTAAATCAGAATTATTTGAAAATAAATTTATAATATTGCATAGAAAAATAAATGATAGGATATACATACTCATGATACTTGCCAAGTGACATGATATTCGTGTGTAATACACGCTTTTTCAAGTAGTTTTGGCAGTTATTTTGAATATGTACCTAGTGGTGCTGCTTCAAAAGAATAAGCAACATAACAGACCACTGTTGGATACAATAAAAGTTTACAGAAGAATATATATTGTTTTTTAATAATGACAAATTGTATAATGTGAAATAATGAACATTACCACATTCATATTAAAAAGTCTGCTATACGTCACACGCTTTTTGACATGTCATGTCATGTCATGCATGACATGATTTCCTATTGTCAGAGGTTGGCAAGTATGACGATATAGGATATTACTGTTGATAGCTTTTATAAGAATATTTTTTTCTTTTAATAAATTAAATTTCAAAAACCGAGAACTGGTACATTTGTATTTGTCAATATTGAAAAAAAATGTTTGAGCATAATGTATGTTTTTCATTACAGATGCCCTACATACTCTAATCTTCAACCAGGATGTAGATTGATAATGGACTATTCCAATCCTTGTTGTCAGAAACCATACTGTCCACCACCAACATCTCCTAATCCTCTCACCTTGACACCACCAACACCTAAAGTCTTTGTTTCAACACAAAAACCAAGTGAGTCAGCAATCATTATCAATTATTCAATGAGTTAAGTACCCATTTTCTGTTTTGACACATTTGAATTCTAAAATCTTGTATACATGTACTGCAAATCATATTAATTTAAAATTCCTTAAATTATTGATCTAAATATATGTAGAAAGCCATGTATGGTATGGTCAGAGAATACTGATATTTATTACACCCTACTCCAAAAAGATAGGGTATACTGGTTTACCTCTTTTTATCCATTTGTCTGTATGTCTGTAACATGAAATTAAAGTATCCTGAAATTTGGTATTCATGCTTTTAATACTCTGTAACTCATTTTCAGATTCATCTCTCATCCACTTTCTGTTTTCCGAATAATAGATCTCTGTCAACTCACACTTAAGATATATTCAGTATCAGCTGTGACCAAAAGCAAGCTAGTCATCTAAGTGTTTTAAATAGCTCCTATGTTGTTCTAGGTTATATTCAAAGAAAATATTATTCTGACATTGTTCCAGATATTGTTTTAATATGATCATATTTATTGAAACATTGTTCTCAGTCAAAATTTAATATTGCAGCGTACTGTGTATACAATGGAGTACAGTTTAAACAAGGTCAGACATGGAATGATGGCTGTGATCTTCGTTGTATCTGTGAAGACTCAATGACTGGCTTCTACAGATGTGACGACAGGTATGTAATCTCACAGTAATGGTCAGGAAGTTTTCTATTTGACAGAATTTTTTTGTACCAACCAAACTTCTTTAGTTTTTTTGTTTGTTGTTAACATTTTGTTTGTGGATTCATTAATATTTGTGGGATATCAATTTTCAACACATACCACCAAAGCAGATGTACCATGAAGACTTGAATAGATTTATACCTGACAGTATTATTTTATTTTGTAGATGTCCACAATGGCCACAGTTACCACAAGGATGCAGTCTAACAACAGATCCCAATGATGTTTGTTGTAAGAAACCAATTTGTACACCAGATGTCATGACACCTCCTACATTATATGTACCAACTCCAAATCCAACATCGTATCCAAACCAACCAACACCATCTCCCCAACCGACACAACCACCAACACCGTATACATTTACACTACCAACTCCAATCAAAACAGGATACTCAGGTATGATACAGTATTGAAAATAAATCAATAAATAAAGAATGAAAAGACATATATCATTGCCATTGGCTATCCACCAGAGTTTGTGAAATTTTGTAAATCATTATCAAGTAATTATGGAATCACATATTAAGTCAGGTTTAAAAATGAATAGACTAAGTGTCTATTCTATGGTGAACACAATGTTCATGTATAACAGGTAATCCAACTATTTATAATTAAAAAATCTTTTCATTAAATGAGACTGTAACATACGATATTGTGGATTCATTATTATACGTTGGATACCAATTTTTGTTGATTTTGTGGGTACTGGGGAACCACAAATTTAAATGTTCAACGAATTACAAGTTTTCTGAACAAATATATGCAGGCTTTGTTAAAACAACAAAATAAAATATCCACGAAAATGCAAGTTTTCCTCAATCCATGAAAGTTGGTACCCACGAAAATAAATGAATCCACAGTATTGTTACGTGTGTATTTCTTTTGATCAGTTTTGTTGTCTTATAAAATCCCGCCGCATTTTTGAGCCTGTCACAAGTCAGGAGCCTCTGGCCTTTGTTAGTCTTGTATGATTTTAATTTTAGTTTCTTGTGTACAATTTGGAAATTAGTATGGCGTTCATTATCACTGGACTAGTATATATTTGTTTAGGGGCCAGCTGAAGGACGCCTCCGGGTGCGGGAATTTCTCGCTACATTGAAGACCTGTTGGTGACCCTCTGCTGTTGTTTTTTATTTGGTCGGGTTGTTGTCTCTTTGACACATTCCCCATTTCCATTCTCAATTTTATCTCTTAAAGGTGTTACCTAAGGTTATAAGTAAAATTAATTAGGAATGATGTCAAGTATATACAAGTCTGGTTAAGAATATGAAACATAAAAATATTAGCTAAAATTGTTATAAAGCACATGGCATGATATGTAAGGTTTTCCTTTTCAATTTGAACATCAGTCGTGTATGTTTGGGATAGTAGATACCTTTGAAAAGGTTTTTTCAATAACAATTACCCTGAGTTATTTTCAATTTGTGTGTGTTGTATTTTGTAGAGAATTGTATGTACAAAGGAGTTGCTCATACACAGGGACAGAAATGGGACGATGGATGTTCACTGGAGTGTGAATGTATGGATCAGATGACAGGAAGATACAGGTGTTCCAGCAAGTATGTATACTTAATTATTGCCAAATTTAGATTCATTTATAATTTTTTTTTTATTTCCCATCATGCATTGATAAATTAAAAATGGTTGTTGCTTACAGGAAGCTTCTGAACCCAGGTTTCTTAAAACTGAATTAGAGGCATCTTTTCAAAAAACCAATTGGATACTTTTGGTTGAAGCAACAATCCAGGCCTCTTTTTCTTTAATTAATGTAATCTTTTTGAGACCCTCATGTGAAGTCAAGGTGTTAAGCCACACCCCTCATCATACTTTTTGATGTTAACCTTTGAGACCCTCGTGTGTAGTCAAGGTGTTAAGCCACACCCCTCATCATACTTTCTGATGTTAACCTTTGAGACCCTCGTGTGTAGTCAAGGTGTTAAGCCACACCCCTCATCATACTTTTTGATGTTAACCTTTGAGACCCTTGTGTGTAGTCAAGGTGTTAAGCCACACCCCTCATCATACTTTTTGATGTTAACCTTTGAGACCCTCGTGTGTAGTCAAGGTGTTAAGCCACACCCCTCATCATACTTTTTGATGTTAACCTTTGAGACCCTCGTGTGTAGTCAAGGTGTTAAGCCACACCCCTCATCATACTTTTTGATGTTAACCTTTGAGACCCTCGTGTGTAGTCAAGGTGTTAAGCCACACCCCTCATCATACTTTTTGATGTTAACCTTTGAGACCCTCGTGTGTAGTCAAGGTGTTAAGCCACACCCCTCATCATACTTTTTGATGTTAACCTTTGAGACCCTCGTGTGTAGTCAAGGTGTTAAGCCACACCCCTCATCATACTTTTTGATGCAGGTGACTTATCATCTGATTGAAATGTTTGAAACTTTGCAGCCTTCAAAAGTATGTCAAGCTTAAAAAGAAACTAATATTTGAATATGGAAACAATTGAAGTACAAAGTAAATATTTATTTTGTTTAGATGTCAAGATTACTCTAACTTCCCAAGACCATCTTACTGCCATCTGGTGTCAGATCCACGAAACCCATGTTGCAAAGTAGTACAGTGTAATCCAGTTGTCACTCCTCAACCAACACCACAACCCACACCAGGACCAACACTACGACCAAATCAACAAACTGTATCACCACCATTAGGACAAACAAACCCACCAATACCATATACTGGACAACCAACACGAAAACCACCAGTAGTGGTAACCCAAGCACCACATGTTAATCCTACAGAAAAGCCGAATCCACAATTTACTCAACCAACTCCATCTCCAACACCACGTAAGTAATTGTACTAATACGTCAGTTCTGTTGTAAAATTTTATAACTCAAAGTTTCAAACTTAAAGCATATTTGTCATAAATCATCTTCCAGCACTAAATGGCGGCAAGAATTAGGTTTGTTTTCAGGTATCTCGAAAATATTTTTATTTGTCATATGTTTTTGGTTGGTGGAATATATTTCTTGTCAAATAAAAAAGCTTCCCATTTTTCCAGTACAATGTATATATAAAGGACATAAAATCAACCGATATATGGTTATCTGTGTCCCTATCAAATTCTACTTTCATATTTACAAAATTATATTACCCCAAGTCAAACTGAACTGCTATTATTAGCTGTTATTTGCCAGTTCTTCATATTTTTAGCAGTCCTTTAGCTGTTCTAAGCATTCAATCTAATAGCAGTTTGAAAAACTGCCACAATTCACCATTTCTTAGCATTCGGCTTAGCATTCGTCTTAGCATTCATCTTAGCATTCGACTTAGCATTCGTCTTAGCATTCATCTTCATGATCTTAGCATTCCTCTTAGCAGTCAGGACAACAGTTATGACAGCAGTTCGATAGCAGTTGACCTATTAATCTTTGTTATAAAAATGCTTGGATCTGGCTATGTTTTCAGCTTGAAGTTAAACATTTATTTGAAGATAATTTGATCATTTTCAAATGTGCATTTTGGCTCCATGTTGTGTGGAAATACTTGCTAGTGAAAAACTGTATTTTTGTCATTTATAAGCTTAATTTTGGATGAATTGAATACTTTTACACACCTGCAGTACAGTAAGTTGAAAGTTACAGTTAATGCTTGTGTATATTCTGACATAACTTTGTTGGGGGAAACATAAATCATACAGAAAGCCCACAAAAAGGGGGGATAGTTGTTTACTTAAATAGAATATCTGATGTTGACAGGATTGTATTAGAATACTAGCATACATATACTTACAGTTCAAGATGTTATTTGAAAAAAATAGATATGATTATTTTAATCTATTATTTTGTTAAAAAACCCAAATCTAATCATATTCGAGAGTTCAAAAAAGGGGGAGGGAATTCATAGGTAAACCTAGACTGCAAATAGCTGATTGGTTAAAATTGTCGAAACAATCAATTTAATGAAATTAATTTATAATATATAATTTTACTCTAGTTTGTTTCAGAAAAAAGAAACATAATATATATTACATGTATCAAGAATTTATTTGTTTAAAATTCCAAGAGAAAGAGGATATAACTGTTGTCTTTTGGTCCACATTTAATAGAATAAAAACAGTACATTTGGCATGTTTGGTAATAAAATAATGATAACAATGAAATAACTTCTTATTTGAAAATCACTTAGTCAAGGTAGTGATAAGCCTCTTAGCAGTAATAGCTCTTTTTTAAAAGTTTTGATAATTAAAGTGCATTTTTAATTGTTCCTATATCATTACGGCCACTTATATAATTAATAAAGGGTCTTAAGACCAGCTTAAGTAAAAGCTACTCTTTTTTTTTTTTACATTCCCTTAAAATTAAGTCTGTTATTAGATTGTATAGTTATTGCTCTAATTACAAATATAAGTTTAAGTACAACTTTTTGAAATTTCACATAAGACTTACAGTAAAATATTAGAATTTTAATAATTTTAGATTTCATATCTTGTACACTGTATATTGATTACCAGTATTCATGTGTCGCCTTTGTATTACTATTGCAACTTTTGGCAGATCTAATAGCATTCCACAGCAGTTATTAGCAGTTTATAAAACCATATTAGGATGTAAAACTTAGCAGTTGGCATGAATATTCATTATTGACAGTTGTTATTATAGCAGTTCTCATGAATATTCATTATTTGATAGCTGTTATTATAGCAGTTCTCATGAATATTCAGATTTCATTTAAATTTTTCGTTAAAAATAACTGCCAAAGAACTGTGAAGGCTAAATAAACTGCTAAGAAACAGCTATGGAATGCTATTGGAATGCCTTTATGCAAATTAATCATTGCCTTATATTTGGTAACTGTGAATGCTAATAAACTGCTAATAAACTGCCAAATAACTGCTGTCAAGTGGGAACTGTGAATGCTAATTAACTGCTAAAGAACTGCAGTTCACTTTGACTTGGGACCAAAGTATTTTTACTGACCATTTTGATGAAACAAAACTTCTCCTACATACGAATATAACAAAATTTTTGCAGATGTTTGTGTATACAAGGGTGTACCATACACACAAGGACAACAATGGTACGATGGCTGTGACAAAGTGTGTATTTGTGAGAATGGTATGACAGGTTATATACGATGTCGTCAGAGATGTACAACTTATGATACTATTTCTGCAGGATGTACAATGGTACCAGATCCAAATGACCCAGTCTGTTGTCAGGTAAACTTTGAACAATTAGATAAGATTCAAACATTTTTTATGCCCCACCTACGATAGTAGAGGGGCATTATGTTTTCTTGTCTGTGTGTCAGTTCGTCCGTCTGTTCGTTCGTCCGTCCGTCCGTCTGTCCCGCTTCAGGTTAAAGTTTTTGGTCATGGTAGTTTTTGATGAAGTTGAAGTCCAATCAACTTGAAACTTAGTACACATGTTTCCTATGGTATGATCTTTCTAATTTTAATGTCAAATTAGAATTTTTACCCAATTTCACGGTCCATTGAACATGGAAAATGATAGTGCGAGTGGGGCATCCGTGTACTTTAGACACATTCTTGTTTTTTAATTCTTTAACTAATATTTAACCAAATGTAATACATTTGAATTAAGAATTTAAAGACGAAATGTTGCTTGATTGTGACAAAAAATAAAGTCAATTAAAAATTTATTGCGAATAATACAACTTTGTGAGTATAATAATATTTGTAAAAGTAATAAACACTTGCATTTGGATATTGGATAAATATATCTGTATACATAGTTTCATTAAATCCCAATAATTAATTCATGTCTTGTATTAAAAATCGTGATAATAAGTTAACAATTAATATCTGATTTTACAGTGCTATTTTTTTAATATTCCTCACTGTGTTCAGTCAGATATATGTATGTAAAAATTGATTTAAATATTTATTACTTTTTTTGTGAAGATACCATCATGCATTCCTCAAAATCAAACCCCAGGACCTTCTGGATCACCAGTGATATTCACAGCTCCAACAGGCAAAGTTACAGGCTATGGTACTGTTACACCACAACCAACACCTGGACCAACATTTAGACCAAACGTTGTCAACACACTAGCACCAAACCCACTTAATACAGTGCAACCTGGACAACCAGGAACTGGACCTACTCTGAGCCCACAAATTGGTATAACATTTAATCCAACTCCAAGTACCAAAGCTCCAACACCAGCACCAAGGCCAAGTGAGTATACAAACAGCAATTTTAAAGCTGTTATTCTTATGCTTGCAAGTTAAAGGTATGGGTGACTTGCCTGCTTTGTTTGTATAGATATTTGCTCAAGCATTGTTATTAAGATTGACATGTTATTGGAAGTAAAGCAATCATACAAGTTGAAGCCCCACGTATCTATTGAGTGCGTATGCATATGTCAATCCTAATAACAAAGCTTGAAAAAACATTTATACAAGTAAACAAACAAGCCAACCAAACCTTTAACTTGCAAGTATTAACATAACAGCTTTAAATAATCATTTCTCTTTTCCCAAAAATGATGTTTATTGTTTATTAGGTTATAATTTTAATAATCACTTACTGTGGATTGTTTATTTTTGTTTATATACACTTTTATGCAATGAGGTAATGCATCTTTGTGGATACCTAATTTTGTGGTTTCAACAAATTCTTACTGACCAATAATTAATTTGTAATTATTTTGTTGAACCCAAAATTTGTGGCTCACCTTAATACCCACAAAATCCATACAAAGTAGTACCAAAATATTAATATTATTAAAAATCAACATGTACTCAATTATATATCTTTATATACCTTATGATGTTAACAAGATTTGATCATTATTTAAAATGAAATAAATTTGGTTTATAAATAAAAAGATTTTAGACTTTTAAATAGTTTTGTTTTTTTATTTGTAGTCAACTCCATGTTTAAAAATTGATATTTTCAGATTACTGTGTATACAATGGTGTTCAGTACAAGACTGGACAACAATGGCAAGATGGCTGTAAATATAACTGTGTATGTGAAGATGGTATGACTGGATTTTACACTTGTAGTGAAAGGTATAGTCAAATCATAGGTTTTCATACTTCATATTTGAATTTGTACTTCACATGCTTTTTCAATGGAAATTGTGACATCACAATGCATTCTTAATAGCATGAAAACTCACAATTCAAGGATACATGTAAACTGATAAAATAGAAAAGTCTTTGTTTAAGATCATTTTATTTATTATTTAAAAAAACCTACCCCATATAATTATATTCAGTTACAGAAGGCAGACCCCACTACATTCCTGATGAAGGTAAATTCAGAAAAGCGCTTTGGACGCATGCAATTATATATAAACGTGTTGTTTTCTTTTTTTTCAAGATCAAAGTTGAGTTGGTTGTTTGGTTTAAAATTTAATAATTTTATTTTTTAGATGTCCAACTTTCCCAGCTGCTTTACCACCAACCTGTACCCTTACACAAGATTCCAAAGATTTCTGTTGTAAAACAGTTGTATGTGATTCAAGGAAGACAACTCCATTTGTGCCCTATGTTGAACCTACTCAAGCACCAACATACAATCCATTGGCTCCATCTACTCCACCAGCCACATATCGCCCAGATCAAAGGATTACATTGAATCCAAATCCAACTCCACCAGGTAAAAATTCATAAAAGTACTTAAAAAAAAAGTGAAATAACAAAAATACTGAATTTCGAGGAATGTCCCTGCAGGGCTCGACATTAACGTTTGTCCGATTGTCCGGGACAAGTGGACACAGGTGTCGGGCAAGTAGATTCACCATACTACTTGTCCGATGGGACAAGTGAAAAATCAAGTTCAGATAAAAATAGATCAAATTCAAGACTTATACATTCCCAAAAATATGAATGATTGTTTTATTGATCATACTTAATGAAATAATTATTCATTGATTGAACCAGAGACATATAAAACTTGTATAATATGTCTCTGATTTGGAGTATTGACATGCTGGCAGCCATTGACCAGGGGGATATAAGTAAGGGGAAAGAAACCAATGTTAATGTATCTTCTTAGTATAAGCTTCCTTGAATTAGGAGCACCTCCATATGGAGTTTTACCTAAACTTTAAAATATTAAATTAAAGTATGTTTCATTTGATTTTGCTTTTATGCATAACAATACATTAAAAGAGGTTTTATTTGATAAGATCTATGATATAAAAATTTAAGATGAAAAAAAAATAAATAAAATCTAAAAAGGCAGATTTTTTAGTGTAATGTGTATGTACTTCATGATCATATATCAATGTATATACAAATCAAAATAAATTAAAAAGGTTTACTCATATACATGTTCAAGGTGGCCAGGTGTATTTACATCCTTGGTTTAACCCATACCACTACTAAAGAATGAATAGGTCCATAGGGGAACGTAGTGGTTTGGGAAGATATGATGATTTAATGATTGACAAATGATAGTGACATTGAGTCAGAGAACACAGTCTTGCAAAAAAACTTTCATTCTGAAATAATGAAATGTATTTTGATGCGGAATTCATATAACATTACAAAATGCTCTTTTTATTAGGTACAATCAAAGCCCAAGTGTAATTATTGCATAAATCATCAATATGTTAGATTTTCAATTATGAATTCGGACAAGTGAGTTAAGAGTTCGGACAAGCTGATTTTCTTGCCACTTGTCCGAAGGGACAAGTTAGAAAAAATGTTAATGTAGAGGCCTGCCCTGTAAAGCAAAAGGCAAAAATCAAAATTTTTAAACACATCAAACGAATGGATAACAACTTTCACATTCCTGACTTGTTACAGCCATTTTACTTAAATTTAAACTTTTAAATCAAAAAGAACTTATTCAAAATATGCAAGTATAGTAGACTCCACCTAATCAGGTATCAGCTTAATCAATATATTGACTATAGTTAAAGTATATTAAAACACAATACCCTTCCCTAAATGTTTAGAGTAAATTTTATTATGTATAAAAATATCGGATTTATGAATATTATCTGCAAATCATAAAGAAGCTTAAGTATTCATAAAAATTGTGTCAGATATTTTCATTATTTTTTTAAATGAAATTAATTTGATCAATTACAATCTTTAAACCAAGACAATTTAGTTCATTTCTTGATTAAAATATTAATCTATTTCCAAGTTTAATTGTTGTGTTTTATTCAGTTTTTTTTTAAATTTTAAATGTGATTTCCCTTACAGTTCAAATGATTTGAATTTATTTATTAAAACAAGTGCTGTACGTTGGGAGAAATTTCAATAAAACTCTTGTGTTCACAAAATCAGAAATAATATTTAAATGATTTGTTACAATATGAATATAATCCCTCTTACAATTCTGCCTGATGATAATTGTGATGTTTGCTTTCATTTTCAGCTTATTGTGTCTACTACGGTGTTCCATACAAACAGGGACAGACCTGGGACCAAGGTTGTGAGAAGAGATGTCGATGTGATGATGCTACTAACAATTATTACACATGTTTTGACAGGTATGTATTTACAAAATATTGCTAATATTCTAAAAAAAAAAAAAAATAAAAAAAAATTGGGAGTTAAATTTATCCCCCAAAGAATGATTTTCATTCATTATTTGTAGCACTATGTTAATTTTATAATTAAGTTAATTTGAAAATTTGGATTAGTTGCTTCTTCAAAAGCTTGAAAGCAATCAATTAATGCCTTTACAGTGTAGGATGACTATTTTATGGACAGAGAGTATTTTAGGAATTTTGATTAACAAACATTATATATGTTTGATTAGCTGCAGATGCTTTATAAATCGACTCAAATTCAAACAGATCCTTACAACAGAAATTAAATAGGTTTTTGCACATGTGATTGTGTGCAATTAATATAAAACCCACTTGAGGGTGAAATATATAGTTATATATTTTCTGAAATACAATTTTCTAATTTCAGATGCCCTTCATATCCCAACCTACCATCAGGTTGTACAAGAACAACAGATCCTAACGATGTCTGTTGTCAGATACCATTCTGCCCATCACAAGCACCCCATCAAACACCACCAAACAATCCATACACTGGTGCACCAACACGGGCCCCAATACCATACACAGGCGTTCCAACTCAGACACCATCACCAACACCGTATACAGGACAACCAACACCAAAACCAACACCATACACAGGAGTACCAACACTAGCACCATTTGCAACAACACCTAAATACCAAATACCAACATTACCTGTTGGGGTCATTGTAGGTGGCAGTCCCAGTCCAAATCCACAAATGGGATTTACAAATGCTCCCTCTAGTGAGTATAACATTGTCTTTAGATTGGTTTTTACTTATTTCAATGAGATGATTCTATACCGCTCTTTTCTTGGATTCTTACTACCAGTACTGTAAATTCAGAAAATAATGATGTAAAATTTAATTGTCTTTATAGACTTTGCCATTCAGGAGTTGCGTCCCTTGTAAAATATTACTTATTTTGATTACACACAGCAACTTGAGAATGCCTTTTTGAATTTTAATATTTTGTTACTCATTTCGAAACAGAGGTTTGGATAAGTTTTGATAATATTCACTTTAGTCATTCATTATATAATTAGTTACGGCCCTTGTATTATTAACACTGCATTTAATAAATATGATTTTTTTTAATGCAGTAATTTTGACAATGTTAAATATCCCATGGTGAAGTTATGCAGTAAAGAATTAAATAATATAAAATGTATAAATGTTTATTTATAGAATACTGTGAATACAAAGGAGTAAGATATACAACTGGACAGAGATGGAGAGATGGTTGTGATTACAACTGTGTTTGTGTTGATGGAATGTCTGGTGTCTACCAATGTAGTCAGAGGTAATTTTATTTGATCATATGTCATGCTGCTGATGTTTGATAAATAGTTGTATTTTGATACATTTGTTCTAAAGGAGGAATGGTAGTACTGTTTTTGCCTGTCTGTTGGTGTTTCCATCAGTCTAAAGAAATTTTGTTGCATTTTTCTTAGAAACAACAAATCAGTGCTTCGTGGCTTTTGATTGCAACATGATGTAAGCATGCTATACAAAGTAATGCATATCTACATTCAATACTTATAAACTTTCCGTTTCCTGAATACTACCGTAATCGGGCTTGTATTGTTCATGCTGGTACATAGTCGGCACCCCCTTCTCCCCACGAAATTTCAGGAAAAAAAACTTTTTGTAACTGTTAGAAAAGGTCTAATGAAACTCCAGTTATTTCAAATCGAGTGTTTTCCATCATCAAACAAAAGCTGAAACTGCTTGTAAATGATTCTAGAACACTTCATGATTGTTAAAATAAGTTTGAATCACACAAAAAAAAAATTTAGAGACTTGTTTATGTTTAAACTGGAAGTTTGAATAGCACATGTAAAAGAAAGAAAAAAATGGTGAGAGTCGAAATCCGTACATAATAGATATCACTATAATACAAGTTTGAAAGTAAAACAGTTCCATCCTTATGTAAAACAGTGTTTATTATGTCTATCACACTAATGTTTGAAGGGTCTTAAGCTAATACAAAACATATTTTTCAGTATGAAGCACCAAAACGGAATGAAATAATAACCGATTACGTTTTGTAGTTTACACATTGTAAGCTGGTTTACAGTTGTGTTTTTTACTTTTTTTGTACCGTTTCATTCAAGCAGATACCATGCAGTTTATTTTAAGCACAGCATTGAAAAGAAATGAGAAATTTGTAATGAAGCATTTAATTTTTAAATTTATCAGTATTAATTTGTAATTGAATAAAAATAACTTATTAATATGGATTAGGTAAAATTATTAGTTTGAAAAATGGTAAGAGCGCCCTCTTCAATATCAATAACAAACATGGCGGAATGTAAACAAGCCACCTCACGAAAAAAAAATTCTTTCTCTTATTTCTTGTTTATTGTACTCTATAGTCCGCATCCCTGTCTGGCCGGTTCAATTTTGGAGGATAAAAAAGACTATACAAGCCTTTTAAGGGTAATTAATATCTTACACATAATGGCCTTCTATGCAATGTTCATCACATTTTTCTGAGGATCTATGAATTATAGTTTCCTAAAGTTGATTATCAATCTTCATGTAAGGATGCTATACCATGCAATGTATTTTCACATCCATAGGTCATCAACTTTCTGTTACGAAAAAATGTAGCAGGGTTATCATTTGTGAACAATAGCTAACAGTTCACCTTGTTTCATATGCATTTATTTGACGGGACATTTTATACAGTCCTTGGATGGTGTAAACTTCCCAATAACACCATACACCATTACACCATACACCATACCCCATTACACCATACACCTTGTACCATTACACCATACACGTTACATCTTTGCACCATACACTTTACACTTTACACCATACACCATTCCCCATTCTATCTACACGATCCGAAATTACCCATAATGGAATTAAATTTTAAATATTAAGATTTTAATTATGTTTATGCTTACAATCCGAAAAAATTAAATAAAAAAAACTTCGTTTGCAAGCAATGAAAGGTCGTACACTATCATTCACACCATTCCCGATCGCACGTTACACAATCACACCATTCCTCATACACCATTACACCATTCCCCTTACACCATACACCATAGCACCATACACCTTACACCATTGCACCATATGCCATACACCATTACACCATACACGTTGTTTTGGGAAGTTTACACCATCCAAGGGCTGTAGTAAGCAAATGTTTATTGATCTCTCTAAAGTAGGATAACTTAAATTTCATTTGACTATTTTCATAAGATAATAACACAATTTAAAGATTGATAGTAGAACTTTCTTTTTAGATTTTAATGATTTCTGATTTGCGGGGGTTTATTGGACTTTAATTTTGAAAAACAGTAGAATGTTCATGTCTTGTAAACAAGGAATTATTTGAATCTGGAATAATTTTGAATTCTAAAAAATGGATAAGAAATAAATGTATGATGAAAACTAACCTCATTAAGGAAGGTTAGCCATGCATGCATGGCTAAAGGGGACTAGTTTGTTCATATTGAAATATTATTGAAAGTAAAATGAACCTTAGTCATGTGGGCATGGCTCACCCTATTTACATGATTTATAGGTTGGGTAATAGTTTCCATCATAGATTTTTAAGTATTTTTCCAGAATTCAAAATTATTCCAGATTCAAATATTTTCTTGTTTGTATGACAACTCCAAAACAGATTCAAAAATAACATTAAATTTGTCAACATAATTCTCAGCCACCAAGGGTAATTTTCTGTTTTCTGTTTGCTGATTTATTGATCTTGAGTTATGGGACTTAAGTCATGAAAGTCTTTTCTACTACCCACTCTTTGTACATTAACTTAATTTGTCTTTTACTGCACAAATAAGAGCTATCGGAAGTAACTGCAATTTCTTGTCTTTTTTTTAATTTGAAAATACAGTCTGTATATCTGAAAATAAAAGAGTGTATTTATCATTAGCAATTAATATTTAAAAAATTACAGTGATGATGAAAGAAAAAATTTCTTTAAAGGTGTCCAAAATTCCCACAATTACCAGCAGGATGCATTATGGTAACCGACCAGAACGATCCTTGCTGTCTTGTACCAGATTGTCCAAAAACACCAGCACCAACCTTTGTGCCAACAGCAGGCCCAGGACAAACCTTGAACCCAACACCTACACCAGGACCAGGAGGAGAAACACCATCACCACAGCCTACAAGGACTGTCCCATTCTTACCAAACCCTAATGGTAAATATCGTTTTCTACCACTTTTACTTGGCAAATATTTTGACTGGAATATCCCTCCAATGTTGTTTTTTAACCAATGCAAACTGACAATTATATAAAATTCACATTTTAAGTGATCATGCTGCATTCCTACATCCATAGATAAGTATAGTTAAAATCGTAAGATTTTGATTTCTAAATATACATATACAGACAAGTGTGGTAGGGGCTGTTCAAGAAATAAATGTGTTGGTTTAGGGGTGGGGGGGGGGGGGGAGAGTTACAAGGCTCTTTTTTTAGCTCACCTGGCCCATAAGGAGTTATTGCCCTTTAAAGTCAAAAATCTACTCCTCTGAATCTTAATTAGGCCAAATTAAACCAAACTTGGCCTAAATCATCCTTAGGGAATCTCTAGTTTAAAAAATGTATCCGATGACCCAGCCCATCAACTAAGATGGCTAAAAATAGAACATAGGGGTTTACTATAGAAGTCTACGATAAAATTGTAAAAAAACAATTTCAAATAGTCACAACTTGAAAACAAATTTGAATAATGATTAGGGGTCTTCAGTAACTATTGTAAGACTACAATGGGATGACCTACTTTAAATTTAACTACTGGGCCAAATTAAACCAAACTTGGCCGCAATCATTATTAGGTTATCTCATACTATTTATTATGATTTTAACCTTATTTTACATTATTTCAACCTTATTTTACATTATTTCAACCTTATTTTACATGATTTCCAAGACCGAAGTAGATACAGGTGAGCGACACAAGCTCTTGAGAGCCTCTAGTTTTTTTAAATTCAAGCTATCTTGAAAAAAAATCAAATTTTAATATAAGACTCCCAATACATTTAATTCTGGAACAGCCCTAATTTTGTATATCCAATGAGTCATCAACATGACATTAAAGGAACACACCAATAGGAAGAGCAAATTACAATCCAGTATTGTAAAACCATAACCAAAATTATCAGCCAGCATTTACTTCTGGAGTAAAACCATGTCCAGAAAAGTAGACAGAGTAATATAAATCTAACACAACAAATGTATGGCAATTGACTCTTACCATATGTTTTATTTTGTAGAAGTATGTGTATACAAGGGTAAAACATACACACAAGGACAAGCATGGTATGATGGCTGTGACATGAAATGTGTGTGTGTCAACGGAATGACAGGAGTATATTCTTGCTCACAGAGGTAATACAATTTCATAAAATAGATTTATGCTTTATGCTATTTATCCAAAAGAACACAGGCAAACATTTGTATTCTAAGCACACAACTTTGATAAATAATCATGGGTCTAAATTTGAAAACTGAATTATTATTTACTGTCCTGCTAACCAAATAGAGTGAAACAGGAATTTTTTAAATGCAATTTTGATATATAGTTCATATGTGTTTATTCTTAGAATTGTCTTCAGAAATGACAGACATTCTTAAGCAATTTTACCTCATGTACACTACATCTATGAAAATAAGATTTTGTTGATGAATAAATTTCGTCTATGTGAATTCCTCCTTATTGATCTTGGGCCTTGGTGGCCAAGCTATCCTACTAGCACCAATGCCCAAGTTATCCAAGAAGTACCAAGGCCAAAGCCCTAGTTATCCAAGTAGTACCATGGCCAAAGTTATCCAAGTAGTACCAAGGCCCAAGTTATCCAAGTAGTACCAAGGCCCAAGTTATCCAAGTAGTACCAAGGCCCAAGTTATCCAAGTAGTACCAAGGCCCAAGTTATCCAAGTAGTACCAAGGCCCAAGTTATCCAAGTAGTATCAAGGCTCAAGTTATCCAAGTAGTACCAAGGCCCAAGTTATCCAAGTAGTATCAAGGCTCAAGTTATCCAAGTAGTATCAAGGCCCAAGTTATCCAAGAAGTATCAAGGCCCAAGTTATCCAAGTAGTATCAAGGCTCAAGTTATCCAAGTAGTACCAAGGCCCAAGTTATCCAAGTAGTATCAAGGCTCAAGTTATCCAAGTAGTATCAAGGCCCTAGTTATCCAAGAAGTATCAAGGCCCAAGTTATCCAAGAAGTATCAAGGCCCAAGTTATCCAAGTAGTACCAAGGCCCAAGTTATCCAAGTAGTATCAAGGCCCAAGTTATCCAAGTAGTACCAAGGCCCAAGTTATCCAAGTAGTATCAAGGCTCAAGTTATCCAAGTAGTATCAAGGCCCAAGTTATCCAAGAAGTATCAAGGCCCAAGTTATCCAAGTAGTATCAAGGCTCAAGTTATCCAAGTAGTACCAAGGCCCAAGTTATCCAAGTAGTATCAAGGCTCAAGTTATCCAAGAAGTATCAAGGCCCAAGTTATCCAAGTAGTACCAAGGCCCAAGTTATCCAAGTAGTATCAAGGCACAAGTTATCTAAGTAGTTTTTCTACAGTGATCACAACCATGTCAACATTGAGGTTGTTATTTGAACCTCACTTTTGTGAGGTGTGCTTGACTCCTATCTTGATTGACAAGAATCACTGGCATTCTGGTTCTCTCTGGGCACTCCAGCACTTCCTCTGTCAATAGAAACTGGCAACCATGGTTACCAAAGCCAATGTAGCTGAAACACCAAAAACATTTTTTTTTATCTTTTCAGATGTTCACAGTATGATCAGAATCCTAACTGTGTTTTGATTCCTGACCCATCTGATCCAGAGTGCTGTAAGAAACCACAATGTACATCCCAAAACACTAATCCACCTGTAATTGTTGGAACAAATCCACCACGTCCACCAGTATACCTCACATTTGGTCCAGGTCAAACCATCAATGGTGGAACTAGACCAACAGTCCCTGCTCCAGGTATGTATTTAAACTTAACATTATTAAGTAGCTTGAGTTAAGGGATCATAACCCCTGACTGACTCTTAGTTTTGAATTGAACTGTATACTATATAATGCTGTGGTAGAATGAGGTAGAATTCTAAATGGGCCATTATTCAGTGGATCATGTAATAGTATGGTGTGATTTTATACAACATTGTTAGTACATCAATTATAGAACAATGTGTCAGCAAAATGGTATAGTCACGATAAATTGGATGTCAAAATGTTGAAAGGTCGTACACACAAAAATAATAAGAGAGTAATATGAAAATAGCACTTAATCAATTTTATGCATCTGAAGTTCTATTCTGGATTTACCTACATCAGGAACTGTTAATGCCAATAATTTGAAAGCAGGATGGATAAGTACCGAACCAAGCTAACGAAAAGCTATACGACCAAATAGACTTAAAGTAATAGCCTAATCCGTCTACAGTCAACTTCCATATAACATGATATTAAAGTTTAAAATGTCAAAAGTCCAAATACACACAAATAACTTAGATTATCAACAATAGATCTAGATCAACATAAAATAGTTTGAAATCAAATCAACATTGAAATAAATGAGTTTGGAACTTATTTGCTATTTTTGTTGTTTGCAGAAGTATGTATTTACAATGGAAGACAATACAGCCAAGGACAAAAGTGGCAAGATGGCTGTAAATACACATGTGAATGTGTCAATGCTAAAATAGGAATGCACAAATGTATTCAGAGGTAATTGTAATCACAAATGTATTCAGAGGTAATTGTAATCACAAATGTATTCAGAGGTAATTGTAATCACAAATGTATTCAGAGGTAATTGTAATCACAAATGTATTCAGAGGTAATTGTAATCACAAATGTATTCAGAGGTAATTGTAATCACAAATGTATTCAGAGGTAATTGTAATCACAAATGTATTCAGAGGTAATTGTAATCACAAATGTATTCAGAGGTAATAGTAATCACAAATGTATTCAGAGGTAATTGTAATCACAAATGAGTAACAAACAATCAATTATCAGTAAATTATGGTGAGAAAAATTTGACATTATTTTATAAGGGACATCATCAAAAGATTAAAAACTTAAATCAAATAGTTTGGGGTGGGGGGGTCAACATTGCTGCAAGTTTTGTTAATCGAAAATCGATTTTACATATATCCCTATTGGTCAATCAATTTTTCCCAGTTTAAGTTAAGAGGGGGGTGTGGGGGTCAGTCAAACAACTATGTGAATTAAGTTTTTTATCCTTCAATGAACTTTTGATGTCGTCCCTAAGTTTTATGCAATTAATCACACATCCTAAGCATCCTTATTATTAGGTGCTTAATTCATATTTAGGTTACAAAATTTTATGAACTAAAAGAAAAATGTCAATATGTCAACTAAATATATTGCTAATGATTAATTTAACCACTTAATTATTTGCTTCTTTTTTTTTAAATAATGATGATTTCATATTTACATTTCTGTCAAGGTGAACTGTTCTATAAACATTTTTCCAGAAAAGAAATTGTCAAGAATAATCATAGTAATCACAACAGCTTTGATATAATCATCAATCTGAGAAAAGTACCGTGGATTCAATGTTATTCATGGTGTATATAAAAAGAAGATGTGGTATGATTGCCAATGAGACAAATATCCACAAAAGACCAAAATGACACAGACATTAACAACTATAGATCACCGTTTACAATCTAGAACTTTTTAAATCTATTGATTTGAAAATAAATGAATCTGAAGGAATCAGTTAGTTAAATTAAAGTCTTCAATTGAAACAGGTGTGCAGATATGAGCATGATTCCACCAACCTGCCAAATGAAGTATAATCCAATGGATCCATGTTGTCCATTACCTGATTGTCCAAATCTGTATGTCACTCCAATACCTGGAACCAACAGAACCATCCAACCACCAACTCTCAATCCTCTCATGCCACAGCCTAGTAAGTACCAAATATCTGACCCACAACCAATTTACAACACAAAATCTAACATGCCACAAGTAGGAATGGTTTAACCATCAATTCTCACATAACTCAATTTTGTAAGAACAAATATTTATACTATCTACCACCAGTTTTAACATTTCCCAACAGTTTATAAATCAGTAATGAATTCTTATTCACCATAAATGGAACAAATAATACATTGTGAAGAGTTTTTATATCATTATAAACAGCTAATACTTTGTATATTCTTTTACAGAGTATTGTGTATATAACGGTGTACCATACACACAAGGACAAACATTCAATGTTGGTTGTGAAAAGAAATGTATTTGTGATGATGCCTCAACAGGACATATAAATTGTAATGATCGGTAAGATTTTTAAAACAATTAAATTTTATATCACCAAGGTTTTTTTTTATTGCTGTTCACAACTAAGAAGTTATCCTTCTATAGAGAAATTTGAAATTGTAGAAATTATAT
The DNA here is from genome assembly GCF_963676685.1 of Mytilus edulis. Taxonomy (NCBI): domain Eukaryota; kingdom Metazoa; phylum Mollusca; class Bivalvia; order Mytilida; family Mytilidae; genus Mytilus; species Mytilus edulis. The sequence goes on from NC_092348.1 coordinate 35,963,386, forward strand.
ATATATTGAACACAATTTTTATCATTGAGCTTGCTGATTCATGAGTTTGTAACAATTTCATTTCAAGTAATAAGAATAATATTGAAATATGTCCTAATTTACATCTAATATTTTTTCAATATCTTATATGTGGAGAAAATGTGAAGAAAGATGTTCTACATATTATAAATTGTTTTTGATCTAGAATGCCCATTAAATAAGTATACAACATCCCAAAATCATTTCTATACATTACCTGAAATACATTATGCTCCAGCTTTGTGCTATATTAATAATGAGATATACAAAACTGTCATGAAACTTATGAAAAGATTTGTTTCCTTTCAGATGCCCTACTTATCCACCATTGGGTGATGGTTGCCAGCTTTTGACCGATCCAAATGACCAGTGTTGCCAGGCTCCTCTGTGTGTTGATACCAACCCCAAAACTCCATTCCAAGTCATCACGGCTCCAAAGGGATCATATACTGGAGGCAATCAACCTCAAATTGGACCAAATAGTCAAATACCACATCTATCTACAGGAAGTAAGTTATAAGATACCACATCTATCTACAGGAAGTAAGTTATAAGATACCACATCTATCTACTGGAAGTAAGTTATAAGATACCACATCTATCTACTGGAAGTAAGTTATAAGATACCACATCTATCTACAGGAAGTAAGTTATAAGATACCGCATCTATCTACAGGAAGTAAGTTATAAGATACTGCATCTATCTACAGGAAGTAAGTTATAAGATACCACATCTATCTACTGGAAGTAAGTTATAAGATACCACATCTATCTACAGGAAGTAAGTTATAAGATACCACATCTATCTACTGGAAGTAAGTTATAAGATGCCACATCTATCTACAGGAAGTAAGTTATAAGATACCACATCTATCTACTGGAAGTAAGTTATAAGATACCACATCTATCTACTGGAAGTAAGTTATAAGATACCACATCTATCTACAGGAAGTAAGTTATAAGATACTGCATCTATCTACAGGAAGTAAGTTATAAGATACCACATCTATCTACTGGAAGTAAGTTATAAGATACCACATCTATCTACAGGAAGTAAGTTATAAGATACCACATCTATCTACTGGAAGTAAGTTATAAGATGCCACATCTATCTACAGGAAGTAAGTTATAAGATACCACATCTATCTACTGGAAGTAAGTTATAAGATACCACATCTATCTACAGGAAGTAAGTTATAAGATACCACATCTATCTACAGGAAGTAAGTTATAAGATACCACATCTATCTACAGGAAGTAAGTTATAAGATACCACATCTATCTACAGGAAGTAAGTTATAAGATACCACATCTATCTACAGGAAGTAAGTTATAAGATACCACATCTATCTACTGGAAGTAAGTTATAAGATACCACATCTATCTACTGGAAGTAAGTTATAAGATACCACATCTATCTACAGGAAGTAAGTTATAAGATACCACATCTATCTACTGGAAGTAAGATATAAGATACAAATTTTCATGGTTTTTGTAGGAACCAGTGCATGAACCACAAATACAAATGTTGAACGAAGTACAAATGTTCTATAGGATTGTATAAAGACTTTTGTAAAACCATGAAATCAAATACAGTTAACTTTCGTTGTCTCGAACTCGGTTGACTCGAAATTTGGATGAGTCGAAGTTTTTATGTGGTCTCGAACTTTGAAAAACGACCACTTATTTCACCCCATTATTCTGCAGTAAAATTAGCCATGTTGATAATTCCTGCAGAAGACGTACATTGTAGTCTTCTCAAACAGTTCGGACATGATTACATAGATGAGATGGGATAAAAAGAAACACACTATATGATAGTCATTGTTCCCATAGATATATCTACTTCCTGTTTATAAGTAATTGAATCTGCCTTTTTAAAAATGATTTAACATTTGATTATAATCATGGTGTTAGGGACGACATCAAAAGATCGATGTAGGATAAAAAACTTAAATCAAATAGTTTGGGGGTGGGGGGTCAACATTGCTGCAAGTTTTGTGAATCTAAAATCGATTTTACATATATCCCTATTGGTCAATCCAAGATTAAGTTAAGAGGGGGTGTGGGGGTCAGTGAAACAACTGTGTGAATTAAGTTTTTTATCCTTCATTGAACTTTTTATGTTGTCCCTTATGTAAGATTTTAAATGAAAGTTTGGGACAGTTGTTGATTCAATTTGGAGGTTCAAAAAGTTGTATCTCGTGACATTTTAATATGTATACGCCTAGTTTTCCACACAGGTGAATTTATCCAATTGAGTAATTTAATTAATTTTCTCTAAAAAGTTAAAAGTATTATTTCTGATGTTATAATTACAGAAGCCTGTACATACGGTGGAAAGATCTACAGACAAGGACAGAAATGGAAGGACGGCTGTCTATTTGAATGTGAATGTTTCGATGAAGCGACAGGAAGATACAGATGTACTGAAGTGTGAGTAGCTAATACAGAAATAGGTAGTATATATTTGTTTAGGGGCCAGCTGAAGGACGCCACCGGGTGCCAGAATTTCTCGTTGCATTGAAGACCTGTTGGTGACCTTCTGCTGTTGTCTGCTCTATGGTCGGGTTGTTGTCTCTTTGGCACGTTCCCCATTTCCATTCTCAATTTTATGTGAAAATAAGAAGTCACATTTTAAATTTGGATAGCATTATTTGTAGTCACCATTTCCTGAAATCACAATAATTGTACTTGCACTACTTTTGTCCATTATTTCACATTCTCAATAATAAATGTGTATTAACAGTATGTAAAGTCTGATTTACTTAACTGTAAACTGATCAGTATTGATTTTTGAATCAAATTGCTATTTGTGTTATTTAAAGATTATAACTGGACATGTTTATAACATTGATATTCAAAATAAACAATGCATAAATAATAAGCATTCAGCTCAAATAATTGAAAATGTGAAAAGTTTATCTGGTTTCTTATGGTACACAGGAATGAAATCTATATAAACTGATTTTCATAATTGTTTTTGAGGGCTATGATACTTTTTTTTTTATTCCCTTTTTATGATTAAAGTGACAAAATGAATTCAAACTTTAATAGATTAATTCTCAAACTTGAATATAACCATTCTTGTTTTAAAAATTCCAATAGGGTACATATATTATATTTTTGAGGTAAATAAATCATTTTGTAAGATGGATTTAAATGCAAAATGGTTTATAACCATTCTGTTATGAAATATATGTCAAAGTAAGGTTGCAGTTGATACTTTAACCTATGAGTTACCTGTTAGATTTATTCTGTATTTGTCTGAATTGCATTATTATATTGATATTTTATTGAGATTTATAACATAAATCATTACATGGATACATGGAGTGTGCAATTAAATTGATAGATCATTGTAATTTTGTTATGTTGCAAAATGAAGCAAAAATAGGGGATGAACATAATGTTTTAAAAAAATATCCCATGCTGAAATCCTGTAATTGAAACATGACAAATTAAGATACTTTGTTCTCAATATTGCATGTAATAGAGTTCTTTCATTGACTTATACAGATGTTCAAGACATCCACAAGTTCCATCTTACTGCACATTAGTACAAGATCCTAACAATGAATGTTGCCAGGCAGTCTACTGTCCATTACAACCTACAAATCAACCTCAACCTTATACAGGAGCACCAACTCTAGCACCACAGCCGTACACTGGTGCTCCCACTCCAAGTCCAACTCCAGGACAATATGTAACACCTAAACCTACACGTAAGTTGGTGATGATAAAGTATTTAAAACAAAATGGATATTAATATACATGTACAAAATATAAGCAGGCAATATATATGGTATATTCATATAAACTTTATTAAATTTTATAAGTGAATGCAGGAATCTATTAATTTGAAAAATATTGTAGGTTGCACTTCAGTAAATATAGACCATGCGAATTCCCTTACGAACTTCTTTTACGACTAATACTGTGCCACATTTACTATGAAGTTTCTAAAATATTTTATTCTAGAATAGAAAGTAAACAGGCACTACTTTTTTTGCAAAGGTCGACAGATATGGTTGTGAGGCATATTTTTGATAATTATATGCCTTGATCTTCTAAGAGTTTAAACTTATACTAAAATTAATTCTGTTCTACTCCTTCCTTTGAGTCTTCTTGAGAATACATGACTGCTATCTATGATCTATCTGTCTTTATACTGGTAAAATTCCCAAGTTGTGTCTCTATGAAATGAAACATGGAGATCATATCTTGGAACCAGTAGGTAAACAAAACAAAATATCTATAAATATAAAGTATCTCCCCAAACAAGGCATTGCTTGTGAATCAGCTGTATTTACTAGTGCAACTTAAAGGGTCCAAATTTATTTTTAATCTACACATCTCTTTCTCATATGTAGTGTGTCGTTTCATAGTTATGTTAATACCTTTCAGCAATGTGTGTATACAATGGTGTCGCATACAGACAGGGACAACAATGGTACGATGGATGTGATTTGACCTGCAGATGTGAAAATGCAATGAAAGGATATTACCGTTGTCAACAAAGGTAAATAAATAAACTTTCTTTATATACTTTACAATATAACCAATGATTGCTTATTATAATGTTAGTTTGAAAGGTTATAGAAGAAAATTTGTAAACAGTGAAATTGTAAGTTTTTTGCAACTGTTTAGCATGTACTGTGGATTAATTCTTATTGGTTGGATACCAAATTTTGTGGATTTAATTTATTGATATACAACAAATTTTTATGTTCCACAAAGCCCAAATTTTTTATAGGTTTGTATTCAAAACTTCGGCTAAACAAGGAAATCCAATATCAACAAAAGTTTTTATCAATCCACAAAAATTGATACCTACGAAAAATAAATGAATCCACAGTAAACTATAACTTTTTCGTCCATATCAAAAACCTGGTCACAGATACAGCTGGTTGGCGGGAAAATTGAACTGATACAATTTTTCTGCAATAGCTTAAATATTAATTTGCTAATCGCCAACATTTTGTGAATCCTATTTCAGATGTAATAGGTACGACAGTTTACCACAAGGATGTACTTTGGTGGCTGATCCAAGTGACCCACAATGTTGTAAAGTACCTCAATGTCAATTGATCCCACAAAATGCAACACCTCAGCCTGGAATCTTCACTCCACCTGTACCTGTCTTTGGATCCTTTACTGGCAGTGCTCCAAACCCAACACCTCAACCAACTCCTTCTCCAACAATGAGGTTACCTAATGGACAAATTGTTGTAATTACTCCTCAACCAGGACTATCAACACAGGCACCACCAACTCCTACCCCAGGTAAATATATTTAATAACTATAGGTCACGGTACAGCCTTCAATAATGACCAAGTCCATACTGCATAGTCAGCTATAAAAGGCCCTGAAATAACAAATGTAAAACAATTCAAACCTAATGGCCTATATATAGCTAATTAATGTACAAAAAAAAATGAATGAAAATCAAATATGTAACACAGCAACAAACGACAACCACTGAATTAATTGTTTTCTAACGTTGTTGTTATTTCATATTCTTTTATTCAGGTAATGAAACATAAGGGAGACATTTGACTTTAAAATAAAACATACTTACAATCCTATAAGACTTTAACTCCACTTTAATGATGTTGTGACAATATCAGTTGAACAGTTTGTATAGGTATATTATAGTCATTACCATTCTAAAGGTGAACTGTTGTTATTTTGAATTGCTATAAAGATGTCCAAACTAAGCTTTCATATAGTTTTTATTTCGAAAAGTATTCTACAGTGAAACCTGTCTAAACCGAACACCCACGGGACTTTGCGTTTTGTTCGGTTTTCACAGGTGTTCGGATTGTACAGGTAAACGGAATTCGACACCAACATAATTGTGGCATTTACTGACAAGGGATAATAGGTGACACAATAGACGACAGTTTATTTTTGTGCTGATTTAGATGTAAATGTAAAAATAAAAGAGGATGAAGATAGACGTTTTGCTACATTTTTGTTTATAAATCAAACGCCACTCCGTCAATCACGCTCGTCGTTGGGAGATGTCCGACGTGGAGCGATTTTGCTTTTTATAATTATTTTCTCATCCGTTAATTCACTGACCAATTCAGATTCACAGTCACTGTCAAATGATGATTCCGTAGTTGAATCGGGAACGTCATTGTACACACGAGTTCACGGACTAAACTGGTTACCCGCTGATTGATACTTCGGCACACAATAACAGTGAAACAACAGCAGGGGTCCAGTTTATTCTCGGACTTTATTGTTGCTAAATAGCTAACGAAAGTCTTAGGGAGCATTCGAATCAAATATATAGAGCCTCTCACGGGAATCCAGCAATCGAAATCCATTGACCTTGTTGTGTTGCACGAGTTCTTAATCCGGTGAAAGGCTTTAAAACTATTATTTAATTAAACAGTTTAGCTACAGAAAGGCAGTTTCGATTTTGTGGCCGTAATTATTTGAGTAAGGTGCATTTAATTGATCTGAGGGAAAGTTCCTTTCTTGTTATTATCGGCTGACCAGTTTAACGTTTCTTTACAAAAAAAATACTTTATACATGGAAACAGACATGCTAATTAGTTTTGTAATAACAACTCACAAGTTCATTAAGCCTCAAATACCTTCTGGGATACTCTGCCATCCTGTGTTTGTTGAATTAAATCATGCAAATAATTAATAATATTTTATTGTTTTGATTGGTATTAATCAATTTTGACAGGTATAATTTTTAGATACATTTATTATAGTGCCGTCAAAAAGCGTTCGGAATTCGGTGTTGACAGGGTTCGGTTTTTTCAGGTTAGATTAACGTTAATTGATAGGGAAATTTTGTGGGACTTTGAAAATTGTTCGGTTTAAACTGAAATTCGGGTTTATCAGGGTTCGGTTTACCCAGGTTTCACTGTATATGGTCAAAATTTTGAATGTGTTGCAATTGGTGGAGAGCAACACTAACAGTCAAGTCACTGTAAGATGATCTATTTAAAATCAATAAATCCTTAATTTTCTATTTTAGGTTGTTTCTACAAGGGTAGATCATTTACACAGGGACAGAAATGGGCTGATGGATGTAAATATGTATGTGAATGTGTTAATGATATGATTGGACAGTACAAATGTACTGAAAGGTAAGAATCTTTAATAACAAAGAACTGAGCAAAGGGAGATAAATCTATAAATAGTTTTTTGAGGGAGCAGGATACAATTGTAGGGCTTACATAGTCTTTGCCTATTGCCCAATCCAATTCAATTTATTTGAATAAAATACTGCTAAAACTAAATTAATTTTAGGGCTCTTAAACTCCTGTCTTAATGTATATAAAAAAAAAATTATTTTTTCTTTTTTAAATATATTTTTTTTAGCCAAGTATGGTTTTAAAAATGTTGAAGGCCTCATTATAACTTTGAGATAGAGAACAGCAATAATAGCACTGGTTCTTTGCTGCATTTTTTTTTGGGCATATATTGTTTTTTAGCCATGGATTGATACACCATAACCATTCTTTTTCATAGATACCTTTATGTTTCTAATTTCAGGAAGGTACTAAATAATAAGAAATGAATGCTTATTTTATGCTTCTTTTTTTTACAGATGTCAAAACTATCCAAACTTGCCAACTTACTGTACATTGATCCAGAATCCCAAGGACAGCTGTTGTCCAGTGCCTTACTGTGACAAAGTTAACCCAACTCCATCTCTACCAGCAACCTATCAACCATATGTTCCAACAACTCATAGCCCATTGTTTGTGAACCCAGGAACCAATCCTCCAATGACAGGCCAACAAACTCCATCTCCATTTGGAAAAGCAGGTAATTGTATTGGTTGAAATTTTCCAAGAAGGTTATAACTGTTTATTGAAAAAATAATACAGAAAAGATGCTGGATAAATATGGGACATTTAATATTATTTGAATATAAAATAGGGGGATATCGACAGCACAGTCATCCAACGCTGTATCAACTAAATTATGTTTCTATATGCAATATGCAAAACACAATCATCCCTAAATCACTGCATGCCTAAGATCACCAAGTTTAATTATCTGAATGTGTATATTTTAGGATATTGTGTGTACAATGGAGTGTATTACAGACAAGGACAGACATGGGTAGATGGATGTGACAAACGTTGTCGATGTGATGATGTCACCACAGGTCTTTACAGTTGTACACAGAGGTAAAATATTAATGAAAATATCACTTTTTACATTTTAATGATATTGAAAATGTATTGGAAACTTGAGTTTGAATCAATGCTAAATCATTATTTTGAATGTTTGAAAAAAAAAATGAAAATATTTTTTTGTATATGATACATTTTATACTGACAATATTTATTTTTCTATAATTTTATAGCTGATTAATACTTTTCAATGAATTTGTGTCCTTTTTTATGCTGATTTGTAGGTAACGTTTCATTGTTGAAACTCAATTAGGATATCAGATATCATTTTTACTCTCCGTACAACTTTAAAAAAAAGTTATGACGTGACACAGACAAATAAATAAACAAAGTTTACCTGTATACCAATTACAAATCATTAGAAAAACGGACAGCTGCAACTCATGTCCAACATTATTTTGTAAAAAAAAAAAAAAATTCTTAATTGTGGAAAATTAAACTGTCTCAAATAGAGAAAATAACCTAATTCTCTTAATGCAGTGCTAGAATTTACCATTTGAGAATTTTTAAACCCATCTTTGTAATCATATTAACAATAAACACCAAAAGATGATTGGCTTTTAAAGCAAAACAAAATCATTCAAATATTTTGCTTTACGAAACATGAAATTAACTGCAATACTTTGGAATCTCAAATAATGAATTGATGTAGAATTGTATAACTTTAACCTTGATTGATGTTTTTTATTTATTTGACAGATGTCCAATATTTAACAACATACCTTCAACTTGCTCATTGGTTGCTGACAATAATGATCCATGTTGTACTGTACCACAATGCAACATTTTCCCAAGTACTGCAAGATACACCGGATCAGGAACACCACCAACTACTGCCAGACCAATGATTATTGTACCTACTCCAGTAAAGGGAGGTCTCACAGGGGAAGGCACTCTAGCACCAAATAATCCTCTCTATAACCAATTCGCTGCAAATGGAACAGGTAGAATTTTACAGGGCTTCCTAGATGACAATTTTGATTAAGTGCTTAAACTTAATATTTATATGTCTGACTTCCTCTATAAGGATATTTTGAATTTTAAAGTTTGATAAGGTACAGTAGAAAATGTCAAATTTTGATAGCCTATTTCATTATACTAATATAGACAAACTGAAGGAAAAAAATATTCTTAAGTGTAAAATTTCTCTTCACATTGAAAATGTCTGTAACTTACATAGATCCCATTAGTTTATTTAACATTAAATGAATGATTTTTTTAGCATAGTTTTTACTTTTTACTCTTAATTTTTATAATTGAGAAGAAAAATGACTGTAGCAAAGTGTGTCTGGACTCCATTGGAGAACTTTGATATATTTTCAATGATTCCACCTCTAATCAAAGAAATAAACAAATATTTTTGTATTAAAGAATTTTATTTTGTATGTATCCTCAGGTTATTGTGCCTACAAAGGTAAAATATACAGCCAGGGACAGAGATGGGACGATGGATGTGATTATACATGCCAATGTATTGATGCCCTTAGAGGTCGTTACAAGTGTGATTACAGGTAGGGTGAAAGGTCATATAGCAAATAAAATGAGATGAATTAAATCAAAATATTCATTATATATCTAAATTTTAGTAAAATATAAGACTCTCCTTTTCAATTATTTCTCAAAACCAGGTTCCAGTGGTGTAACCTCATTAGCTTTTATTTAATCTTTGTATTAAGGAGTTTACACTACACAGACATCTATCTTTAAGATCAAGATAAAAAAAATAATAAAAAAGAATGGTGACTTTAAAGTTGTTTATCAATGACACAATATTCTATGAATATTTTATATTCCAGATGCCCACAATACTACAATCTACCTGCCTACTGCCACTACGAACAAGATCCCAGTGATACATGCTGCCGAAAACCTAAATGTGATCCAAGTCAGACAGTCCAACCACGAACCACACCTTCCATTTACAACAACCTAGGACCAACAATTGCACCAAACAAACCTAAACCAACTGGTAATTATTTTGAAGAATTTAGATTTCACATTGATTTTTTTTTGTATTTAAAAATTATATAGAGTGATATAACAAAAGATTGACCTTTCTTGTATCATGTATTATAAATTCAGAAAATTATTGCAATTTGTTTTTAAGGCAACTGGTTTATTTTTGCTATAATAATAACTCCCATTCTGATATTTGATACTTATATCTTTTTGATGATTTTCCTGAAATCGCAATTAATTACCTTGCATATGTGTCTAAAAATCACCATTATAAATGCACATAATAATATCTGAATTTACAATAATAAAAGGTTGACTTTTCCAAGTGGAGTTATTTCTCGTATTAATTAACATATTTGGCATTTTAAATTCATTGCTCTTTATAAAGATAAACTTATACTGTATTACTCATATGAGGTTTTGTGGCTGAGTAGTCCAAGTAAAGTGGTCATTAGCCTGTCAACACTGAGGTTATGAGTTAGTACCATGCTCAAGGCAGTTGCAGTCAACTTTGATCTAAATTGTCTCGGATTGTCAATTTTCCCAAATAATGTTTTTTAAAAATTTTTTGCTTACAGATATGTGTATTTATAAAGACAGGACCACACATGCTCAGGGTTCAAGCTGGGATGATGGCTGTGACCTTCACTGTACATGTGAAAATGCCACCATGAACATCTACCAATGTCAAGCCAAGTAAACAATTTAATTATTGTTGAATTATTTCTTTTGAATAGTATACTGTAAATGCAGAAATTATTGCAATGTTTTTATTATTGCGAAAAATGTGACTGGGTTATCATCACAATAGTTAAAACTCGCATTTTGAAATTTTCTGTATAAATCAAATAGTGTTTTTCTGAATATTGCAAAAATTAAAATCTCATTTTAGTCTGAAATGACAAAATCGCAATAATTAATGCACCCAATAATTTTTGAATTTACAGTACATAAAACACCCTACTCTAAAAGTGGAGGCTATATTGTAATCCCCAAGTCCATCTTTCCTTTTTGTCCAACAAATACTAATTCATTATAATGAAATTAAATAACTTGTGTTGATATCAAGCAATATACAATGCTTACTTATGTTATGGTACCTAAAATTAGATTGCAATTAATGTTTTTCACAATTTAGAAATCTTATTATGATTAAATGGTTCTTTCAGATGTAAACTGTTCCAACAACTTCCATCTCAATGTTCATTGGTCAGGGATCCTGTTAACAGATGTTGTTATGTTCCAAGATGTGTTGCCACAGGGACCAACATTCCATTGAATCCATATTACAACACTTACAATGGATCATCTAATGTAACACCACAACCAGGCAAACTGAACATCATTCCAGTGGGACAATACAGTGTTATATCTGGTAACAATTGGCAAAAACCACAAGGATCAGTATTCACTGGAGTAGGAGGTAAATGTATTGTTATATATTCAGTTTTAATTATCATAGACAACAAGAATCAATTTACACTGGAGTAGGAGGTAAATGTTATGTTACATCAGGTTTAATTATACATTTTTTACAACCTTTGGAAGTTTTTATGCCCCACCTACGATAGTAGAGGGCCATTATGTTTTCTGGTCTGTGCGTCCGTCCGTTCGTTCAGGTTAAAGTTTTTGGTCAAGGTAGTTTTTGATGAAGTTGAAGTCCAATCAACTTCAAACTTAGTACACATGTTCCCTATGATATGATCTTTCTAATTTAATTGCCAAATTAGACTTTTGACCCCAATTTCACGGTTCACTGAACATAGAAAATGATAATGCGAGTGGGGCATCCGTGTACTATGGACACATTCTTGTTTGTTGTAAATTAAATTGATTTTTTTGTTTGTAGGATTTGGAGCATGTGTATACAAGAATGTTGTGTATAAACAAGGACAGTCTTGGGATGATGGATGTGATTATGTGTGTACATGTGCTGATGCATCCAAGGGACAATATAATTGTGTATCAAAGTAAGTATAGAGAAAATATCCTCCCATCATGTGCTTGTGTGACACTACATGCATTCAATTAAAACTAAATATTAAAAATCAAAATGTGAAAGTATAAATTCAAAATGTGCAAGTATAAATTCAAAATGTGCAAGTATTCTATAGTACAAGATGAATTTCAAATTGTGATAAAATGTATACAAAATTCATTGCTGCTAATTTGCCAAATAATACAAACAAACAAAAAATATTGTAAAAGAAACTTCAAAGATGGTTGACCTCATTTGATGTTTATTTTTGTTCACAGATGTCCACAACTTCCTAATCCACTACCAAGCTATTGTCAGAAAATATCCATACCTGGTCAGTGCTGTGTAAATGTAAAATGTGACATTCCTGGGGTATCATATAAACCACCAAGTGAAATCTTAGCTACTGCAGCACCAACAAATTCATTTGGATTGATCACTAATAGACCAGGCATTATTATGGTTGGAACCCCAAAACCAACAGAAACACCTGCTTTGCCAGGAAATGGCTTCCCTATCCTTCAACAACAATTCTCTCAAGTCAGAAGTAAGTACTAAGTACATTGGAGTAGGAGGTAAATGTAACGTTATATTGTCCCGCACTATTCTCAACAAAACAAAACCATTTATGATTATTGTAATTTTGTTCAATATTTACCATTTTCTATTTGATTAAAAAAGTGCAGAAAGTTTGTCTTGATTCCAAATCATAATTATGTATATTATATTATCAGGTCAATGTATATTCCACCAGAAAGCAGCTGACGGAAAAGCAGAGAAATACTTGGTGTATAACCAAGGAGAAACCTGGAAAGATGGATGTGAATTCAGTTGTCAGTGTATGGATGGAAAGACTGGATACTACTACTGTGATCCTTTGTAAGTGTTTTCATTTGCCTTCATTATAAACCAACTTTTTTACATGTTTAGTCTTTAATACTTGCAGGCTTTGAGACCACTTATTTTGGCAGTTTTCTAATTTAATTGTTTAATATAACAGAAGATCAAAGTATGATATATTTTAAAATAATTTGTGTGTTATTTTTCTTCTCACGAAACTAATCACATGAGAAAATTAGTTTGTTAATACTGTTGATTCATTTATTTTTGTGGCTATCAATTTCTATGGATTGCAGAAAACTTGCCTTTTTGTGTATTTGTAATTTTCGTAGTTTTGCCAAAGTCTGTATACAATCTGAAGGAAAATTTGTATTTCATTGAACATTTGAATAGTGGTTCACCTGTTTCCACACAACCATGACAATTGGTATCAAACAAATAATAATGAATCCACAGTTACAGTATTTAATACAGATATCAATGACAAATGGAAATTAGATATACTTGGACATCAAACAGATTCATTAAATAAGATATGATGCAATTTATACCTTTGATATGTTGGTGAACAAAAATCATGAAAAATTTGAATTTTATTATCAGAATTAGACCTCATAATTTTTATTGAAACATTAAATACTTTATAGCCTATGGTTGTCTTTTATTCTAACAAGATATATTTTAATATTTTCTGACCTTTTTATATAACTTGACTTTTTGAAGAATGATACATTGTTATTAAATTAAAAATAAGTAATAACATGATAAATCCTTGAATGGTTAAATTTTCTGAAGAATATTTCTACCCCAAAACAAAGATATCACTTTGAGAAGTCTTAGGTAAAAAAAAGCTGAAGGTGGGAAATTTGTTAGCTGGTTTAAATGGTACACAGTCTGATTTAAACATGTTAAAAGTGCTTTTTAAAAATTACAAGAAAATCTTTAGGGTAGGCACTTAGTTAAAATTAGGAAAAGCAGAAATACAGGTATTTTTGTTTAGGCCTTTAATATTCACTGTTTTTTAACAATTAATTTCTCAAATGAACATATTACAGATGCCCTGTATATAACAACTTACCATCAAACAAATGTTACCTATCAAGAGTTGATGGACAATGTTGTAACCAGCCTAGATGTCAATTGGACAATGGTCAGGTAGTCAACCCACTGCAAACACAGACCAAATATACCATCATCGGAACACTGCCAAATGGTTACACTGGATTTGGTCCAAACTACAACTTCTCTAGTACATTAGTGGGTGGTAACTATCAAAGTCAAAGTGGTGGAAGAAATGGTAAGATTTCATAATAAGAATTGAAAAAACATTTATCAATCTTTAAAGAACTTGTTTTTTTCAGCAAATTCACCCATAGAATATTTAAAATGGGCAGAATGTCTTTAGTTAGGAAATTCACCTGTGGAAATTTTTCATTCAGCAGATCGTGTTTGCTTAGTAATTTAACCCATTGTGATACAATTGTACAAAAGTAAGATCAAACATTGCTTATAGTGACAACACATCTTCATAGCTATCCAATGACCAGTATTTCTTAGCTCGCCCATCATTTTTTCAATACCTTCCGGCTTTTCAAATAACCCCAGGAATTCATCAAATGACATATTTTCACCAGTATTTGAGTTCCATGAGACTTTTACTGTCTTCATTGATAAAATTAAGGATTCATAAAAAAACTAACTTAATGTAATAAGATAAAAAAAAATCACATGTTATCCTGTTTTTAAAGAATTCGCCAATTAGCCTCCTTCTAAAGCAATGATAGAATATGGGGTCAAAAATTCAAATGAACAAAATTCTGAAAAAGACATTAAGAGCTGTACATATGGCATACACTCTTCTGTTCTTGAAGACTGTAATATAACTCTTGATGTATATTGTGGATTAGTTGTTATTCGTGGGATACTTTATGTCATCAATTATATAGGTATAGGGGATACAAATTTCCCATAAGCTTTATGTCATGAATTTAATGGGTATTTCCCAATTTCCATTCTCAAATTCATAGGGGAGAAAAATTTCCCATAAGCTTTATGTTAAATGTATCAAATAGGTATATTCCCCATTTCCATTCTCAATTTTATAGGGGATACACATTTCCAATAAGCTTTATATCATGAATTTAATGGGTATTTCCCAATTTCCATTCTCAATTTCATAGGGGAGAAAAATTTCCCATAAGCTTTATGTTAAATGTATCAAATAGGTATATTCCCCATTTCCATTCTCAATTTTATAGGGGATACACATTTCCAATAAGCTTTATGTCATGAATTTAATGGGTATTTCCCTATTTCCATTCTCAATTTTATAGGGGATACACATTTCCAATAAGCTTTATGTCATGAATTTAATGGGTATTTCCCTATTTCCATTCACAATTTTATAGGGGATACACATTTCCAATAAGCTTTATGTCATGAATTTAATGGGTATTTCCCTATTTCCATTCTCAATTTTATAGGGGATACACATTTCCAATAAGCTTTATGTCATGAATTTAATGGGTATTTCTCTATTTCCATTCTCAATTTTATAGGGGATACACATTTCCAATAAGCTTTATGTCATGAATTTAATGGGTATTTCCCTATTTCCATTCTCAATTTTATAGGGGATACAAATTTCCCATAAGATTTATGTCATGAATTTAATGAGTATTTCCCTATTTCCATTCTCAATTTTATAGGGGATACAAATTTCCCATAGGCAGATACAGATGTTGTTTAAATACATAAAATCAAATACCCACGAAAATTTTCCCTCATCCTCAAAAATGTGATAGTAACACACAAAAATAATGATTCCACAGTATGTTTGTTTATATATTTATCTTTAATTCAATTTAATATTCAGAACTGTAAATCATGTATCTAATAAGAAATTAAATCATTTTGTTTTTAGTTTGTATATACAAAGGAAAGATTTACAAGCAAGGCCAACAATGGAGTGACGGATGTGACTTCGACTGTAGATGTGACGATGCTAGTAGGGGAGCCTTCAGTTGTACTCCAAGGTAACAAATCATGTTTACTTGTTTCCATGACAATAAAACAAATCATGTTTACTTGTTTCCATGACAATAAAACAAATTATGTTTACTTGTTTCCATGACAATGAAACAAATATTTTTAAGGATCAAAATATTGTATGACTCTTGCATGAATAAGATTCAGTGTTCTGTTGAATACAAATTGTAACTTATTTATCTAAGAATGCTCATTTAAATTTTATCTCTAATGCGAACTTCAAATATCATGAATATAGATATAAGAAGATGGGGTATGAGTGCTAATGAGACAACTCTCCATTAAAGTCACAATTGTAAACCGTTATAGGTCAAAGTACAGTCTTCAACACAGAGCCTTGGCTCACACCAAACAGCAAGCTATAAAGGGCCTAAAAAATTACTAGTGTAAAACCATTCAGACAAATATAGTAGATTACAATTTTATAATTATTTCCTCTTGATTAATTGTGAAATAACTCATCTGCTAAGGTTGATGTTTGTTTCTATAAGGAGTTTTTGTTGAGCAGAAAAACTAATAACAAAAGTCTGAAAATGGCTTTTTGTCCAAAAATTAAGCATTGATTTTCAACTTGTAACATAGAATATAAAATAGACCATCACTAGGTTCTTAAATAGACCTAGAATATAAAATAGACCACCACTAGGTTCTTAAATGGACCTATTTGAAATACCTTACTGCTAAGTAAATCAATTTCTTTATCAGAATACATCAAGCCAATATATTTGGTGGTGCTGCTGAAACAGTAATTAATTTTTCCTTTTTTCATATCTATCAGCTTCTTAAAAACCCAAGCCACAAGATATGCAACTTCTAAAACCTGTAATCATGATGGAAAACATTTGACTAAAACTGAGGTTAAAAAACATTAAGATTTTATGAATTTTACTGATTTTTTTTCTTCAGATGTCCAACCTATACATCACTGCCATCCTTCTGTGAACTTAAAAAATCTGACCGTGACTGCTGTGCCCGACCAGTTTGTCACAAGCAACCTGTCACATTAATCCCACCAACAACAACGACTGCATTACCAACACGTCCCTCATGCTCTTGGTGTAATGATGCACTAGACAACTGTAAATCTTATGGACAATCTGCCTGCGAAGGCGCATATAAGCCATGGGCTAGACGTAATTGTGCTCATTACTGCAACTTCTGTGGTAAGTCTTAAGACTTAAGAAGATAATTTTTGCCGAGCTTTCTTTAATGTCTGTGGTAAGTCTAATGACCAAAGAGTATGTATGTATACCAAGGTTACAATGGCAATCAGCCTTTTGTTCCATACTGATACCTTCAAGTGAGGAAACTTGGGCTATACATCTTACTTAAATCTTAACTGTTAATTAGAGCTATTATAATATACCATATTGGTTTTTTATGACCTTCAGTCTTTAATTTCAATAACAATTTTAAAAAGCATAACCCCAAAAATTATCCACCATTAGAATTGATTATATTACTTATTTGCATAATGTTGAGCTGAAACCTTTTTGTGTTCCCAGATTGTAGTGCTGCTCCAACAACAACAGTAGATCCTTTTACCGATCCTTCATGTATTGACAAGTTAGATAACTGTGCCGACTTTGGAGACGATGCATGTACAGGAATATTTCAATCATGGGCTCTTGATAATTGTCCAAGACAATGTGGATTATGTAAGTAAAAACTACTATGCGATATGGGCTTTGCTCATTGCTGGTGGCCGTACAGTAATCTTTAGTTGTTAATTTCTGTGTCATTTGGTCTCTTGTGGAGAGTTGTCTCATTGGCAATCATACCACATCTTCTTTTTTTTATATCATTAGGTAATCCTTTAAAAATTCTGTGATTGATGTTGCATTGTATTGTTGGGTAGGTAGATAGGGATTTTTTTTTACAGTGCCACATTAATTGGATACCACCAAGAACAGACTAAACAGTAAAAGTAATAGTAATAAAGACAAATAAAGGAATACTGTCTGACTTTTACATCCTTTTTAACTGATACCTGGAATTTTTCAATATGTTGAAAAAAATTAATTTGTTTAAATATTTTCTTCACAAAGGAGTAAGTTCGGCAAGGGCCATATTTGGCCCCAATTATAAAGTTCATAGTTACAAGACAATAAATGTTTTAAGTTGCCTTAAAGACATGTTAGAAAGTTAAACAGAACTGTTTTTGTCAAAGTTTAATTCTAACACGTTGATTTTTACATCCAAAAAAGGTCAAGATAAGGGATTTTGGTGAAATTTGACAAAATCAGCTAGATTTCAACCAAATAAAGGATCAGGAAACATAGAGCGCAGGCGTCGACAAGCTTAAGATTCAAATAAGACATGTGAAATGTCTTCACAAACATTATTTTAAAAGATCTTTGTTGTCGACGTATGCGCTCTATGTTTCCTGTCCAATAATCTATGGAAATTTACCCATTTTCATTGATTTTTTCGTGAAAAATCAATATGAGTACAACTTGTGACGTCATAATGAAACGCAAAAACGGAAAATTTTCAACAAAATGGTTTATATCATAGCAAGTCAATGTATTAGCTATAATTTATCGTGATATTGGTCGATAAATCCAAATTTGAAATTTACGCTAAAAAAGGGGGCCATTTTAGGACTTTATCGAACATACTCCTTTCTCCAGATCTACATAAAAACAGATCTTAACAATTAGTCATCAGCTTGACACAAATTGTTTTATTGTGTAAGCGCTTTTAAGTGTCTTTGACACTCACTTCTTGTTTGCAAACACCTCAAGTTACAAGCAGGTATGCTGAGTAGACAACACATGCAACTTATTGTATTGTCTTGAATCACACCAAACAGAACTGCATTTTGCTCTTGGAAATTTATATTGTTCCTTCATTATATACGTAAGTTATCATTTCATGCATTTCAAAACAATTAATATTTGTTTTTCATGAGTCTGATTGTAGACAATTATTCTTACAGGTTATCAACTACATTCAACTGTTTCAAATAGATGTGCAGACAAACAAGCTGTAATTTGTAGCTCCCAGAAAGATGTTATATGTTCAAATGAAGCATACAAACTTTGGGCTGATGACAATTGTCAAAAGACATGTCAACGTTGTCCAGGTAATTGTTTTTATATACATTCTGTCATTCCATAATTCTGTCATTCCATTATTCCATCATTTGATCATTCTGCAAAAAACCATTATTCTCAATTTTTGTCTAAACATCTTCAGATATATTGGGCTGATTTCTTGTATGTGAGTTTACCATGTTGAATTACAGATCAAGTTTAAGTTTCATTCTGCTCTGCTTATTTTTGCTGAAATTACCAACTTTGGATTTTGATAAATTGTTGAAATTCACAGTTATATAGACTTTTATTCTAAACTCCTTCAGACAGTGACTGATTTAGTGTATGTGAATTAACCATGATGTGTTACAGATAGAGTTTGAGTTTTGTTCTGCTGCTGATTTTAGCCTAAATTAAAAAACACAGTTATACAGCCTCTTTTTTTCTTTACGCCTTCATATTTTGCACTGATTATTTATATGTGAGTCTATTATGACAAGTTAAAGATCAAGATTTTGTTTCCTTCCGCTACCCTGAATTTCCTTATGTTTCAACACTGCCTGTTTTATCTGCAGTACATCCACTTCCTGTTTGCTGATATTTTGAAATTTAACTACTCATTGATCAAGGATATTTTTCATCAAACTAGAATTGGTCTTATGAGCAGGGAACCATCCACGCATGCATGTGTCTCCATGTGTTGTTGGAATAACATATTATTTAATTTTTTGAGACTGGACCATTCGTGTCTTGCTGACACATCTAGTTTATACTTAGATATTTCCAAGTATGCATTTTTTTTCAAAGGAAGTGAATGAAGAACTATGCAAATTGCAATAAATGAATCAATAGTCCTTTCTTTACATTTAGTATTAATATGATAAACTGATAAGCATATATATAGATTTTACTTTTAGGTAATTAGGGCCCCGCCTTTAGGCAGGTCGCCCTATAGTGATCAGTCTGTCCGTCCGTCCGTCCGTCCGTCCGTAACACTTTAACTTTGTGTCCGCTCCATATCTAGAGAACCATTATGATTTCATACTTTATACTTTACATGTTTATTAACCACCACCAGAGGGTGTGTCATGATGTATGTACAACTTCCTAGGTCAAAGGTAAAGGTAAAAAAACTGGTGGGTCGCCCTATAGTGATCAGTCTGTCCGTCCGTCCGTCCGCTATAGTGATCAGTCTGTCCGTCCGTCCGTCCGTAACACTTTAACTTTGTGTCCGCTCCATATCTAGAGAACCATTATGATTTCATACTTTATACTTTACATGTTTATTAACCACCACCAGAGGGTGTGTCATGATGTATGTACAACTTCCTAGGTCAAAGGTCAAGGTAAAAAAACTTTGGTTTCAGTTGACAACCCTGTGTCCTGTGGTGAAGATCGTGTCCGCTCTATATCTTGAGAACCGTTATGATTTCAAAGTTTATACCTGAAATGTATATAAGCCAATATCAGAGGGTATGTCATAATTTATGTACAACTTCCTAGGTCAAAGGTCAAGGTCAAAAACTTTGGTTTCAGTTGACAAACCCATGTCCTATGGTAACGATACAATTTTTTAATGCACATTATTTACAGCGGGGCCCACAGAGATGGCTCCCATCTCAATGATATCTAGTTTAATTTAATATCAAATTATCTAGCTGTGTTTATACTTGTAGGACAAGTAGTAACAACACCAACACGTAAGTTAACTTTCAATAGTAATTTTAACAACAGTTTTATCATTTAACTATACACCATCAACTTTCATTAACATTAAGATTAAAATACCTTTATACTTCCATTTTGATTTCTTTACTTACCTTAGAAATTATGAGTCCTTAACTTCAATTTTGTGTAATGAGTCCTTAACTTAACATTTAAATGATGAATCTTTTAGTTAACATAAAAATCAGTGGCGATCCAGGGTGGGGTTCTGGGGGTTTGACCCCCACTTTTTTTGGACGATCAATGCATTTGAATGGGGACATATAGTTGGAAACACCCCCTCCCCCCCTTTGTCCTGGGTTGAGACCCCTCCCCCCTTTTTTAAAATGGCTGGATCCGCCCTGTAGATTTTGAGTCTTAAATATAACAATTACATATAAATAATGTGTCTTTTAGATAACAATTACATATAAATCATGTGTCTTTTAGATAACAATTACATATAAATCATGTGTCTTTTAGATAACAATTACATATAGATCATGAGTCTTTTAGATAATAATTACATATAAATCATGTGTCTTTTTGATAACAATTACATATAAATCATGTGTCTTTTAGATATCAATTACATATAGATCATGTGTCTTTTAGATTACAATTACATATAAATCATGTATCTTTTAGATAACAGTTACATATACATGAAGTACTTTTGATAATTACCTATATCTTTTGAATGTATTAAAGCTAAAGGTTGTACATTTAATGGAGTTGCTTACCAACATAATGCTCAATGGAAGGATGGCTGTGACAAGAACTGTACTTGTGTCAATGGCCTATACAATTGTGTAGATGTGTAAGTTAATGTTTTGCATAAAAGCTTGATAAGTAATTTTCAAATGAGTTCAGGTATGACTGCAATCATAATCAAACTAAGGGACAACAGTTTCATATTCATTTGCTAAAGGGAAAGATTTTACATTTGGAGATGTGTAAACTCATGTGATTTATGTGACACATTTGCCTATTTTGTGAACCTTGTATATATAGTAAAAGAAATTCTATGCATCTCCATTTTATCCAGTCCTAAGAAATTTTTAAGCCATTCACATTTTAAGAATATCAAATCATGAATTGCAAAGCTAAATGCAGAATTAATATTGCCAATTCTACTGTCAGATTCCATATGTTTTCCTAATTTTGAATTTGACATATTGTATCTTATGAACCACTCACACAAAAAAAATTGAAATATCTAAGAATGAATTTCAAACAGAAAATTATTGAATCTACTTTTGATTGCAGATGTCCAAAATATCCAAATCTTCCACCAAACTGGCAGCTAGTGAAATCTCCTGGAGAGTGCTGTCCTCATGTTGTCATTGGAGTTGGTGAACGTGAGTTTTCTTTTAACGATATAATATATATTGATTGATTGTTACTGTTTAACCCTACTTTACCACACTCTTGGCTAAATGATGGTGGCTAGTTTTTACTGGTGAAGAAAGCTGGAAGGCTAGGAGAGAATTACTTACCTTTAAAGGAAAATTGAAAATCCTTGTCAATTAATTTTTGTGTCACAAGCCACATGCTTGGAAGAATTTGTAGAAGTCAGATGGAGTATAAAGTAAAATCACAAAAATACTGAACTTCGAGGAAAATTCACAACAGAAAGTCTGTAAATCAAATGGCAAAATCAAAAGATAAAACACATCAAATATCTGTTCCCTATAGTTTCAGCTGCTACATATACATTTATCATTAAGAGCATGAAATTTTACAAGAATTCAGAAAAAATGAACAAAATTTGTTAATGTTTAAATGATAAATTACATTTCACAATATTTACTGGCTGATTCATATTTTTTATAACATTTTCTACATCTATCAATGTCATCATTCAAGTAAACAATAGTCTAAAATTGTTGTCTATAAGGTATATATTGTACTTGTACTTGTACAATATGAAGTTGGTAAAAATAATCTATTACATTGCAATTTAAACATCCTTACTTTCAGCGGTATGTAATTATGGTGGAAAGGAATATAGGCAGGATGAAACCTGGTCTGATGGTTGTCAGTTTAGCTGTGTCTGTAATGATGCCAAGGCTGGTCAATACCAATGTAAAGAAAAGTAAGTAATGTTTTTTTAAGAAAAAGAATTAAATTTGATATGGCCCATGGCCCCTATTTTTATGCCCAATTTATGGGCATTATGATTTCTGGTCTGTTTATCTGTTCGTCTGTCCCGCTTCAGGTTAAAGTTTTTTGTCAAGGTAGTAACATGTTGAAGTTGAAGTACAGTCAACATGAAACTTAGTAGAGTGGGGTGATCATTTTCGCCATATCTTTCCATGTTTTCTTCAGTTTATGTTCAGGTCTTTATGTTTTTGAAGTATACTGATATTTCTATATGAAGATAACTTCAAATGCAAAATATTCTTAGCTTGAAAACGTGTTTGTTTTGAGTAAAATCATCTGAAAAGTTGGATTAAAGGGTGTTTGAAATTTCCTAATTTTTTGTCAACGGAGGACACATATTCGCCGTTTTTACATATCTATTTAAAACTAAATAACTGCAGCTTTACACAATATTTATCAAATAAATTTCATTATAGACGAATAGAAGACATTTGAAAGGTGTAAAAGACTAAAATTTAGGGCAATCAGTCAAAGAATTACTAAGAAATGCTTCTTTGAAATTGTTTTTTCATTCAGGACATTGGCTGAAAATTGTTGCCCATTTTTCGGTCCTTTGCCGTAAGTGCCGAAATTTAGTCTCATTTTTCCATTTCAACCATCCTTTGAAGTTTTTACACCTCAAAATCATAAAACGGTGAAATTGTGTCCACGGCGAATATGAGCGCCCCACTCTAAACATGTTCCTCATGATGTGATCTTTCTAATTTTAATGCCAAAAAAGAGTTTTGACCCCAATTTCACAGTCCATTGAACATAGCAAATGATACTGCGATTCGGGCATTCACGTACTATGGACACATTCTTGTAAGCATAGAAATCAAATTAGGATTTAATGGCCAAAACCACTGTGAATCATATTTATTGCTATCTCAATTATACCTTTCCATAGATTCACCTGTCGGGCCAAGTGAGCTTTTCTCATCACTTTGCCTCCATCGTCCGTCGTCCGTTGTCGTCGTTAACTTTTACAAAAATCTTCTCCTCTGAAACTACTGGGTCAAATTTAACACAATCATCATTAGCGTATCTAGTTTAGAAAATGTGTCTGGTGACCGGGCCAACCAACCAAGATGGCCACCATGGCTAAAATAGAACATAGGGGTAAAATGTAGATTTTGGCTTATATCTCTGAAACCAAAGCATTTAGAGCAAATCTGACATTGTGTAAAATTGTAAAATCAGGTCAACTTCTATCTGCCCTTAAATTTTCAGATGAATCGGACAACCTGTTGTTAGGTTGCTGCCCCTTAATTTGTAATTTTAAGAAAATTTAGAGCAAATCTGACAAGGGGTAAAATTGTTTATTAGGTCAAGATCTATCTGCCCTGTTGTTAGGTTGCTGCCCCAGAATTGGTAATTTTAAGGAAATTTTATCGTTTTTGGTCATTATCTTGAATGTTATTATAGATAGACATAAACCGTAAACAGCAATAATGTTCAAGAAAGTAAGATCTAAAAATAAGTCAACATGACCAAAATGGTCCATTGACCCCCTAAGGAGTTATTGTCCTTTATAGTCAATTTTTAACAATTTTCATAAAATTTGTAAATTTTACAACTTTTTCCACTGTAACTACTGGGCCAAGTTCTTTATAGAGAGAGATGAATGTAAGCAGCAAGAACCTTCAGTAAAGTAAGATCTACAAACACATCACCATCACCAAAACACAATTTTGTTATAAATCCATCTGTGTCCTTTGTTTAATATTCACATAGACCAAGGTGAGCAACACCGGCTCTTTAGAGCCTCTAGTTTACATTGGTAGCATGCTGGTGCAAATTTCTAATTAAAATTAAAATTTATCTTTTCCCTTGTACCAAAGAAAAAGATGGAAACTATTTAACTTATGAGTAAATAAACTGAAATTAAATAGAAAAGTATAATTTCTAATTTCTTAATTCCTAAGGAATTTGTAAAGAAACATTTTATTCAGGTCTTATGTGTAAACATTATAAAATCCTTAGTCCTTAAGGAAATGGTCGCAACAGTATATCAAGCAATGAATCGCGTGATTTTAAGATGCCACCATACATGGAAATTTATTAAAAGGTTTGTAAAAAAACAAATTTCATACAGCTTGATTTTTTTGCTTTTTTATTTTGGCAACAAATATATGCTTACTTTTGGCTTTTTAATCCTTGCTTCAAAATTATAAAACGATTTTGTTTTTTATGTTAATGCATTTATCATGAAGCTTTTAATTTTTAAGTTTATGCTGTCCTGGCTTTTGTTGTATAAAATTTATACATTGCTTGATATTTTATGTTTCTATCTCTTAACGAAGTGATTGATATATTATGTATATTGGGGCACATTGTCCTCTCTTAATTCTTTTGGCTTTGAGTGTGCCTTGTAAATGTAATGCTTTTTTTAAAACTATTTTTTCTACTAATAAATGGGCTTAGTATGGGTTTTTTTTTGGCATTAAACATTAGATACAGTCTAAGGTTATAAATCAACTGTGAAACCATTTTTTTAATTGTAGGGAACATAGACAGAAGTTTTTTTGGGATCAAAAGACATATTTCCTGTTTCCATTCTCAATTTTTGTTATTAATTATGTCAGTTCAGAAGCACTGACTACTAAGCTGATTATAATCTTGTAAAAAATGATGACATTTAGTAGGTTGTGTGTCTGAAACACTTTTCTAGATTCATCTTCATCAAAAATGCTAAACCCAAGTCTGTTTAAGTACCAAAACTAGTGAAGAGCGAAATTACTAAAAGGGACCTAAAAGTAATTGCAAAATCCATCTAAGGTTGAATTTGCCTGGGGAAGTTGGAAACTAAGTTTCCTGATATTTTTTTAAAGCATTTGCTTATATTGTCATGTATGGCCATTTTGTTTATCATCAATTCAAATCTTTATTGCCAATATTCATAGTATGTGACACGACATACCAAAATGAAAACAAACAATAACAACAAGATCATTAATATACATAGTAGAAGTAAATATTTCAAGAGTCCCCTGTCAAAACAGAGTACACACATATCATTCTACAGTTCTTTCAAGATCGAGTAAAAGAAGGTGTTTGCTTGACTTTTCTATTAAAATTAAGTAAATTTGATTAAGCATTCCTCAAATGCACTATTTAAATGGACATTCACCCTATTACTTAGAAAATTTGCTATGCTAAAGGCTACATTACATGGGCTCCATTTTCGAAAGCAGTTATTCATGAAAAATCAGCACCCTTGCCATAACTTGATCCGTCTTATTACCAGTTTAAAGAAGACCATATAAAAGCAACAGCAGCTTACTGCTGTTCAATAGTCATAAATCAATTAAGCTTAAACAAATCCAGGTTTACACAGTTAATTTTCTCTTTAAAAAATTCTGTTTGAATGAATAATACAGGCCTCTCTTGCTTGTTTAAATATCAAAATACTTTTGTTAATTTAATTGGAGTATCCTATTTGTTCACCTTATTGTGTTTGCGGATCGGCAACAAGTATATATAGTGTTTCTTTCCACCAGGTATTAAGATATATCATAACTGGACTGATTTACAAAGCCCAGTATTTCTTATGGAAACAGTTTAAAAGAAACAATTTAGATTTTGACACTTTCTGTAAGATGTAGGGCAAATGCTTTTTCCAGCACCATCACGCTTTTGATTTAGTAAATGTGTACAATTTTAAGAAATGTTTGTTGTAAATCATGTTAGCTAAGATTATTGAGGTGAAATTATAGAACATATTAGTCCAATATAATTAGTTCACTTTAAAATTGATTCAAAATACTGCCATTTTATCAAGATAGAAATATAACTTTTAATGAAGATTTTGAAGAAAGTTTAATCATCTCATTGGTTCAGTAATTTATTGATAAGTTTTGTTGCTTTAATTGTGTTATTTTTTTTAAAGACAACAATTGTTTTTAACAAGATGTCTCTAACGAACACTTTGTAAGTTTCCAAATATTTAACAGTTTAAGTCTATTATTGTGTCATAAAAACCTACTGTGGGTTCATTATTACTTGTTGGATACCAATTTTCATGGATTTCTTGTTTAATGCAGAATCATTAATAAAATTGTTCAATAGAAGTACTGTAAAAATACAGGAATAATTTAGTGCGTTTGTTATTGTGTTTTTTTTTTTAATTAGCAGAAATGTAAGTTTATTTATTTCAAACTGCATACAGATATATGTATCAAATAACATAATGCAGGCAATTGCAATACTTACACAGTTCCATTATTCTTGGTATTCACAATAATTTCTGAATTTACAATATAAATTTTCTTTTGGAAGGAAATTGATTATCAATGAAAATAAATGAATCCACAGTAAGTGATTTATACAATCCTTAAATTATCACCTCTAGTTCTAGAAACTATCAGAGCTGTTATTTTGATATATTTTGTTTATTGTTTATTTATCAATTTTTTATTTTAGATGTCCAGTATGGCATTTGCCTGATGTGTGTACATGGAATCCAGCCAAACCAGGAAAATGTTGTAAACAACCAACTTGTCCAAAACCATATGTCATTACAGGATATCCAGATGCATAAATTTCATCAATTGTTCTTTTTAAATAAAGTTATTTGTTAACAGGAAACTTTTTTTCTATTCAACTTTACATGATTTTACTCATTTTATTGGTGAAATCACTGAGATAGCTATTTCAGTGGAGTGAATTGTTAACAACTGGTGTACTTATGTTGTTGTATAAACAAAAAAACAAACAAAAAAACGAATTAATTGGTGTTTTGAGTATAAGAATGTAAGTATATTTTTAAAATCTGAAATTTTCAATTATAGCTAGTCACAAGTTCAGTATGATAATATTTTATATATGAGAAGTTTTATTGCATTTGATAGACAAATATAAATACTACTTGGTATCTATAGTTTTTACAGTACAGGTTAAGAGTATCTACGTTAAGAAAAATAACTTGAATGTATAATTTGTACATGTAACATTGGAATAATATCACCATTACATTATCACATATACCTGTACTAAACATTTTTTTGAAAAGAATGGCAGCTGCTAAAACTAATGAAAGATACACAAGGCTTATTATTTGTTACACTAAACTTAGATTGCATCTACACAAGACACATCAGGGAGCTGAAATCAAAGCACTTGGAATGCCATAATCAAACATGAAGTTGGAGAATTTTAAAGCTAAAAATGAAAAAATAAACTAAGGCCATATATGCCTAGGAGTAAAATAAACTGTAGTGTTTTGGGTAATTGAAAATTGATATATTAACTGAAAATGTATGGAAAAGAAATGACCATATGAATGATATATCATGTCACCACTACTTGCTGGTAATACACTGGGAGAAGAAACGTCCACCAGCAATGGCATTAATCCCTTAGTTGTGAAATCTCACCAAAACAAAAAAAAAACATGATCAAGACAACGACAGTATATAAAACATTACAAAGAAAACCAAAGACTGAGCATGTCTATAAACCAGTTTGATCTCAGATGTTCTTAAAGTGTAAGCATGAGCTTACTATAAACCAGTTTGATCTCAGATGTTCTTAAAGTGTAAGCAGATTCTGCTTACATGTGGTATCTGTCGTGTTGCTCATGTTAGTACACAACCGGTTATAAGTCTTAATTTGGGCGTTATCGAGGTAACAATAATTGAAATTTTGTTATAATTCGTGAAACATATTCTACAAGGGTCAACTAACTCTTGATACCATAAGTCAAATTTTTGAAGGGATGACTTCAACTTGAATTGAAATTCTTATTGAAAGTTTACAATAGTAACCCTCATTGTCAACTTTAAGATTTAAGGCACGATATGAAACAGACGTTACGGTAGTTGTTGAAGATTTTATCTCATCTTATGCAGGATAGATGTGTTCAACATTGTCACTAGTTTGTGAGTTCTTTAGTCTGAATACACCATCAATATAGCGAAAATTGAAGGATAATGCTAATTTCTTTTCATTCTTCCATAAAAGCTCCTAAACTAAGTTGTCGGTCTCATATCAATAGTAAACAAGCCGACAAGAATTTTTCATTTGGGAATGCCGAACGTTAAGGGTAAACCACCAATAAATCTTTTTGAAATTGTAGAGAAAAACGGGAATTTGTGCATAACTTTCAGATGACACTTTTAATCTACAAGAATGATTATATTAGGATAGATAATTCTAATTCTATGAATAAAATACAAAATTGTTAGAGATATAGTATTTAATCAACTTTAATTCCATTTCAGATGTCCGAAATGGGAGCTTCCAGAAGTTTGCCACTGGAACGCAGCACCAGCGGGAAAATGCTGTCTTCGACCAGAATGTCCTGCTCCTTATGTAATAACTGGTTACCCAGACCTTTAGATGTTTCACTTGACATACGCTACTGTCAATTTTTAGAATAATTAATATTAAAAAGTATTATAGTCTATTCTATTTGTCTTTTTATATTTATTTATCAAAGGTACCAGGACTATAGTTTAGTATGCCAGACGCGCATTTCGTCTACATAAGACTCATCAGTGACGTCCATATCAAAATAGTTATAAAGCCAAACAAGTACAAAGTTGAAGAGCATTGAGGATCCAAAATTCCAAAAAAGTTGTGCCAAATACGGCTAAGTTAATCTATGCATGGGATAAGAAAATCCTTAGTTTTTTCGAAAAATTCAAAGTTTTGTAAACAGGAAATTTATAAAAATTACCACATAATTGGTATTATAAACATTATTTAAAGACAAATCCTTCTATTCAGATCTATCAATTATATCTTATTCATATTTTATTTTTACTTCAAAATAAGTAAATAAAAAAAGTGGGGTCAGCGACCTCGTTTCTGATTTAAATCGCCATCTTTTTCATGGAATTATGAAATCGGGACTTGTAGTTTTTAGCAGTGTAATATTTTTTTTAAAGTCCGTAACCCATAAATCTTGTCTGTTCTGTTAACCTAGTTGTTAGTACAAAGTATTTTAATAATAATATCATTTTCTGTGTGGAAAATAATATCGATCAGTTGCTATAATAGTTTTCCCGCCTTTTTTTGTTTTAAAAAAAATTGACCAATAATTTCTCGACGAGTATTCAATAGAATATGCGTTGTTTATATCTAAACAAAATAAGGAAATAAAATGTTGGGGTCACCGTTATGGACAAAATATATTTATGATGATTGGCGGGAATACGCAAATTCTAAAAACAACGTCGAAAGAAGTTAGGCAGTGTTGGGCGATATTCTTACAAATTAGGGACAAATCAAGTTCTTGTTATTTGCTGATTTGTTGATTGACAATAAATGCACTTTAATATACACATGATAAGACTTAGTTTTTCAGTCAGTACCACAGACACTTAAGTTAATGTAAATGCGGTGGTTGAAAACAATGCGTTGTACAAATGTATACATACGAATGCGTCTATGAACATTTCTATTCAGGTTAATAATAGTGTTTATGTGTTAAACAGAAATTCTTCTTAAAGATATTGAAGTATTAATATGTGAATATTGACAATAAAGACAGGGAAAGGGAAAAAAAATGTCTTACGATTTATATCATATAGTATGCTGAATTACTTCTAATATGAGCTTTTGTTGGTGTGTTTGTTGTCTGCTTACCCTACCTACCCTTTTTTTGTGCCTTTCCAAACACTTTTATACTTTTTATACCATGTTTGAAAAAAGCACTGTTAAAGGAAGACTGATTCCCTTGAAGTAACCAGCTAAAAAATGTTTGTTAAATAACCTACCTACCATTTTCGATTTATTTATTTTTCTGCAAATTACTCATCTTCAAACGAAATGACCGTTATAAGTAAAATTATTCTGACATTTTGTTTGAGGACTTGCGACGTTGTAATCAAAAAGATAATTAATAAATGCAGAAGCATATCTAGCATTTCTAATGAACGAAATATTTCCTTATTCTATTTTTTACAATTTTTTGTTAACGAATGGTCAGACCGATTATTTTAAGATTGCAAGGTATATACTAAATGTAAACGCACTAGTTCTTAAAAGATCGTAAACGCGAGATGTTTTTCAAAGATCGATTCAATTCCTTGTTAACGTGGTCTAATTAACATAATTTCTGTTTTGATTCATCCATAGGCATTTATGAATTAATCACAAGTATCGAAATGTTCCCTAATGTTGCTAGAACTTCCACCTAAGTATACTCATTCAGTTGTCATCCCGTGATTCTGATTGGAACTCTCTCCATCGGCTCATAGAGGGATAACTCTCATAAACGTTTCCAGTTCGCCGAACCCGCGACGTCATAAACCGCTGACGGCATAGTACTGTTGCTCTTGT
The DNA here is from genome assembly GCF_963676685.1 of Mytilus edulis. Taxonomy (NCBI): domain Eukaryota; kingdom Metazoa; phylum Mollusca; class Bivalvia; order Mytilida; family Mytilidae; genus Mytilus; species Mytilus edulis. The sequence continues at coordinate 35,994,583 of NC_092348.1, forward strand.
ATGTGCGCATAAACAATGGAGGGATTTGTCTTTAAGAAGTGTTTTATATAATTGGTCCATTTTTTATTTGTTCATCGTTGCTACAGGATCGTCTCTGAGGTTATCACCAGTCTAGTAGTCAGCAATTTTACGTTGACTTTAAATATCGATATGTTCATATAAAAGAGGGACGAAAGATACCAGAGGGACATTCAAACTCCTAAATCGAAAATAAACTGACTAAAGAATAAGCAGCACGAACACCATCAAAAACTAGGGATGATCTCAGGTGCTCCGGAAGGTTAAACAGATCCTGCTCAACATGTGGTACCCATCGTGTTGCTTATGTGATAACAAATCCGGTAAATAGTATAATTCAGAAGGTCACATTCATGAAAGGGCAGGGGATTGTAGTTACGACGTAAGGAACATATCCGATATCATTTGTGAAACGGTAATTCCATAAAGGTCAACCAACTCGTGATGGCGTCCGTAAAATTTACGAAGGGATGATTTAAACCACCATTTGGAACTCTTGGTTTAATAGCTTCCTTGGGAGCAGCAACCCTCTATCAAGAAAATCATGATAGGAAATGCAAGCACGGGAATATCGTATCAATTGGGAGATATATACCCCGTATGCAGGTGCTGCTGGAATGATGCTACTTAGAAATGGAAAGTTCACAATTGGAAAGCTGAAATAATCTCTTTTGTTGTAAAGTTTGTTTTCAACCGACCCTCATTGTTAATTTCTAGATGTAAGTCAAGGTATGAGGCCGACTTAACTGTATCTGTAGTATCCTTTATCTCTAGTTCGATGGGATAGATGCGTTCAACATAGTCACCAAATTTTGAATTATTTAGTGAAAGAACATCATCTATGTAGCGAAAAGTAGAGTTAAAGGATGTTGCTAACTTCTTATCTTTCTACCTAAGAAGTTCCTGCATGAAGTCAGCCTCATAATAATAAAGAAACAAGTCGGCAAGATGTGGTATGAATGCCAATGAGACAACTATCCACAAAAGACCAAAATGACACAGACATTAACAACTATAGGTCACCGTACTGCCTTCAACAATGAGCAAAACCCATACCGCATAGTCAGCTATAATAGGCCCCGATAAGACAATGTAAAACAATTCAAACGAGAAAACTAACGGCCTTATTTATGTAAAAAAATGAACGAAAAACAATATGTAACACATAAACAAACGACAACCACTGAATTACAGGCTCCTGACTTGGGACAGGCTTAGATTGTATATACTCTAAAACATCTTTGAAATTTTTAAGTATCCACATCTGATTCACGTCACCTCAAGAATAGGCAGTTTCACAATAACTTTGAAGCCCGTCTTTGATTGCTGGTAAAATAGATGTTAATAATTTAGAAAGAGGTTTCGTGGAGCGCTTGGAAGACCCAGCAATATAGCGTTGTTTGTAAGGACACTTTTGTAGTTTAGGTATCCAATACAGTGATGGAAGATCCAGTTCTTTATGGTTGAAATTCCAAAGGAACATAGAACAGACCTCTGGTTATCCAGGATTTCCTCTTTGGTAAGTGTCGTGAGGGTATATGTTGAGTTTTCAAGTGAATTGTCAATACCTAATTCGTTTATCAAGCAGTTAATGTAATGAGTTTTACACACAAAAACGATGTTGTTTGGGGTTTTATCTGAGGGGACAACACCATATTTGTCATGGAGGTAGGATAAGTGTTTTGCAACATTTGGGTTGTTAAAGATTGTCGTAGCATGGGCATTGATAGACCCATTCAGTTTCTTAATTCTGATTTCTATCAACGACCTGACTGCCTTAATCCATTCTGAAAGAGTGTCTGCGTCTTCCTTCTCGCTCTTAGCCAATTGCCTGGCATAATCCTCGACTGAATCCATCAAAATTTTAAAGTTGTATTTCCAATTGATGGATTTAGGCTCACGGTTTTTCGGACCTTTTGATAACACATTTCGTAGGGAGGTCACCGGTAATTACGTGGCCAGCCGGATTATATGTGAATTTGGAACTAGCACAAGTGTAATCAGGAGGTTTAGACTTGAAGTCGTCAATATTGAGATCCTGCAAAACCTGTTTGTAATTGAAAATTGTAGTTGCAATAGGTTTGGTATATGTATAAGAAATGATTGGTACAGATCTAGACTGGTCTTTAAAATAAGGCGGTATTTTCGATTGAAATAATTTATGATGAAGGATATTGCCTAAGTTGACGCCATCGAGACCTTTGTTGGCAAAGGAAAGAATAAGGAAAGATCTTTTCTCTTTTTCATCTTTTTACAATGTGGACTGGCTTGAAAAGTCTGTGACTTGCAATATCCGACATTATAGCTGTACGTTTGTATTGGTTTGAATGAGGGTTAGTAACAGTGGTTTCCAAACATAAATTAAACAGAGAATGAAGTTTAAAAAGGGGTAATGAATAAAGTTTCGTGCAATGTGATGAATACCTAACGGCTTTTGTATAAATGGCAGCAAGTCATTAATAGAGACATCATGCATAGTAGGTGATGTATAATGTCGATGACCATGACTGCGTCTATGTCGAGGAGTAGAGTTGAAATTATTCATCACATTCCTTTTCGTTTCACTGACGTATACCAATCCGCAAAGGTTGCACTCTAATCCGTAGACGACATTTATCGATTTACAATTCAGATCATCGTAACTTCTGGTGAAATATGACTTCTTGGTAAAATTGCTAGTGAATTCAGTATCTGTTATTAAAATTTCACAAGTTTTGCAGCCTCACATTTCGAAATGCTACAGTGTTATTGCGAGTCATCATAATTCAAAATGTCTTTAGAAGAACTGAACATGGCTGTATATGTGAAATACTGCAATTGTCACCAGTATGATGATCTGAATGAGTTGATTCAAAATCAAATCCACAAGGTAATTAAGAAATTGTTGAAACTTATTTATCCTACTTTTAAAATTTGACAATACATGTGCATAGCTCTTCTGATGTTATTTGAATAATTATAATGCAAACAAAACATGGCAGACACTCATTATTTTCATTTTTTTCAATTTGAATATCCCATATTTACATGATATATACCATTCACTAACAAAGATATGTCGCCTTTACTACTTTCATGTTCAAACTGTATAACAAAAATACTAGGTGACAATAGCTAAACTACTTCTTTATAACACGGCAATTAATTAGCTGCCATATTTGTTGACTCATAACAGACAGAGGCAAAAATAATTGACGATTATACGATATTTTTGCGTAAGAAATGATAAAATCTTGCACAGAAGACTTAGTGTATGATATATACTTGCATTAGTCTAAGAATTACAATAGATTACAGTAATTACATTATTTTGTTCCCTGTCACTCGTTTCATATGACTTTAAATGTGTACCATTGAATACATTCAAATTTGATTCTCATCCTTTGGTGGTTTCTGGCAGAGATTTTTACAAAATCGTGTGGTTTATTTGAGTTGTCCTTATATATCAGTCAAGTTATTTTGTTGTAAATTAGACCGCACGTTTTCTGGTTTAAATCGGTGAGCAAACTCATGGTGGGTCCTTTTATATCAAACTATAGTTTTTGCATTAAAGATGGCCGTACGGTTAGTTCTAATTACTTACTTCCACTTTGTGTTTTAACTCTTGTAGATAGTTGTCTCATTGGCAATCATATTACATCTCCTCATTTGTAAAGGAGTTTTCAGTCTAATGTTCCATAACAATATTTAAAAGCATAACCACCCAACATTTAAACCCTTAAGCCTCGGTCACACCTTAACGGATAGCACGAACGGACGCCTAACGGATGAAAAAAAAGTTGTCCGTTGACAAAATTGTTATCCGTTAGTAGTCCGTTGATGTACTGACCAAATAAAACGGACGTGTAACGGATGCATAACGGACACACACCGGATATGCAACGTACGAGAAACGGAAACGTACCGGACAGATTGGATGTCGAACGTACATCCAACGGACGAGTACCGCATAAAACGGACACCTAACGGAGGCGTACCGGATAAAACGGATGAACAAGAAATACGAAAAAATCAAAGGCGACAATAATAATACATGTAAATCGCATAAATATTCAAAATGTTTCTGTGTAACTGGTTTTGATTTGTACTTCAAAATGCCGCCAAAGGGCAGTGTCTGGCCTGGAGCTGATTGATTGTAAAGACGTGCTCTAAGATCGATTATGAATAATAAGAATTCATGAACCTTAAGAAATCTGACATACCAATAATTGGCATTTCTGACGCGAAATTTTCAATTGGCATTTATCCGTTTCAGATCAGTTCATCATTCGTTTTATCCGTTATGCGTCCGGTAGAAGTCTGTTTCTCATCCGTTTTATCCATTAAACGTCCGGTAGAAGTCCGTTGGTGAATTTATCTTCCAGACCTCCAACGGATGTATCACGGACACGGAAACGAAACGGACGTGTACCGTACAAAACGGACGCCTAACGGACGTTCAACTGACATTTTATCCGTTGGACGTCCGTTCAAAGTTTTGAACATGCTCAAAATTGTCCACCGGACAGAACGGACGTCGACGGATTAAACGTACGCTTAACGGACATGCAACGGATATGGACGGACGTCTAATAGATAAGAACGGACGTCTAACGGACATGAATGGATTGAAAAAAAAGTTATCCGTTAGGCGTCCGTTCGAGCTATCCAGTAAGGTGTGACCGAGGCTTTAGTCTCTGATTAAAGCATTTTGATAATGTGAAGCTTTCAGTTCTATTCCTACGTGAACACCGAATTCTTTCACAGGACAGTTGTGTGTTGACAAAATCAAGAACTGTAGTGCCTTTGGAGACAAAGCGTGTTCAGGATTATTTTATTCTTGGGCTCTTGATAATTTTCCTAAAAGCTGTGCATTATGTAAGTAAAAAAGTAAGGGAATAACAAATGGGGTGGGTTGGATGGGATTGATATTGGAACTCAAAGACGAATGGATATGAAATAAAAATAAAATTGTCCATTTGTCGATATCCATTTGACATATTATTAGGGAATCTTAAAGGATTTTAGTTTAGTCGTTGTTAAACATCTTTAAATGATATCTACACGATTGTTTGAATATCCATTTGTTTTTGATGTTTTGATGTATATTTGATGTATATTCTTGGAACCATCAACAATAATTCAGTTGATTTTAAAGTGATACATTGTCCAAACAGAGATTTTTTTTGGGACCAATATATGAAGGGTCTGGTAACTTATAGTTTCTTTCACGTTTGTCTCCCCTCAAAAGTAAGCGAGACATTGTTGTATTGTAGCCATTTCTCGGTTATAATATTGGTATATTATTGTTCTTACTAGAACTCTTCTGAGGATTACCTTTTGGTACTTTTAGCTCACTTTTCCTTTAAGTAAATGTAAAGTTTTGCCATCGCTTGGCGACCGTAAGGTCCGACCAGTGTTAACTATTTCAAAGATCTTCTACTCTGAAACTACTGAACAAATTTCAACCAAACTTAAGCTGAACGTCGTTATTACGGGGCGCCGAATGGGACTCTTGTGGTTTTGTACAAAATTCAATTCTGTCATAACAAAATCATTTTTGTCTTACAAAACTATGTGATACAGACTTGTTTTATGAGAACTTCAATTTTGTGATGACAAAATTCATTTTTTGTAGACAAAATTCATTTTTGTCATGACAAAAGTTAATTTTGTCAAAAAGGTATGCAAATATAAACTTATTTGCATACAAAATTGACTTTTGTTACCTGATATGGAAATTAAAGCACAAAAATCAATTGTGTGAGACAAGATTCAATTTTGTGAGACAAAATTCAATTTTGTGAGACAAAATTCAATTTTGTGAGACAAAATTCAATTTTGTCAATTTTGTCAATTTTGTCTCACAAAAGTAAATTTTGTGACGACAAAATTCAATTTTGTGACGACAAAATTCAATTTTGTGAATACAAAATTCAATTTTGTGAATACGAAATTCAATTTTGTGAAGACAAAATTGACTTTTGTGAGACAAAATTCAAAATTCAATTTTGTCTCACAAAAGTCAAATTTAATTTTGTCTCATAAAATTTCTTTTGTTACATGATATGGAAATTAAAGCACAAAAATCAATTGTGTGAGACAAGATTCAATTTTGTGAGACAAAATTCAATTTTGTCAATTTTGTCTCACAAAAGTAAATTTTGTGACGACAAAATTTAATTTTGTGAATACGAAATTCAATTTTGTGAATACGAAATTCAATTTTGTGAATACGAAATTCAATTTTGTGAAGACAAAATTGACTTTTGTGAGACAAAATTCAAAATTCAATTTTGTCTCACAAAAGTCAAATTTAATTTTGTCTCATAAAATTCTATTTTGTCTCACAAAAGTAAATTTTGTGTCACAAAAGTCGATTTTGTATGCAAATTAGTTCACAGAATTCAAACTTAACTAATTTGCATACAAAATTGACTTTTGTCGTCAATTTTCAAATAAGGTAACAAAAGTCAAGTCTGTGATACAAATATGAATTTTGTCATGACAAAAGTAACTTTTGTCCACTGAAAGATAACTTTGTATGACAAAATTTTAAATTTGTAGTATGCTACAAATTTTGTTAGACTGAACTCATTTTTGTTGAACAAAACTCACTTTTGGCCGTACAAAATTGAATTTCGAGTACAAAACCACAAGAGTCCCATTCGGCGCCCCGTAGTTATAGTCTTAAGTATAACTTGTGAGCTTTAGTGTATGTTTCGTCAAAGAACATGACCGCCATGGAAAAAAGAACATAGGGATAAAATGCAGTTTTTGGCTTATATCTCTAAGACTAAAGCATTACATGTAAGAGCAATTCGAACACAGGTTTACGTGTTATTAGGTCAAAAAACTACCGTCCCTGAATAAGACATCCGATTTTTGGGTTATTGCCCTCAAATTGATAATTTTAATGAAATTGTGCAGTTTTTGGTTATTATCTTGAATATTATCATAGATAAAAATAAACTGTATATAGTAAAAATGTTCAGCAAAGTAAGATCAAATGTTCAAAATTGTAAATCGCCTAAGATGTTGTATAACATAAATGATTTTTATAAATCTTTGTTAAGTAATGTTTATTGTTTATAGTATAAATCAATAGTAAACAGGTTGGGAACAAACCCCCTGTATGGTGATTATACCTCTATAGAGGGATAATCCTTCTTTAGAGGGATAAAATTATCCTTCTATAGAGGGGTATTTTTGTTTGCACTGGATTTAAAGCAAATTAGGGCAGAATGGCATTACCTAGTTATATTGGCTATAATCTCTAGCATTATATGCATCAACATATGCACTTTACTAAAAATTGGGATAACCAGTTTTCTGCTAAAGTGACAAAACTTGCAATCTATTGTAAACCTATCTGAACACCTGATCAACAACAAAAGGAATAGTTGATCTTTAAATTTCATGTTAAATCTAACAATAGAAATTCTGTTCAGTGAGGCATAAGTGAGTAGAATTTAACTGATCATCACAGCTTTCAATCATGGTGAACAATAGATTTTATATTTAGTCAGATAAGCATCAAACTGGGGATGTGCATATTAAATTAAGTACATTAATTGGTGCATCAACTGTTCCAGGTTACTGCCATAATAAGTAGAGAATGCCATTCTGCCCTATTTTGATTTAAATCCAGTCTAACCAAAAATACCCCTCTATAGAAGGATTATCCCTCTATAAAGGTATAATCACCATATAGAGGGTTTGTTCCCAACCTGGTAAACCTAGATATCTATTTTTAGTTCTTATATCGATTTACTTTAATTCGATTAACCTTTAAACATTACAACATTCTGTCGTTCCACTCGACACTCGCATTTATTCAATTTATATGTAAACTTTATCTTCAAATCATTATACCAGATTTAATAGGTTATTGAAGTTTTATTATATGTGATCGTAAAAACTCTTCTTATGTTTTAATATACATTTACGATCTCTTTTGTTATGAAATTTAACTCTCGTTCTCGACATTCAATCTAAACATGCATACGTCTAAAATATGAACTATTGGACAGTTATTGCAAAATTAATAAAGAAAGATATAGGAAAATTGATAAATGAGTATCAGTTACATGCAATTCTTATTTATTCGCATTATGAGAAGGAACTGTGCTTGGATTTCAGTGTAAATCACTATTCAGATATGAATTACAATTTCGAAATTGTTTCCCATGTGGAAGTTTTTGATACCCACAATTTACAAAATGGCCTCTTAAATGCATAGCGCATTGTTAATAAAACTTTATAACAAATTCTCAACTATGTTCTGGCTTTAAGATTTATGAAAGTTGATATCCTAAGCAAATATATTTCATTATGTGAATCTGTTTTAAACTTTTGTATAAGTGCTTCAAACAAAAATGTGCAAACCAGACCTTCTCTGACATAACAGTTTTATAGTTAGCTTGGTGTTAAATTTTTAAGAATTATCAATTTTCGAAAAACAATAATTGAAATCACAATTGTATTAAGTTAAGACAAATCATAAGAATAATAAAACAAAAAAGTTCAAAAATCATTTTCATAGAGACTACAAATTGAGCAACATAAACACAATAAGATCTTGGAAAGGCATTGTGTATGGTGACAAATTGCTCCCCCCCCCGATTTTTACCTGTTAATTCTCTTAATCATAGTAGGTATATAATTATTTGTCTTATATCAGTCAAAGCTTCTTTATTTTTATTTGGGATATTTTCAAGTTGGCATTTTGTTTACAAAGCAGTGAATTACGAAACATGCCAATTGCCTTTAGACATAGAAACTATATAAACAATCGTCAATTATATACATTTAGTATTCAAAATATAAATTGATAATCAAAGAGATTGATTTACCTTTAATATAAAATGATAATCAAAGAGATTGATTTACCTTTAATATAAATTGATAATCAAAGAGATTGATTTACCTTTAATATAAAGTTTAGACAATATTAAATTATCTCTGGGTTTATTATTGCAGGACATATAAGAACAACACCAACACGTAAGTTAACTTTCAATAGTAATTTTAACAACAAATTTGACATTTTGCCTATGTGTAATCAACTTTCATTAACATTAAGATTAGAAAAAAAACATATACACTTTCATTTTGAGTACGATAATTTCGACGTTTTGTAGGTTATTTTCACAAGGAACACAACTGTAAATGTTGTATACTGTAAAAACGAAGTCTGTGATCCTTTCTTTATTTTGCATCATTACAACGCAAATTTATGTATCAAACACATATAGTTTTTTTCAGAATAATCTATTGAGTAATTTTTAATAGATTTGATGATTTTAAGACAAACTTAAGAATGTTTTTTGCCGATTTAGTGTGCCTTTTATTCAAATTTTCTCCCATTTTGAAAAAATTCGATCAGTTATATTTCAAATAATAAATGAGATAAATGCATTATTTTTCTATTTTCAGTAGTTGAACGAGCCAAAGGTGGCAAAACTTTACTGAAATCTGTGACAAAAGCCATTTATTGTAACTTGGCCTTAAGTAAAAATTTATCTAAAAAACATATGATTATCATGATATTGTTATCTAAAAGACACATTATTTATATGTAATTGTTATCTAAAAGACACATTATTTATATGTAATTTTTATCTAAAAGACACACGATTTTTAAACGACACATGATCTATATGATTTTATATGGTAAGTGAACGATTCATTATGTAAGTATTATATAAAAGAGACATGATATATATGTTAAGTGGAGGATTCGTTATGTAATTGTTATATAAAAGAGACATGATATATATGTTAAGTGAAGGATTCATTATGTAATTGTTATGTAAAAGACACATGATTTATATGATTTTATATGGTAAGTGAACGATTCATTATGTAAGTGTTATATAAAAGAGACATGATATATATGTTAAGTGAAGGATTCGTTATGTAATTGTTATATAAAAGAGACATGATATATATGTTAAGTGAAGGATTCATTATGTAATTGTTATGTAAAAGACACATGATTTATATGATTTTATATGGTAAGTGAACGATTCATTATGTAAGTGTTATATAAAAGAGACATGATATATATGTTAAGTGAAGGATTCGTTATGTAATTGTTATATAAAAGAGACATGATATATATGTTAAGTGAAGGATTCATTATGTAATTGTTATGTAAAAGACACATGATTTATATGATTTTATATGGTAAGTGAACGATTCATTATGTAAGTGTTATATAAAAGAGACATGATATATATGTTAAGTGAAGGATTCGTTATGTAATTGTTATATAAAAGAGACATGATATATATGTTAAGTGAAGGATTCATTATGTAATTGTTATGTTATGTAAAAGACACATGATTTATATGATCAGTGAAGGATTCGTTATGTAATTGTTATATAAAAGAGAGAGACATGATATATATGTTAAGTGAATGATTCATTAAGTAATTGTTATCTAAAAGACACACGATTTATATGTTAAGTAAATAATTCATCATGCTATTGTTATATAATCGACAAATGATCTATATGTTAAGTAAAGGATTCATAATGTAATTGTTATATAAGAGAGACAGGATTGATATGTTATGTAAAGGATTCATCATATTAATGTCATCGCGTTGCAGGCCGAAAAACGTTGAATTTTGAGGGTGTTCACTACTAACAAGGGAACAAATTGATTGTTAGACAAAACAATGAAGTCAGTGATCACCTGATTATTTTGTATCAGTAAAACAGAAATGTATGTGTCAACTACATATAGGTTTTTAGAAAAATCTAAGGAGTAGGTTTTAGAGATTTGATGTTTTCAGCTAAATAGAAGAATTTTCGTAAATGGATTTTTGTAACTATGATTATGTAATTAAATTATGAATCAAAATAAGGGGTAAGGGGGCAAAAGATCTTTTGATCCTATATGTATACAGTAAAGATTCCAAATATCTTACCAAAAAGTCAAAAACAAGAGTATCAAACAAAATATAATTTCTTAAGAATCCTGTTACTCCTTTACCAAAAGCTAATGCTGTACTTTCTACTTGAACTTGATTGTTTGGCAGTTACTCGGGAGAAATCAATGGTTTGTCGAAAATGGCATTCTTGAAAATTAAAAAAGTTTGAAGAACGTTTAACAACTATATCTTTTGAATGTGTTACAGCTAAAGGTTGTTCATATAAAGGAGTTCATTACCAACATAATGCTGAGTGGAAAGATGGCTGTGACAAAAACTGTACTTGTGTCAACGGTCGCTACAATTGTGTGGATATGTAAGTAATGTTTTAGCTCACCTGGCCCATAGGGCCAATTGAGCTTTTCCCATCACTTTGCGTCCGGCGTCTGTCGTCGTCCGTCGTCCGTCGTCGTCCGTCGTCGTTAACTTTTACAAAAATCTTCTCCTCTGAAACTACTAGGCCGAATTTAACCAAACTTGGCCACAATCATCATTGTTTAGAAAATGTGTCCGGTAACCCGGCCAACCAACCAAGATGGCCTCCATGGCTAAAAATAGAACATAGGGGTAAAATGCAGTTTTTGGCTTATAACTCAAAAACCAAAGCATTTAAAGCAATCTGACATGGGTAAAATTGTTATCAGGTCAAGATCTATCTGCCCTGAAATTTTCAGATGAATTGGACAACCTGTTGTTGGGTTGCTGCCCCTAAATTGGTAATTTTAAGGAAATTTTACTGTTTTTGGTTATAATCTTGAATATTATTATAGATAGAGAAAAACTTTTAAATGCAATAATGTTCAACAAAGTAAGATTTACAAATAAGTCAACATGACTGAAATGGTCAGTTGATCCCTTTAGGAGTTATTGCCCTTTATAGTCAATTTTTAACCATTTTTCGTAAATCTTAGTAATCTTTTACAAAAATCTTCTCCTCTGAAACTACTGGGCTAAATTAATCCAAACTTGGCCACAATTATCATTGGGGTATCTAGTTTAAAAAATATGTGGCGTGATCCTGCCAACTAACCAAGATGGCCGCCATGGCTAAAAATAGAACATAGGGGTAATATGTAGAGTTTGGCTTATAACTCTAAACCAAAGCATTTAGAGCAAATCTGACATGGGTATAATAATCTATTAGGTCAAGATCTATCTGCCCTGAAATTTTCAGACAAATCGGACAACCTGTTGTTGGGTTGCTGCCCCTGAATTAGTAATTTTAAGGAAATTTTGCAGTTTTTGCTTATTATCTTGAATATTATTATAGATAGAGATAAACTGTAAACAGCAATAATGTTCAGCAAAGTAAGATCTAAAAATAAGTCAACATGACAAAAATTGCCAGTTGACCCATTAAGGAGTTATTGCCCTTTATAGTCAATTTTTAACCATTTTTCTAAAATCTTAGTATTCTTTTGAAGAATCTTCTCCTCTGAAACTACTGGGCCAAATTTAACCAAACTTGGCTACAATCATCAGTTGGGTATCTTATTTTGAAAATATGTGGCGTGTCCCTGCCAACCAACCAAAATGGCCGCCATAGCTAAAAATAGTACATAGGGGCGAAATGTAGATTTTGGCTTATATCTCTGAAACCAAAGCATTTAGAGCAAATCTAACAAGGGATAAATTGTTTATCAGGTCAAGATCTATCTGCCCTGAAATTTTCAGACAAAATAGACAACCTGTTGTTGGGTTGCTGCCCCAGAATAAGTAATTTTAAGGAAATTTTTCAGTTTTTGGTTATTATCTTGAATATTATAAAAGATAGAGATAAACTGTAAACAGCAATAATGTTCAGCAAAGTAAGATCTACAAATAAATCAACATGACCAAAATTGTCAGTTTACCCCTTAAGGAGTTATTGCCCTTTATAGTCATTTTTTAACAATTTTCATAAACTTTTGTAAATTTTTAGAATATATTTCTACTGTAATTACTGGGCCAAGTTCATTATAGATAGAGATAATTGTAGCAAGAAGAATGTCAAGTAAAGTGAGATCTACAAACACATCATGATCACCAAAACACGATTTTGTCATGAATTTATCTGTGTCCTAAGTCATAAGAAACGAGTGACCAGTGAAAAATAATGTTCTTCCAATTCTTGAACCAATGCATACAAACATCATTAACTTAGTCTTCTGTGCACGAATTTATCATTTTTTTTCGTGTAAATTTCGTATAATCGTCAATTTTTTTTTTCAATCGGTCAGTGTTGTTGTGAAAATATGGCATGTAATTAAAGTTCGTGTTTTGAAGCCGAAGTTTAACGACTGTCACCTGTTTATCAACAATCGACAAAAAATCAACAAAAAGCATGAAAATTGAGCACGTGTTCAACATGTAAATTCAGTTAATAGCTTATTTTAAGGACATCCATGCGTATTGTGATCACCGGATTTTTACGAGATGGGTCACACTGAGGTCACTTTGCATACAGAAAATATGTCGGGGGAATTGCTTCCTGGAAAGAGTAAACTTCTTCTAAATATGAATAAATTAAAGAAATTTCTTCAGAAAAAAGTATATGTACATAAGTTTTATAATGAAAACTATCCATTGGGTTATAAAAAAACATATGCATTATTTTTTTTTGATTTGAGGTTTCTTATGACTTTAATATGCACATAGACCAAGGTGAGCGACACAGGCTCTTGAGAGCCTCTAGTTTACATGAAAGTTTGATTAGCTATTTAGAGTTGAGGTATGACTGCCATATTCATCAAAGTAAGGGACAACAGTTTCCCAACCATTTGACAGAAGGCAGATTTTACATTTGAAGACGTAAATGTATTTGATTTTGTGACTCATTCACTAATTTATTTCATTTAAGTTTGGGAAGAAATATTCACATTTTTTATCAAAACATGAGTTGCACATATTATATTGATTGCATATTCATTTATTTTTAATTTGACACATAGTGTCTTATGAATAAAACAAAACAGTCTTATATATTTATTTGTTATTTTGAAACCACTTACAAAATAAGAATTGAAATAAGAATACATTTCAAATATGCAATTATAAAATTAACTTTTAATTGAATTGTTGTAGATGTCCAATATATCCATATCTTCCACCAAACTGGCAAATAGTACGGCCAACTCCTAGAGGATGCTGTCATCAAGGTTATCTGATTGGAGTTGGTAAACGTGAGTTTTCATTTAACGATGTGTCAATTGATTGATCGAAAGTGATTAACCTAACTTTCCCACACTTTTTGCTAAATCATGGTAACTAGTTTTTTCCGGTGGAGAAATCTGGAGTGCACGAAGAGAACTACTAACCTTGAAACGTTTCAGATTATAAGTCCCAAACAACACGCTAGGAAGAATTTGGGAAGTTAGATATAACTATATATGCCCAATAATTGTAGCAGCTAAACATCAATTTAATAAATTAAATTTCAGGATATTTGCTGGCTAATTCATATTTTTTGTTAATATATTCATATATCTATCAGTGACATCATTCAAGTGAAAAACTGTCTAAAATTGTTGTCTGTACTTTATAAGGTATATAAGCCTAAGGTATATATTGCACTTGTTCAATATGATATTTGTAAAAATAATCTATTCCATTGCAGTTTAAACATCATTACTTTCAGCGATATGTAATTATGGTGGAAAGGAATATAAGCAGGATGAAAGCTGGTCTGATGGTTGTCAGTTTAGCTGTGTCTGTAATGATGCCAAGGCTGGTCAATACCAATGTAAAGAAAAGTAAGTAATGTTTGCTAAGAAAAAGGAGTAAATTCGATAAGGCCCATGGCCTTTATTTTTCATTAAATAATTCAAATTAGGATTTAATGGCCCCAATCATTGTGAATCATAGTTAAAACAATTGCTTGATAGGAAAAAAAATCTTTGAAAATTTACATATTGTTATATACATTTTTCCTCTTTGAGATTGTAAATTTTCAAATCCATCTAAGGAAACCTGATCTGATGGTTGTACGTTAATCTGTGTCTGAACTGATGCCATGAACGGTCAATACCAATGTAAAGAAAAGTAAGTAGTATTTGCCAAGAAAAAGAAGTAAACTCGAATAGACCCCCATATGTCCCGTACTTTGAGCTTATATTTCGAATTAGGTCATTGAAAAGATATATAAACATTTTAAACTCCTGTCTGATTACTTTTGCAATGTACAACAAAAATCTTTAATAACAAAGGAGTCTGTGCTACAAATATGTTCATTGAAATGGAAAATTTAATGTTATCACATTATGTGCAGTATATCTACCGATCTTAGCAAAATATTTCTGTAAATTTTATATCTATTGTGTAATTATAACAGTATAATAATTTCTTTAAATTCAATTGAGATTATTACAGCAGTTATTCAAACAATGCAGGGACACCACTGTTCCTTAGTTGTAAAGGCAGTCTGGTTGTATTTATTACTTATTTTAAAAGGAAATAAGTTCCTATACCAC
Source organism: Mytilus edulis (assembly GCF_963676685.1). Lineage (NCBI taxonomy): Eukaryota > Metazoa > Mollusca > Bivalvia > Mytilida > Mytilidae > Mytilus > Mytilus edulis. The sequence continues at coordinate 36,009,971 of NC_092348.1, forward strand.
ACATCAGTAGTTAAATCGATCCTTGCTTAAAACAAGAATGTGTCCAAAGTACACGGGTGCCCCACTCGCATTATCATTTTCTATGTTCAATGGACCGTGAAATTAGGTAAACAATCTAATTTGGCCTTAAAAAGTAAAAAGATCAACCAAAATAGAACATGTGTACTAAGTTTCAAGTTGATTGGACTTTAGCTTCATCGAAAACTACCTTAACCAAAAACTTTCACCTGAAACTCACACTTTTAATTTCTATGTTCAGTGGACCATGAAAATGGGGTCAAAAGAACAATTTTGTTTTAAGAAAGAAAGATCATATCATAAGGAACATGTGTACTTAGTTTCAATTTGATTGGACTTTAGCTTCTTCAAAAACTACCTTGACCAAAAACTTTAACCTGAAATGGGACGAAAAGACGGACAAACGGAAAGACGCACAGACTAGAAATCATAATGCCCCTCTACTATCGTAGGTGGGGCATACAAAAAAGATTTTTTGTTTTATGTTTATGCATTTATCGTTAAGCTCATATTTATAAACTTCTGCTGTCCTGGCCTTCGTTGTCTGTAACTTATACATTGCTTGATATTTTGTCTTTCTATCTCTTCAAGAAGTGAAAGCTTATGTATATTAGCAGACATTGTCTTTTCTTAATTCTTTTGGCCTTGGATGTGCCTTGTAAATATAATACTTTTAATTGAATTACTATTTGTCAATGCTGCAACAATTTTTCCACTTGTAAATGGGTAAGCTTAATTATTCTTTTTAGCAGTAAACATAACGATACAGACTAAAGTTATTAATCAACTTTGTTGGACCTTGATAGAATTGTAGGGAACTTGAACAGAAACTTGTTATAATCAAAAGACAGTTCCCAGAGCACTTGGTTTTCTTCTTCATTTTTCTGTGCTATTCTTGATTTTTAATAACCAGGAAGGCTTTCAGCCAAAAAAATGAAAGTTAAACCATATTTATAGAGCTATCTGACATAAGAACCTCAATAATATAAGATCAACTTTGCCTGCGGGAGTTAACTTTTAAGTTTCTTGATAATTTCTTGATTTAAGAAAGTTTTGTCGATGATTGTGCTAGTACGGAAAAAATTACTACAGAGCCGTTTATAACCTTAAGGAAAAGTAGTGTTAATAACCAATATGCTTCAAAAAAGGAAAACAGTTAAGCCTGCTTAAGAGATCACCTGTATTTAGCAAAAACCTTTTTTATAAGACCATTGTTTTTTTTCTCGATCCCTCTGTAATGCATTTCATATAAATTTGAGCTGTATTAAAAGACCACCTGTTTTAGAGACCACTTTGTTTTGCTCACCCGTGAGTGGTCGCTTTAAAACGGGATTGACTGTAATTTGTATGTTGTGTTGGTCTGAAACACTTTTAGTAGCATCAGTTTGAAATAGCGAAGGGATGATATCAATTGGAATTGAAATTATTGAGAGTTTAGCTTCAATTTACATTATAAAAGAGGGACGAAAGATACCAAAGGGACAGTCAAACTCGTAAATCTAAAACAAACTGACAACGCCATGGCTAAAAATGAAAAATACAAACAGAAAAACAATAGTACACATGACACAACATAGAAAACTAAAGAATAAACAACACGAACCCCACCAAAAACTAGGGTGATCTCAGGTGCTCCGGAAGGGTAAGCAGATCCTGCTCCATATGCGGCACCCGTCGTGTTGCTTATATGATTACAAATCCGGTAAATAGTCTAATTCGGTAGGTCAAATTCATGAAAGGGAAGGGGATTGTAGTTACGACGTAAGGAACATATCCGATATCATTTGTGAAACGGTTATTCCATAACGGTCAACCAACTCGTAAAATTTACGAAGGGATGATTTCAACCTCACCATTTAGATCTCTTGGTTTAATAGCTTCCTTGTGAGCAGTAACCCTCTATCAAGAAAATCATGATAGGAAATGCAAGAACGGGAATATCGTATCAATTGGGAGATATATACCCCGTTTGCAGGTGCTGCTGGAATGTTGCTACTTAGAAATGGAAAGTTCACAATTGAAAAGCTGAAATCATCTCTTTTGTCGTAAAGTTTTGTCTTCAACCGACCCTCATTGTCAATTTCTAGATGTAAGTCAAGATATGAAGCCGACTTAACTGTATCTGTCGTATCCTTTATCTCAAATTCGATGGGATAGATGCGATCCACATAGTCACCAAATTTTGAATTGTTTCGTGAAAGAACGTCATCTATATAGCGGAAAGTAGAGTTAAAGGATATTGCTAACTTCTTATCTTTCTTCCTAAGAAGTTCCTGCATGAAGTCAGCCTCATAATAATAAAGAAACAAGTCAGCAAGTAGAGGGCACAGTTTGTTCCCATTTGGATAACACGTCCTCCTAACGTAACAAATATGTTGTCAATCAAGAAATCAAGCATCTTGATAATATCGGTTTCAGAGAATTTTTTGTTTGAATCAGAATGATTCTTTACAAAGTAGGATGTATCCCTCCCTAAGACAAGATACTTGTATCTACGTTGGCCATTCTTTTTTATGAAGCAGAGTAATACCATCTCCTTTAATTTGTCTTTTAGTTTGGAATGTGGAATACTTGTGTAAAGAGTAGAAAAGTCAAATGTTTTAATACTGTTACAAGATGAAAGAGAGTTAGATTGTATGTACTCTAAAAGATCTTTGGAATTTTTAAGTATCCACATCTGATTCACGCCACCTCTAGAATAACTTTGAAGCCCGTCTTTGATTGCTGATAAAATGGATGTTAATAATTTAGAAAGGGGTTTTGCGGAGCACTTGGAAGCAGCAATATACCGTTGTTTTTAAGGACACTTATGTAGTTTAGGTATCCAATACAGTGATGGAAGATCCAGTTCTTCATCTTTGGTTGAAATACCAAAGGAACAAAGAACAGACCTATGATTATCCAGGATTTCCTCTTTGGTAAGTGTCGTGAGGGTATATGTTGGGTTTCCAAGTGAATTGTCTATACCTAATTCGTTTATCAAGCAATTAATGTAATGACTTTTACAGACAAAAACGATGTTATTTGGGGCTTTGTCTGCGGGGACAACAACATATTTAGCATGGAGGTCAGATAGGTGTTTAGCAACATTTGGATCTTTGAAGATTGACGTAGCATGGGCATTGATGGACCCATTCAGTTTCTTAATTCTGATTTGTATTAACGACCTGACTGCCTTAATCCATTCGGAGAAAGTGTCTACGTCTTCCTTCTCGCGCTTAGCCCATTGCCTGGCATAATCCTCGACTGTATCCATCAACATTTTAAAGTTGTATTTCCAATTGATGGATTTAGGCTCACGATAATTCGGACCCTTCGATAACACGTTTCGTAGAGAAGTGTTATTAACCATGTTAAGGTCACCGGTAATAACGTGGCCAGCAGGATTATATGTGAATTGGGAACTAGCACAAGTGCAATCAGGAGGTTTAGACTTGAAGTCGTCAATATCGAGATCCTGCAAAACGCGTTTGTAATTGAAAATTTTAGTTGCAATAGGTTTGGTATAGGTATAAGATATGATTGGTACAGACTGGTCTTTGAAATAAAGAGGTATTTTCGATTGAACTAATTTATGACGAAGGATATTGCCTAGGTTGACGCCATCGAGACCTTTGTTGGCAAAGGAAAAATTTAGAAAAGATCTTTTCTCTTTTTCATCTTTTCCAATACGAACTGGCTTGAAAAGTCTGTGACTAGCAATATTCGAAATTATAGCTTGTAGTTTGTATTGGTTTGAATGAGGATTTGTAACAGTGGATTCCAAACATAAATTGAACAGAGAATGACGTTTTGAAAGGGGTAATGAATAAAGTTTCGTGCGAATGTGATGAATACCTAACGGTTTTTGTATGCATGGCAGCAAGTCATTAATAGAGACATCATGCAGAGAGGGTGATGTATAATGACGATGGCCATGACTACGTCTACGTCGAGGAGTCGATTTGAAAATATTCATCCCATTCACCGAGTTACACGAAGGACTAGATAGAATACCTATACCATCAATTTTGTCATTGCAGCCATACGGTGTTGCAGTTCCCGATTGTCCAATCCAGTAGTCTTCTTTTTGTCTACGGAGAGTCGTTGAAAGATTAGGATTGTTCGAGCTATGGTATATTTTTTCGATAATTCAAACTGTCATAGAAACGATGGAATGATCGGGCTGATTGAAATGCTGGTATAGAATGTCGTTAGCATTGAGGTTAATGTCTGATCTATGACCGCACATACGTTTGTTTAGCCTTCCTGTCGTTTCACCGACGTATACCAATCCGCAAAGGTTGCACTCTAAACGTAGACGACATTTATCGATTTACAATTCAGATCATCGTAACTTCTGGTAAAATATGACTTCTTGGTCAAATTGCTAGTGAATTCAGCATCTATAATTAAAATAGCACAAGTTTTGTAGCCTTTGGTCTCACATTTTGAAATGCGACAGTGTTGTACTGTGTCATCAAAAACCAAAATGTCTTTCAGGAGAACTGAACAAGGCTGTGTATGTGTAATATTGCTGTTGTCACTAGGACGATGATCTGAATGAGTCGTGTTTGGGATATTTGTCATGTCTGGTGATGAGAGGACACCTGCCTTATCAGACGACACCGTGTCAATGGTGACGTCTGTTTTGGACCTTTTTATACTGGGCGACGTCCGAGCCAGTTTCCTGTTAGTTCTTTGTGAGTTCATGCAATTGTATTTATGCTACTTGGCGGATGAATAATCCTCTATCTAGGAAATCATTATAGAAAATGCAAGCTCTGGAATTACGTATCCAGTATGATTGATAGTCTCCATATACAGGCACTACTAGAATGTTGCTGCACAGAAAGTTTGTAATAGTTAGGCTCGAATATTTTGGCGTCTATTTTTTTTTTCTCTCGCGAACTGACCTAAATTGTCATTTTTTACATGTATGGCAATATATGACACGGACTTAAATGTCTTTGTTGTATCTTTGATCTCAAGTTCGGAGATATGTGTTCAACAATTAAAAAGAAAAATTAGAGAAAACTTGTTCGCTATGGAATGCTGAAACTTCAGAGTAAATCACCTTTTGGAAATTGTAGAGAGAAACTTAGCTTTTATATACCACTTTAACTCTGATAAACAATTTTATAAGAATAGATAATATCGTACTTAGAAAACTTGATATATAAAACAACTGTAATTTGTTCAGATATATGAATAGCACACAACACATTTACAGATATAGTATTTCATCAACTTTTATTCCATTTCAGATGTCCTAAATGGGATCTTCCTGACGTTTGTCACTGGAACCCAGCACTAGCGGGAAAATGCTGTAGTCAACCAGTATGTCCACCACCTTATGTTATCACCGGTTACCCAGACCTTTAGATGTTGCTTTTCACATAAGCAACTGTCAATAATAGAATTTTGTTTATCAAAAAATATTAAAGTCTTTAATATTTGTTATTTTGTTTAATGTATTTATGTATGGCTCCACCTAAGAATCATGCAGAGGGTGATACAGTGAATTTTGTCAAATTGACTTTTTTGGGCTTCATATGTTCTATTTTGATAAGAAACTAAAATAAATAACAATTACACATTTGTTGTACATTAATTTTGGTAGCTATGGTTACGATGGCACAATAACAACCCTTTAATTCAGTCCTAAAACCTTAAAAAATTCTGTTTTTCATCACAGATTTTTTTTTTATTAAACTGCGTATTAATTTGGTCTAAAAATTGAAGTTGATAAACAGTAGTTGTGACTATGGCAACTCTTGTTTCCATGGCAACCAATTGTAACAGTTTTGTATTTTCTCAAAAGGAGTGAAAATTACGTTTTTCAAGTTCTATTTTCTTCCAAGAGCAGGGTCTTATTGATAACCTGTTTGTTTGCATTTGTTTATTGAACCTTTATCTATATCATATCAAAAATAATCGTTGTAGCCACCTTTAGATTTTTCGGAAAAAAGTTTTTTTGTCTCATTATTTTTTTTTGCCTTTTTTTTTTTACAATAAGCTAAATTATTTTCTTGTATTTATAGCACAATTCATTTGATTGTGTCTTTTTAGCATGTATAACACCTGAATATTGAAACAAAGTAAAGAAAACAGTTACTTATTCATCATTATCCTAAAAACAAGCTACCAGTTTCCATGTAAACAGAACACACAGATTTTGAGAATTACACATTTTTGATAAATGTATGCTTTGAAATGATAAATTTTTTAATGAAGCATTTATTTTTCTTAAATTTTTTTCTCCATGTAATACATAATAACATCAAATTATTCAAAATAATTTAAAAAAAAGTTGAGAAAGAAATGTAGTCGTCATGGAGACAAATGCCTAGATTTACCAAATGTTCGTTTATAATAACTTAAACAATATTTTTTCAAACTATCCTTTTCTGTACAAAATCATTGTAAGGAGCACAAATATTAAATATTGATGCTATACTTAAATCTTTCAAACAACCCTTTGAAGATAATTGACACTCCCCCTGCCCTTTTCCTAGAAATAATCTTGATGTTAACTCTGACAGTAAAAGAGGCTCGCGGGTATAAGATTTTTAGAAAAAAATTAAACATTAATTTTTCATTACAAATTTTATTTATTACCTTTATAGTCTAGTCAAAATAGCATTTGACCTCAAAAAAATTGCAACAGAATTTGTTTTGGTATTTTTCGATTCAAATTGGATTTCTTTGTAACATACCAAAAGTCTACCAAGATATCTGAGTGGGAAAATGGATTTTTTGGGTGAAAAATAGCAAAATTTGTCAAAAATAGCGAAAAACTGGGAAAAGCTTGTTAAACATTCATTTTTTATGATAATTATTTCAAATCAAAAGTTTTACAACAGTTTATACAATGTTTATGAAATGAAATAACAAAAAAATAGTTTTTTTTTATAAACATGAAATTTTAGGTGAAAACATCCAATTTTTGTTGGAATTTGAGATTCACATAGTGTGAATTGATTGCCAAAACGGACAGGATAATATAAAAAATGATAATAGAAGTTCATTTTATTCTTTAAAAAAGACAAAAAAACTTTATTTTAATCATTCATAAACTTTACAGCAATTCCTTATTGGGTAAATGATGATTTTGGGTAAAATATAGTAAAATCAATCAAAAATCGTTAAAAACTGGAAAAACACCAATTTGGAGTTTTACCTGTTTTTGAATCACTCCAAAATAGAAAAACGGAAATCTTAATATAATTATAATCAGAACAAACAAAATTCATCGTAAAACAATTGTAAAATAACTGATTTTAGGTGAAAAAGCTAAATTTGTCAAAAAATCGTCGAAAACTTGAAAAAATACAGAATTTATATTTTTCAGAAACCATTTTTTCAACAGACACATCATTTCGTGTCACAGTTTGTTTACAGTTGCAACTAATATTTAAATGTTAAGAAGCTTATCAGAGCAGGTGGAAGTTCCATTAAATTGGATAAAGTTTTCCATGTTTGATTTCCCAATCATAGTCTGCATGGTCTGCAGGATCTATGTCAACTTCTTCTGATAATACACTCGAAGGCTATGAAATTGCCCTGAATCTTATTTTGGTGGTAAACTTTTAACCTGATCCAATGTGTTTCCAGTAATTACTATAGATTTGAATTTTCTCCAGAGAAGAATGTCAAGTCCTTCTACAGGAAGTCCTCCATATATACATGTGAACACTTCTTCTCCTGCTTTGATGATATCTGCTTTAATGAAGCCTTATTCATGAAAACTTGATCTTAATGGAAGTCCTTTGCTTATTCCAAAAAGCCTAGATGATGAGTCTCAACCTGTTATAGAATGCAAAAAGAGCAACAAATTACAAACATCATCCCTAAGAAATCCTTTAGACTGTTTTATATTCCATATTTTCAATCGTTTGGTTGATTGTCATTTATTCATATTTAAAAATAACCCGTTTGCACTGCTGATTAACATGATGAATAAGTAACATTAATAGATCCATATCTTCACCATTTACTATGACTACTAAAGACAAAGCACAATCCAAAGCTGTTTGCACAATCTGCATCACCAATCACATTCTTACATCTAATGTTATTATCTTTTAGCTTGTCACAAAGCACGTTAATAAGATATAGGAAGATGTGGTGTGAGTGCCAATGAGACAACTCTCCATCCAAATAACAATTTATAAAAGTAAACCATTATAGGTCAATGTACGGCCTTCAACACGGAGCCTTGACTCACACCGAACAACAAGCTATAAAGGGCCCCAAAATTACTAGTGTAAAACCATTCAAACGGGAAAACCAAGGAGCTTGTTTGTTTTGACTGTTTGACATGAAAAGTTCCTTTTTAGTAATGGATAATAGATTTTTTATGCCCCACCTACGATTGTAGAGGGGCATTATGTTTTCTGGTCTGTGCGTCCGTTCGTCCGTCCGTCTGTCCGTTCATTTGTCCGTCCGTTCGTTCATCCGTCTGTCCCGCTTCAGGTTAAAGTTTTTGGTCAAGGTAGTTTTTGATGAAGTTGAAGTCCAATCGACTTCAAACTTAGTATACATGTTCCCTATGATATGATCTTTTAAATTTTAATGCCAAATTAGAGGTTTACCCCAATTTCACGGTCCACTGAACATAGAAAATGATAGTGCGAGTGGGGCATTCGTGTACTGGGGACACATTCTTGTTTCTTCATCAATACTACATACAACAGACCGTTTATGGAGTGGTCTTTCTACAGATTTGACTATAGAACAAATATTGATGAGAAGTGTCAAATCTTGTGGAGGTCTAACCAGGGGCAGAGAATGGGACAGATTTATCAAGTACTGTGGATTCATTATTATTCGTTGGAAACTAATTTCGTGGGTTTCATGGGTACATATGCACCACGAAATCAAATATTCAACGGACAGCATAATACCAATGGGCTTTGTATACAGAGACCGGCAAAACCATGAAATCAAATATCCACGAAAATGCAAGTTTTCAGCAATCCACGAAAATAAATGAATCCACAGTAACTAAACAATTAAGTGATAAAAAAGCTAAAATTGATATGCCAATTAAAGACAAAAACAACAATATGCTAACAACAGAACGAGATCAATATTTGAGATGGAAGGAACATTTTCAAGAAGATCTTAAAAGAAAAGAACCAGATAATCTAGCAATTTTTCTTGAGGCACCCTTAGACCTTGAAATAGACACAGATCCACATTCAAAACAAGAAATACAGGCAGCCATTAAAAGCTTGAAAAGCAAAAAATCACCTGGCATAGACCAACTAAATGCAGAACTTTTTAAGATATATACAGTGCTAGCAGTGGATATTGTACACCCAGTATTCATGAAAATATGGGAACAAGCTGTTATTCCTAACAGTTGCTCTGAAGGCAACATTATAACAATATCAAAATCAGGAGACTTAACTTACTGCAATATTTGGAGAGGAATCACCTTACTATCCATTCCAAGTAAGGTTTTCTGCATAATTTTAATATCAAGAATTATAGAGGCTGTTGATAAGAAACTACGACAAGAACAAGCTGGTTTCAGAAAAGGTAGAGGCTGCATAGACCACATATTGGTCCTACGTAACAACTGAGAACAGTGTCATGAGTGGCAGAAAAATTTTGTGGACTTCGAGAAAGCGTTTGGCAGCTTACACCGGGAAAGTCTTTAGGGTAGTTCTGAGAAACTATGGAATACCAGGTAAAATAGTGCATCTCATCAAGCAGTTCTATACAAATTTCTCAAGTACCATCAACTCTGAAGCTAACACTAGTTTCCTTGTAAAAGCAGTAGTAAGACAAGGATGTGTTATGTCATATGTGCTGTTCATAATTGCTATTGATTGGGTAATGTGAACAACCCCAGCAGAAAGTAACAATGGACTGAGATGGACACTTTGTACCACAGGACAGAGACTATGCTGATGATTTAGCACTTTTATCCCATACCAAAGACCATATGAAGGAGAAGACCAAAAAGCTAAAAGAAACAGCTAAAATGATTGGACTTAAGATCAATGCCAAAAAAGACAAAGCTTATGTACCTCAATTCAGAAAGACATTCTATCATATTTATAGAAGGAAAACAGCTGGAAACAGTAGATTCATTTAATTATCTAGGCAGTTGTATTACAAGTTACAACAGAAGGTGGTGCTGAAAGAGATATAAAGATCAGAATAGGAAAAGCTAGATCCGCATTCATTAGACTAGGCAACATCTGGAAAACAACAGCCTTTTCAAAGAAGACCAAGCTCAGGCTCTATAACAGCTGTGTACTTTCTGTACTCATATATGGCTCAGAGTGCCGGATAATGACTGAGAAAGATATCAACAGGCTACTATAAAAGATGTCTGAGGAAAATAATGAAAATATTCTGGCTAAACAAAATCTCCAACAAAGACCTACATGAGATGACCAGCACCAAGGACATGGAGACTTTGCTGATATAAAAAAGCTGGCGATGGCTTGGTCATGTTATACGCAAAACATCTGATGACATGACCAAGGTAGCCCTTAGATGGACACCAGAGGAAAAAAGAAAAAGAGGCCGACCTCAAACAACATAAAGACGCACCATAGAAAATGAGCTAAAGGATAGAGGATATATCTGGGGCAAAGTGGAAAGAAAAGCAAACAACCGAGGAGAGTGGAGGAAACTTGTCCTTGTCCTATGTGCCGTAAGGCATAGTAAGGACTAAGTTAGTAAGTAAAGACATGTGTTAAAAACACTTAACCAAGGATATCTGAAAACGCATGTCAAGTTTTAATGAATAATGCTTTATTAAAGCAGATATCACCAAAGCAGGAGAAGAAGCATCTGATTCAGGGCAATTTCATAGTCTTCGAATGTATTATCGGTGCCAAAAATGGATGTAAGAAGAAGTTGACATAGATCCTACAGACCATGCAGACAAAGATTAGTAAATTTCACGTGGAAAACTTCGTCCAATTTTGATTGAACTTCCTCCTGCAACTGATAAAGTTTTAACATTGTAAGATGCAAATGTAAGCAAATCTGCAACACCAAATAATATGTCTGTAGACAAAATGATCGGTAGGATGCGGTGAATGTTGTGTTTTGAGTTTTTCTAATACTGTTCCCATTGCTGAATCTGACTTTACTGATGAAATGATATTTGTTGTATACAAAAAACTATGGAATAATCTTTAAAAACAATGTTTCCATGTATCTTGTCATTTACTTTTAAATCATCCGTTTTGGTCAATGATACTTTTTAATACCTCTCATTATGTATGGTCAACAAATCTATGATTTTCGCTTAACATCTCTTGTTGGTTAAAATAGTATGAATCTAATCATTGCACTTTTTCATATAAAGAAATTAATGTTATCGGAGATCTTAATTGATTTCTGAAAAAAACTATGAATTTTGTCATTTTTTTTCTAGTTTTGTCAATTTTGGGGCAAATATTTTGCTCTTTTTTTTTTAACACAAAATCAGTTATTTACAAATTTGTTTTACAATGAATTTTGTTTGTTCTGATTATTATTCTATTAAGATTTGCATTTTTTAATTTTTGGAGTGATTTAAAAACAGTTAAAATTCCAAATTGGTGTTTTTCCAGTTTTTAACGATTTTTTGATGATTTTGCTATATTTTACCCAAAATCACCATTTACCCTATTAAAAATTCCTGTAAAGTTTTGGAGTGATTAGAATAAAGGTTTTTATCTTTTTTGAACTATCAAATGAACCTCTATTACCAATATTTATATTTTCCCAGTCCTGTTGGTAATCAATTCACGCTTTGAAGATCTCAAATTCCAACAAAAATCGGATGTTTTCACCTAAAATTTCATGTTAACAAAACAAAAACTATTTTTTTTATTATAATATTTCATAAACACTGTATAACCTGTTGTAAAACTTTTGATTTGAAATTATTATCATCAAAAATGAATGTTTAACAAGCTTTTCCCAGTTTTTCACTATTTTTGTCAAATTTTGCTATTTTTCACCCAAAAAATCCATTTTCCCACTCAGATATCTTGGTAGACTTTTAGTATGTTACAAAGAAAGCCTTTTAGATTTGAAAAATACCAAAAATAATTCTGTTGCAATTTTTTTGAGGTTGGCGACATTTTTCATCTATTTTGACTAGACTATTAGTAGTTGTTATTTTATCATATGGTACAAAAGTCATTCCAAACAAAAAAAATTTTGTTGGCCCCAGGTGACTTTTAAAATGTAGATATTGAAAAAGCTCCGAATCTCCCTTTGGTGCAAAAATGCCACTTTTTGGCATTGAAAAAGAAATATCTTTTTTAACTCATCGGTTACCTATATTTTGTATTGTTGTTTTCGAATAAGCTGTACATAAACTAAATAATTGTAAAATTTAAGCTATTTCTGTAATTTTTTTATTTTTTTATTTCGATATTACCGCTATTTTTTCCTGATCATAGTTCAACAGAAAAAAGGGACATTAACAAAAATGTATGCTTCATTCAAAGGCAGATTGTGAGCGTAAATGAACGGTGACCCCATTTTTTATTTCATTTTTCTATTAAGTATTAGATAAAGTTCATTTATAGAAAAATCCTATAATAAAAAAATTGATTTAGACTTGCGAGCCCCCTTAAGCTCTATATTTAATCAATGAAAGCTTTTCAGTTATGTTGGTAGTGCAAGGAATAGCATTTTCCCTTATTTTTCTTGAGAATAAATGTTAAATTTGGACAAAAAAAGGGGGTATGAACCCTATCAATATAGTAGTAATGGTTCAAGATAAAGCTCAACACTGTTTCTTAAAAGGACAACACATTGGTTGCTCTATAGGATCAGAATACACATGTATCTCATCAACTTAACATTTTTTAAAGATCCATGACAATTAGCCATTGCGGTCAAGGTCAGACAGACATGTACACCTTACAATTGTTCACTTCAGTACACTAAAGTAGTAGTATCTTGTTTTGCTTATGATAATTGAAAAGCATACCAAAACACAAAACTTAACATTGACCAATGAAAGATGAAAATAAAATCAAGAGCAGATCATATATATATGGTAGGTATATTTTTATGGTTTTGTTGAAACATGAAAATGTTCTAAAGGAAAATGGACACCTGACAGAAGGAAACTTATTAGCATAAGGTATCTGCATAAAAAGTTTGAATCGTCTATGTTTAGTTTAGTTTAAACAATATTTTATTCAAATAAATTGAATTGGATTGGGCAACAGGCATAGCCTATGTAAGCCCTCTCCACAAATCGTCTATGTCTTCTCCCATTTAAAATATAAAGCTTTATAGAAATAGTTTACACTGCTGCAGCCAGATAGTAATCAGTAAATCTTTAAGTCTCCCATATATAGAGCTCTATTTTCACAGGCAATACAAAAATCAGTTAGCATTATTTTCTTTATAATTCTATAAAATTTTGGTTTTTACAATTAGTCAATCAAGTCTCTTCCTTAACATGTTTTAAGATGCAGACACACACAAGCCAATTCAGTCCCTTCTATACAAACCACTTGAAGGATTATGGCAAAAATTGTATGGTCCAGTTGATGTCTAATAAATGCTGCTTCAAAGACATTATAAGTACTGTGACTGTGATAGCTCTATGTCTGTTATGTAACTCAATATGTAGTTCCTCTAGAAAATCTGCAAAACAGAAATGAAAATATTGTAATAATGGTACATGTATGACAATGTATGATCATGTTAAAAATAAATGTAAGAAAAAAATAATAGAAATCAAATGTCATACTTGTTTAGGGGCCAGTTGGAAAACACCTCTGGCAGAGGAATTTTTCACTGCATTGAAGACCTACTGGTGACCTGTCTGTTATATCATGTGTCTATAGTCGGGTTGTTGTCTCTTTGACACATTCCCCATTTATTTCCGTTCTCAATATTAACCTTCGTACCTTTTCTCAATTATAAAAAAAGAAGATGTGGTATGATTGCCAATGAGACAACTATCCATAAAAGAGCAAAATGACATACACATTAACAACTATAGGTCACCGTACGGCCTTCAACAATGAGCAAAGCACACACCAGATAGTCAGCTATAAAAGGCCCCGATAGGACAATGTAAAATAATTCAAACGAGAAAACTAACGGCCTTATTTATGTAAAAAAAAATTAACGAAAAACAAATATGTAACACATAAACAAACGACAACTACTGATTTACAGGCTCCTGACTTGGGACAGGCACATACATAAATAATGTGGCGGGGTTAAACATGTTAGCATATTTTTGTATATATATTTGCTTAATTAGGAATACGAAAAAAAGTGAATACATAACAAATAAAAATACAGTAAAAACAATGTACGTATAATTTCAGTTGCTGACTGTTGCTCACTCTGACATATTAAGAAAAATAGTTTCACAATGCAAAGGCATCATGACATTGTAATCAAGATATTGAAAATTTCTGAAAGTTTCAGGCAATCCAAGTCTTTCATTGTCATTGTTAAGTTGCGTCCATAAATTCCCAATATACAACTACATGTAAATGGCAAATAAAATAACATAAAAGATAACAAGAAATCACAAAAATTACTCACTTACATTGACATATATACTCCTTTAAACACGATAAAGGCAGCCTTAATACATATAATTCAGTGCATGTGGTTGTCCTTTGTTTATAAATGTAAATATGTACATGTACTTACTAAATGTTGTACATTGTATATATATCATATATATCATACCGGCATTTGTTTTTTATATAAAAAAATGATTTAAATCAGACCGTTCAATAGTTTTCTGTTTGGAATGCTTTACATTTGTTATTTCTAGGTTATTTAGATACAATACCATGTATACATGCAGTATGGATTAACTCATTGTTGAAGGATGTATAGTGTTAATGACAGTAACATGTTCACCCTGGGTTCATTTGCCCATAAAGTCTGTTCGCCCTACTAAAAAAATAATATTGAGGGCGTTGAAGTTAAATAAAGATATTTTAATTCTTTACATTTATGAAAACTCTATCATGGAAATATTTAAAAGCAGCTGAATTTTTTTTTATCAATTATTGATCAATGACAAAACAAATCAAATGAAAAATAATAAATTGGTTTAGGCTATACAATTATTAGGGTAATTTTTCAACAAAATTTCATCATCTTTTGTTAATATAATAGTCATAATAAACAAAGAAACTAGAAAACCTTATGGGGAAAAAAATCAAAATCAGGGCGAATGGACCCTGGGCGTGTCAACAAATATTTGTTTCACCTTACAGAAGTTCCAATGGAAACTTTGTTATCAACAATGGCAATAAAATCTGTGCCTGTTGGAACATACATTGTATACCATTTATTTTGTTAGGAACATTTTCTGTAATATTTATTCCATTGAAAATAATAATCCAGAATAGTGTTTCTATTTGGAACTTATATTATGATGGAACTGCTATTCTGTGACAGGTGAACAGGTATCAGGGCAAACAGGTACTGGGGCGAATGGCAATCATTCCAAATCTTCCTATTTGGATATTTGAAATAGTTAGATTTATTTAATATTAATAAAATTAAAATAAATAATCTATCTGTAATTGACTGTCATGACTTCATGACTAGCATTTCACTGGGACCAGCAACTTGAAAGCTATTGGTCACCTGACATACATGTACATGGAACCAAATAAACACTTGAACAAATACAAAATTGAGTCATGCCCCCCTTCTTTTCCAAAAAAGTAAAAACATCCTATTTTATAAATGTACTTTTATTCCACATTTTATAAAAAAGGTAATCATGTTGTTTAACCTACCACTTTCAACTGGGAGAAGTATTTTGTATTCCTGCAGACTCCTTTGGCTATGAATAGGCTTCCGACTGTCTGTATTGTGTCTTCAATCCTCCTGTAAAGTTTCCAATTGTAACTTGTAATTACCCTGTTGAAACTCTATACCAAGTTTGAAACCGTGTGGTGTATACACTCTGAGTGAAATATAAGAAGTAAACATCCATTCTCTGTGAGATAACATTATAAACAAGTCTGCTTTGTTCAGTTGTTATTTCTTGATTGTAGTAATTTGAACGGAGCGTAACTTTTCAGTCAAAATCTAACTTCAAACGATATTTTACATCTCTGTGACACAAACTTAGCTTTAGTTGTGTATTTAGAATAACATTAGTAAAAAACACAACTAGAATTTCTTTGATGACAGAGCATATTGTATGATAAACAACATTGTAAATTTGCCTCCACGTGTAGTGAAGCAAAACCGGAAGTGATAAATTGTTTACAAGAAACGATGCACTGAACACAAATCATCAGTGAAAAGGATTTATCTATCAAATTTAAAGCAATAAACAATGAATCTTTACTTGAATGACAACTGGTAGGAACAAATTTCAAATTATTTCCACCATAAAAAAGATGGGCGAAATATACCAGATGGGCATTTAAACTCACAAATCAAAAATAGACTGACAACCCCATGTCTAGAAAAAGACTCAAAACACAACCGAAAATACGAACCCAGCCAAACACTCGGAATAATCTCAGGATCCGGAATTGTCAACAGATCTGATTCTCATGTGGAACCCTTCGTGATGCACGTGTTATAAGTGTAATGACCCGGTAATAAGTCTAGTTTAGTCAGTCATATTCGTGAAAAGGAAACAGGAGTGTAGCTATGACAATAGAAACATGTATACTATCATCTGTGAAACGGATGATTCATAACTGTGAACTTAAATGTAAAGAACATGATAAAACTGTTGAATAGTTCAAAGACAATAAAATTCAGTGGAAAATGTTCCCATTGACCTATCATAAGGTTATCTGTTGACTTCGGTTTCCATAAACAATATATAATTATTCTACATTTGTAACATATGTAATGGACTTAGATAAGTTCAATTTATGTTGAGAGCATTAGCCATCGACAATGTGGAAACCAATTATCAAATTAAACAATGAAATATATATCTGGTTTTAAGGGCCATTTTTTCTTATATTCCGTTTCATCAATACCGGAATTTCCAGATAGTGTAGTGTCATGAAATTACATTATAAGTAAAAAAAACAGAATAAAAAAGATGGAAAACGAACACATACACAACCAAAAGAGAAAAGAATTCATGTAGATATGAACTTTGAGACAATAAATGATGTGTAGAACATGGAGACTGTTACAATCAGCAATATCTCTCGAAAATAGTATTTTTTATAACACTAAATAGTAGAAAGGATTAGTAACTTATATACAATCAATCTATATAACAAGTAAATGAATAACAGTCCGTAAAATATACTTGTTAAAACAAGTGGGTAAAATCGACAACTATGCAGATTTAAAATCAGAAAATCACCATACTCACAATACACTTACAACAAGGCATAACGTGAATATATTCGTTTAGGGGGCCAACGGACGAACGCCTCCGGGTGCGGGAATTTCTCGCTGCATTGATGACCTATTGGTGACCTTCTGCTGTTGTCTGTACTATGGTCGAGTTGTTGTCTTTTTGACACATTCCTCATTTCCATTCTTAATTTTTATATTGTTGAAAACTTCGATGCAAACATAAAATCGTAATGAAATTAAAGTGGTTCGCGAGGGGAGTTACCGTATCTGTTCTACTCCTAGCACCTGTCGTAAAAATTTCTGATGCATCAGTAATATTCGGGGATGTCTTGAGAAAGAGTAGACAGATTGTGCATATCAACGATAGGAAAGATTTTGATAATTTGTGAAAAATCCTCTGTTAGGGTTCAACAAATCATAATGGCGACAGTGAAGTTTCCAACTTAACCATTCTGCATTTCTTGCTACAAACAACCCACTTAAATAGCTGAGGGAGAAGATCAGTATGTCTGTTTATAGTCAGAATGTACTAAATGTACGTTCCTTACAGTCTGTTTATGTCTTAGATTGTGCCAAAAAAATGAGTTACATATTTCATCAAATATATCATTACTTATGAAGTGAGGTTTTCTTTGTCCCTAAAAAGCATCTTACGTGGAAATTAAAATCCATTCCTGTGACTGGATTCTTTTATGTAAAACGGCTACACATTTGGTGAGGGTTTAGCACTTACAAACATTTTAAATCCCGCCAATTTTTTTTCACATTTTGTCAACCCAGTAACTATAAATAGCTACATTCGAGATGCCTCTATCAATAATCTTTTAATACAGTCCTAAATTAATCGTCAGTGTAAGTAAATTGTTTATTTTTCAATTAAATATTTTAGGACGATCCATAATGCCCGCGTCACACTGTCCCGATTTTTATATACGATGGACACCCGAATGCGAAAATTGTAAGTTCGTACGAAGTTGGTCCCGATCTCGTTAAAATACCAAAAAGTGACCGAAGCAAATACGATGAATAACGAAGTCTATACGATGGTGCCAAAATAATATACGATAGCAAAAGATGGACATACGAAGGTTAACCGAAGACGGGTATTTAAGCTTCATACCTCAGCCGAAGCCTATACGATGGATCACAAAGACTACACGATGGATTACGAAGGCTACACGGTGGATTACGATGATGGCAAGATGGTCATACGATGTCGAAAAAACGTCGTGTACACCCATAATTATTCCCATGTTTACTGATCTATCTTAAAGGTAAGTAAATGGGTTCATTGATCCTTTTTATTCAAAAAGAGCTCTTTCCAGGAGAATATCATAATAATATAGAAAAAAAGATTGATGTGGGTAAAGCAACAAATGCGGCAAAATATGACATATAGAAAACAAAATGGTTATGGAGTAAGCATTCGTGTGACAACAACTCAGATGATACATGAAAAAATCAGAATAATGAAGAAAAAGTTGGTTTCACCTGTAGTGTTGGTGTACGAGGCGCGTTTATGATTTTCATTATGTTACTTTATATGAAAAATTGACAAAAAATAATATTTTACTTGTAAAAGTAAATCCTGAGACTGTAATAGCTGCTCTTCTTGTTCCATTTAAATTAATAGAAACAATGCTGTCGTCTTTCTTGTTCTCATAGAATCATATGATATGAGCTCCATGTTTTGTGAACGTCTTAAATTTCTAAACGGTCGTACTAGACCGACCAGTGCATATCGCGCATGGCACTTTAAATGTATTTTAACGCGGAAATTAACTTACATTTAGCTGGATTTATTGCCGTCGTAGTTCCATCTTGTCGACTTCGTACTTTTATTCGATAGCAACACGACGGGATTACGAGGTCTTCACGAAGTCGTGTTGCCATCGTAAGACCTTCGGGTAGCCTCGTGATTCATTCGTGTAGACATCGAAATGTCAAAACTTCACGAGGGAAACGAGGGAAACACGAATGCAATACGATGTTAAAAGATGCATTCCCGGTGACATTACGATGGTGAGGATGGTGATACGAACTCAATACAAACCCTCAACATCGGACGCAGCTTCGGGAATTTTTTAACATGTTAAAAAATTTAGAGCCCTTCCCGAAGTTGTCCCCGAAGGCTAGAAAAAGTGGTCGATGGTTCTACGATGGTTAAAGATGGCAATACGAATAGCCCGATCTGGATACGATCAGTCCCGATTTTGAAATTTTCATAATCGTGTTGCCATCGGCGCAAAAATCGGGACAGTGTGACGCGGGCATAATGATTAACCTACTGTGTGAAAGAGTACCTATTTTAATGAACCATCTATTTAATGTCATAAATCAGCTCAGATTAAACGTATTTATTTCTAGGTTCATTCACAATTCTATTAATACCTAATTCAAAAACGATAATTTTTTTAACTTAACACCAGGTTTGTTTTATTTAACGAACAAAGAGAAACTATCCCACAATACACTTGCGACTATTAACAGTAACAAATTTATTGCGTCCGAAGCGCTTTTCTGGATTTACCTTCATCAGGAACGCTCAAGCCAAACATTTGAAATCCGTAGATGTATAAGTAGTGTTCCAATAAAGTCATGACTCCAATTAGTTGCCTGTTGGAGAAATTATTTCATGAGAAAGATAAGAAGTTAGCAAATTGAATATCCATTAACTTTACTTTTCACTATATAGATGATGTTCTCTCACTTAATAATTCCAAATTTAGTGACTATGTTGAACGCATCTGTCCCATCGAATTAGAGATAAAGGATACAACAGATACAGTTGAGTCCGCCTCATATCTTTGATTACTACTAGCAATTGACATGAGAAAGAGGGGGGAGGTCGAATGAAAACAAAACTTTACGTAAAGAAGATAACTTCAACAATTTTGCAACGCCTGCATACGGATTATTTACCTTCCAATTTAATTGATAGTACGGGGCTTGTATTTTCTATCATGATTTCCTAGATAGAGGATTGCTGCTCACAAGGAATCTTTTACACCAATAGTTGCAGTTGAAATCGTCCCTTCGTAAACTGTACGGACGAGTTGTTGGACCGTTATGGTGTATTGTTTCACATATTATATCAGATACGTTCCTTATATTGGAACTACAAACCCCTTCCATTTTCATGAATGTGTCTTACCGACTATAACACTAATTACCGGTTTTGTAATACAATTAGCGACACGACGGGTACCACATGTGGAGCAGGATCTGTTTGATTTCCTGGAGCACTTGGGATGACCACCAGTTTTTGGTTGTTTACGTGTTGCATAGTCTTTAGTTTTATATATTGTGTCCTGTGAACTATTATTTCTATTTAGTATTTTGATTTTTGTATAAATGACGTTGTCAGTTTATTTTCGATCTGTGAATTTGCATGACTGTCCCTCTGACATCTTTCGCCCCTCTTCCACTTATTTTTTTAAAAATATCTTCAAAACCTTTCAGAAAGTTGAGATATTTTGATATCTCTATCGGCAGTTTGAACAACCCGACGACTTGCGAAGAAATAGTGGAACTTGATTAATAAGAAGTATATATACATAAGAATACTTTTATTTATTTCGCAACTAACCTTTTATGTTTTATATAAATACATATATATAGATTCTTACATTGATACCAGTGGATTATCGGATTCATCCAATCGAGATAGTTATATTATCAATTTTCAAGTTCGAAACGCCTCGGCGAGTACTTTAAAATTTATAATTTAACTATCGAGATTGGATAAATCCGAGAATCCACGAGTAACTATGTAAGAATCTGTTTCTCTAATGATTAAAAAGACATTTTCTTTTTTTGTTTACCGAAAACCCCCTTCGAGTGCCTTTCACATTGCACGAAGTTGTCAATTTCATTAACCACATATTTTGGTTCATCCAGTCAGCCAAAAAGGTCATGACCCTTAAAATCATCCAATGATCTTCTGAGATCACCAGCAACCACACGTTGATTAAATTTTTTAATACAATGGGTTCAAAAAGGGATACATTTCCATAGAATTAGAGAAATATATATATATATATTACATTCTGAAATATATCAAGCAGCAGTAATTTAACAAATTTTATTTAATTATTACGTAATTTATTTAATGTGTTCTTATTTCCAAAGTTAGAATAATTCCGGTACGTAAGACAAGATAACTTACGTTTCCGGGTTCAATAGATTTATTTGGATGGTCAATCACATGTATACAGTTTTTAATCATTCTAGATCTATAGTACCGTATTTAAATTTCTGACCTCTCTGTTCATATCGTCTACACTATAACCCCGAAATTATAACTTTGTCGAATGGAATCATTTACGTGGGCAAGAGAATAAAAGGCACTGGTATATTTAGGCTAACCAGTATTTCATTTTTATAAAGCAAAGGATGAACATCACTAAGGCTTGGATAATTTGCACCGTCGCTCTCTTCCAGACTGTGACACTTTCGATTGCAGCAGTTCATACAACAGTTGCTCCGATGTCAAACCCACAAGGTAATTATTGTAAATATAAGTTCGAGTTTTGTTCTTCGATATAAATAGTTTATCTAATTCATTGTATAATATATTTAACTTTGATACTTCTTGATAAATATTTTACATTGGTAAACCTAAATTGTCACGAAACACTTATTGTTTTATCTGTCGTGTTCAAGTTGCGATTTTGTACATTTTGTAACATGTACAAAAATATTGCACTTGTTATACATTGTAAAATGGAAACATACTACATATAGCATGTTCAAATTAAGTATTGCTTAAAATCGCTTTAGTTTAAACAAATTGTTAAAATAAAAATATGTCGCTAGTATATTGAAATACATGTTATTTACCTCAATAATAATTTTCCTTATTTTATTTTTCATGCTAGTCATGTTAGTGTGTTTTGTACTTTTTTCATACATTCAATGGCCAGATGAATAGTTTTTATAACTTCTCTATACCTGTTCAAAAACGCATGCAGTCAACAAACTCTATTCAGTATTTTAATCTGATTAATTATAATTGTGAGTGTACACTTTTAAGGAAATAGTAAAATATCTGCACAAAGTTGACACTTCAGATAGCCAAGAATATTTTTAAAAATATTGTGACCAAACAGTCTCTATTCATACCAAGATAACAATAAAAATCGTCTTCCTTTCCTTACTTAAACCTTCACTTAGAAATTATGTATCCTACTTATTAAAGTTGGCAATAAATGTGCATAGCCCTTCTGCTGCTATTTATATATACCATTCACTAACAAAAATATATTGACTTTACTACTTAGTGATAAGTTCAAACTATATAACAAAAAAAATTAAAATACTCATTAAAAAATTTACTAAGTTCTGTTATAAGTCCTACGATTGCGTGAACTCATTTTTATACATTCTTAATGTTTTGAATATATACCATTTAATAAATTTAAATTTAATTTTAATCCCTTGGTGGTTTCTAGTAGATATTTTTACAACAGTCGTGTGGTTCTTTTGTTTGTCTTTATATATCAGTATAATTCAAGAGCATGTATTGCAGTAGTTGTCGTTGGTTCGTGTCTGTTATATTTTACTTCATAAATTATTTTGTGGTAAATAAGTAGTTTTCTGGTTTAGATCGGTTAATTACTTCCATGCTGGGTTGTTTTATATCTCACTATATTTTTTTGCACTAGAGAAGCCCGTATGGTCGCTTCTACTTACTTACCTCCACTTTATTTTAACTCTTGTAGATAGTTGTCTCATTGTCAAACATATAACATCTCCTCGTTTGAAAATGAATCTTCAGTTTAATGTTCCATAACAATATTTAAGACCATAACCACCCACAATGTTCACCCTTAGACTTTTATTAAAGCATTTATATAATGTGAAGCTTGATTTTTTTATGTTACAGATAACACTTCTGTTCCAACGACAACAACAAATAATATCACAGAACCATCGTGTTTTGACAAATTAAATAACTGTAAGGACTTTCCAAACGATGCATGTTTAGGAATATTTCATACATGGGCTCTTGACAATTGTCCAAGACGCTGTGGATTGTGTAAGTAAAAACGTAATAGAATAACAAAAGGTTGGGTTCGGGTTGTATTTATATTGTATGTAAAATAAACGAATAGAATTGAAATGCTTTGTTCCAACATCTTTAATTGATATCTACACCATTGTAAACCCTTAGACTCTGATTACAACATTTTGATAATGTGAATCTTACAGCTCTGTCCCTACGTTTACACACAATTGTTTCACAGAACCTGTGTGTGTTGACAAAGTCAAGAACTGTAGTGCCTTTGGAGACGAAGCATGATCAGGATTATTTTATTCTTGGGCTCTTGATAATTTTCCTAATAGCTCTGCATTATGTAAGTAAAACGTAAGGGAATAACAAAAGGGGTGGGTTGGGTGAGATTGATATTGAAACTCATATATATATGATATGTTCATTTGTCGATATCATTTTTGTCATCTTACTAGAGAACCTTGAAGGATTTTAGTTTAGTCATGGTTAAACATATTTAAATGCTATCTACACGATTGTTTGAATATTTATTTGTTTTTGATGTTTTGATGTACATTTGATGTATATTCTTGGAACCATCACCAATAATTCAGTTGGTTTTAAAGTGATGTACTATCCAAACAGAGAGTTTTTTGGGACCAATATATGAAGGGTCTGGTAACTTTTTCACGTTTGTCTCCCCTCTAAAGTAAGCGAAAAATTGTTGTATTGCAGTCATTTCTCAGTTATAATGTTGGTATATTATTGTTCTTACTAGAACTCTTCTGAGGATTGTCTTTTGCTACTTTTAGCTTTTGCCATCGCTTGGCGACCATAGTAGTCCGACCAGTGTTAACTATTTCAAAGATCTTCTACTCTGAAACTACTAAACAAATTTCAACCAAACTTAGGCTTAACGTCGTTATGGTCGTTAGTATAACTTGTGAGCTTTATTGTATGTTTTGTCAAAGAACATGACCGCCATGGAAAAAAGGACAACGGAATAAACTGCAGTTTTGGCTTATATCTCAAAGACTGAAGCATTGCATGTAAGAGCAATTCGAACACAGGTTTAAGTGTTCATTAGGTCAAAAACTACCGATGAATAAGACATCAGATTTCTGGGTTATTGACCTTAAATTGATCATTTTAATGAATTTTGCAGTTTTTGGTTATTATCTCGAATATTATCATAAATAAAAATAAACTGTAAATAGTAAAAATTTTCAGCAAAGTAAGATCAAATGTCCAAAATTGTAAATCGGCTAAGATGTTGTCCATTAAAAACAATTTTACACAATTTGTTCATCATTTCTGTTTACTTTAAAAAAAAAATCTTCTCTTCTAAAACTACTAAAGTAATGCAAGCTAAATAAAATCATCATAGATACCAGGATTGAAATTTCGTATTTACGCCAGACGCGCGTTTCGGCAACAAAGGCTCAATAGCGACGCTCGAATAAAAAGATGTTAAAAAGGCCAAAGTCGAAGAGCATAGAGGTACAAAAGTTCCTAAAAGTTTTTCCAAATACAGCTAAGGTAGTCTATTCCTGAGGTGCTGACTATGTTCTCCGAATGATCCTTAGGGTATCTAGTATACAATTTTTCCTTTATATCATGTTTCTTAATGAGAAGGCTGCTATGGCTAAGATAGGAGTAAAAAGTGGCTAATATATCTAAAACCAAGGTACAATATGTATTTGAGCAAGTCTGCAAATGTTTAAGTGTTTTTTAGGGCAAGACATGTCTGTCCTGAAATATTCAGTCAAGCTCGATAACATATTTTTAGGTTATTGCCCTTGAACTGATGAAGTTAAGGACAGTTTGCAGTTTTTGTTATTATCTTTGAGTTGATTAAGAGAAACTGTAAACATTTCTTGTACGTCAAGAAACATAGCCACTGTGGCTTAAATAGAACATCAGGGTAAAATGCAGTTTTGAAAGAAAAAAAGTTTTGCTTTTTTTGGTTATTTATTTCAAATATCGATATCAATAGGGAGACAGTATAAAGCAGTTCAATTGTTCAGTAAATTAAGATCTATAAATATCTGAATCTGGAATTATCATTTTTTGTGATTATGGACTTTCCAAATTGATTTTCCTCTGAGTTCAGTATTTTTGTGATTTCTACTTTTTGAGGTTTTACTCTCAGATTACTGGATACTATCCACACTGATTTGTGTCCACACTTATTTAGTATACATGAAATATTTTAAAGCAAAAGACAAACTTTAGACAAAAAAAAACTTTAGTGAGCAAAATAATTATAGGATATCAAAGGCTGCTTATCTTTCAATTATCTCATTATTCAATTTTAACATGCACTTTTAGTTTTTAGAAAATAGTTAGTAGTTTATCTTTATTCATTGAGCATTATGTTAGATATATGAAATATTAACGTCAATTATATTTCGTATAAAATTTCTTAAATAATTTCATTGCAAAAGCTATAAACATGATAAATGTACAGGGATTTTTATATATTTAAAACAAAAACCTTCTCATGCAGTCAAGGTATTATTCGAATCACCTCATTTATTCATTCTGTTTATCATTCTGTCAGTACATACAACAATGATGGTGTTTATTTTTAAGCACAGTTTTATCTGTCACACAATATAACTGATACCCTGAATATTTTATTTCTGCATTAGGAACAAGGGTCTAGAATATTTAGTTAGCACTGAATAGTTGTATTGTGCCTGTTGTTTTCAAATCTGTCGGACACCCTTTTCCTGATTGCCAATACATTACGTTACGAAGGGGATATGCTGAGCTGATAACATTTGCGACGTATTGCATGGTCTTGAATTTAGCCGAACAATGTCAGAACTTGATTTTTGCGCTTGCAAACTATTATTATTCCTAAAATGTATATATACCATATCATCAAGATCATGTCGAAAGAAGTGGTTTTTTTTGTCATCAATTTGAAATGAACTGCAAAACACATTGTTATTTATTTATAGGTTATACATTATTTCCAACTGTTAAAAAAAGATGTCATGACAAAGAACGAGAAATATGTAGCGCACAGAAAGAGGTTTTCTATACATATGCTGCATACACAAAATTGACAACGGACATATTTCAGAACTTAAATTTGGCAAATTAATATTAATCCCTTTATAAATACATAACATCTCATCTCACAAGTATAATTATTTATTTTCATGACTTTGAAACTAACTGTTAAAACAGTCTAATTAATTTGAAGGTAATGAATTATTTGCAACCACTCAAAAAGGATGTCATGACAAACAACCAGCAATATGTAGCTCCCAGAAAGACGCTATCTGTTCAAATGCTGCATTCAAAGATTGGGCAAGAGACAATTGCCAAAAGACATGTTACCTGTGTTCAGGTAGTCACTTTATATACCTTTAGCTAGGGCCCTTCTAACTAATCGGTGTTACCGTTTACTAGTTATGTAATCAAACTGCTTGTCTATATGTCAGTCAGCATGGCTATGTCCTACAAATACATGTACTGCATCAACTGATTTCTATTACTATTGTGAACAGTCTTAATACTTATTAAAAGAGAGGAGAAAGATAACAAAGGGATACTAGTATACAAACCCATAAGTTAACAATAAACTGACAACGTAATGAGTAAAAAAGAAGAATACAATCAACAGTACACAAAACACAACAAAGAACCCAAAAACTACACAAAACACAACAAAGAACCCAAAAACTGAAAAACACGAACCGGTCAAAGCTTGGAGTGATCTAAGATGCTCCAGAAGGATAAGTAGATACTGTTTCACATGTGGCGCCCGCCATGGTGCTTATGTTAGTACAAACACTGTGATAAATCTAATTCGAGAGGTTACGTTTAGTGAAAAGTGGACGAGAAGTTACGTTTAGTGGAAAGTGGACGAGAATGTAGCTACATTTTGGAAATATACATAAAGGAATATCCCTTTTTTTAGCCATATTTGTGTTTGTAAAATGTTTTGTTATAATTTAAACCGTTATTAACTGAATTTAAATGTTTCACATATCAAAGATCTGGATCTTTTAAAGCAGATAATACCATGTAAAGTACAGTATTTGTTTTTCTTACTGTTGAAGGTCGTATGTTTGACCATAATTGTTTATAACCATTTCATTTGAACTCAGGTGGACAGTTTTCTCTTGGCAATCATGCAAAATCTTATGATTTAATAAATAGTTTGTATTAACATGATTAACAGATGCCAAACATGTATAAAATCTAAATAATATAATTGAGAATGGAAACGATGAATGCATTAAATATAACATAACACTCGTGACTCGATTAAGACAATAAACATCCTCTTTATCTTGTTTTCAACTCAGCGAAAAAGTTCCCGTACACGGATGCCATAATGAAATAGTCTCTGAACAATAGTTTGCAAAAGTCTAAAGAAATGGACGCTACACTTTACTCTGAAAGATTTACAAAGACTAGCGGTTCCTGATTTGGGACAGCCGAAAAAAAAGAGGGAGAGATTTTTTTTTTCCTTTGATAAAGATTTTGTAAAAGCCGGTTTCTTCAGGCTTTTAGTAATGACAAAACTCACACTTCAATCTAGGGTTCTGTAACTTTTATTCAGACTAACGAAGTTCAATAACGGATATGTAAATAAAACCCTCACTTATCGTGCAATTGGCACATTTAAACCATATAAACCATATAAACCATTATATAACAAACACTAGCTCTTTGGTAAGGTTTAAATAAAGCTGTATAACAAAATGATTTTTATAAATCTTTGTTAAGCAATGTTTATTGTTTATAGTAAAAATCATTAGTAAACCTGGATATCTATTTTTTAGTTTTTATATCAATTTTCTTTAATTAGATTAACCTTTAAACATTACATTCTTTCGGTCAACTCGACACTCGCATTTATTCAATTTATATGTAAACGTTATCTTCAAATCGTTATTCCAGTTTTAATAGGTTATTAAAGTATTATTATATTTGATCATAAAATTCAACTCTTTTTATGTTTTAATATACATTAACGATCTCTTTTGTTATGAAATTTAACTCTCGTTCTCAACATTCAATCTAAACATGCATACGTGTAAAATATGAACTATTGGACAGTTATTGCAAAATTATTAAAGAAAGATAAAGGAAAATTGATAAATGAGTATAAAAGCAGTTAATTGAGAAACATGTCAATTGGTTTTGAACATAACAAACTATTTAAACAATCGTCAATAATTTGCATTTAGTACTCATAATATGAATTGATAATCAAAGAGATTGATTTACTTTTAATATCAAGTTTAGACAATATTAAATTACCTCTCTGTGTTTATTATTGCAGGACATATAAGAACAACACCAACACGTAAGTTAATTTTCAATTGTAATTTTAACAACACATTTGACATTTTGCCTATGCGTCATCAACTTTCTTTAACATTAAGATTAAAAAAAAATATGTACACTTTCATTTTGAGTTAAATAATGAATCCTTTACCAAACATATCAATCATGTCTCTTTTTATATAACAATTACATTATGAATCCTTTACTAAATATATATACCATTTATTGATTATATAACAATAGCATGATGAATTATTTACTTAACATATAAATCAAGTGTCTTTTATATAACAATTACAAAATGAATTATTTACTTAAAATATAAATCAAGTGTCTTTTATATAACAATTACAAAATGAATCCTTCACTTAACATATATAGCATGTGTCTTTTATATAATAATAACATAGTGAATCCTTCACTTCACATATATATCATGTGTCTTTTAGTAAACAATTACATAATGAATACTTCACTTAACATATATATCATATGTCTTTTAGTTAACCATTTTATAATGAATCCTTCACTTAAAATATATATCATGTGTCTTTTAGTTAACAATTACATAATGAATCCTTCACTTCACATATATATCATGTGTCTTTCAGTTAACAATTACATAATTAATCCTTCACTTAACATATATATCATGTGTCTTTTAGTTAACAATTACATAATGAATCCTTCACATAACATATCTATCATGTGTCTTTTTGATATTAATTACATAATGAATACTTCACTTAATATATATATCATGTCTCTTTTAGATAACAATAACATAATGAATCCTTCACTTTACATATATATATATATATATACAACTCGTCTAAACATCAACCCAACAATGTTAGATCTGTAAATTTGCTTTCGCAAATTTTTGGTTCTTCCCTCGCCGGGATTCGAACCCATGCTACTGTGATATCGTGACACCAAATCGCCTGCACTGCAGCCGTCCCGCTAGACCACACGACCACCTGGGCTCTCAAAAAAAGAGCTTTCGGTGGGCATGTGTTACCTTTCCACGTCAGTTTTAATCTAGCGGCGTACTACAGTACATGATATATAAGGCATGAAGATGTTATTGTTACAGATCAGCTAAATTATCTATAGTAAAGGATCCTACAAATTAATGTAAGATACAGTCACAGAAAATAATTATATTCATAAGTACGTCTGAGTCAGTGACAACCCTACAACAGATGTATCCATCGGATCGCCATCAATGATGGTGATACATGGCTGTGTACATATGTGTGTCATTCTTTTTTTGAGAGCCCAGGTGGTCGTGTGGTCTAGCGGGACGGCTGCAGTGCAGGCGATTTGGTGTCACGATATCACAGTAGCATGGGTTCGAATCCCGGCGAGGGAAGAACCAAAAATTTGCGAAAGCAAATTTACAGATCTAACATTGTTGGGTTGATGTTTAGACGAGTTGTATATACATTATGTACACAGCCATGTATCACCATCATTGATGGCGATCCGATGGATACATCTGTTGTAGGGTTGTCACTGACTCAGACGTACCTATATATATATATATATATATATACAACTCGTCTAAACATCACACTGCAGCCGTCCCGCTAGACCACACTACAACCTAGGCTCTATATATATATAAGGATCCTACAAATTAATGTAAGATACAGTCACAGAAAATAATTATATTCATAAGTACGTCTGAGTCAGTGACAACCCTACAACAGATGTATCCATCGGATCGCCATCAATGATGGTGATACATGGCTGTGTACATAATGTATATACAACTCGTCTAAACATCAACCCAACAATGTTAGATCTGTAAATTTGCTTTCGCAAATTTTTGGTTCTTCCCTCGCCGGGATTCGAACCCATGCTATTGTGATATCGTGACACCAAATCGCCTGCACTGCAGCCGTCCCGCTAGACCACACGACCACCTGGGCTCTCAAATAAAGAGCTTTCGGTGGCCATATGTTACCTTTCCACGTCAGTTTTAATCTAGCGGCGTACTACAGTACATGATATATAAGGCATGAAGATGTTATTGTTACAGATCAGCTAAATTATCTATAGTAAAGGATCCTATATATATATGTAACACTCCCAAACGTGTCCTTCCCCCCAAACGTGTCCGATTCCCCCAAACGTGTCTTCTCTCCCTAAACGTGTCCACAATGTACAATATTCCCCAAATTTGTCCGAATTCATAACCCCCAAACGTGTCCGATAAATGTTATTCACCAAAACGTGTCCAATATTTAACGCCAGATCGTCTCGTGTCTTTTAGCGTTAATACATGTATCTCCTAAATAAAATCTCTGATAATGTTTACTACAATTTTATGATAGGGACACAGGTGACAAAGTTTTCATTTATTAGCTTTAGTTGATTAAATGTAGGTTTTTAATGAATATCATAATTCAAAATTTAATCTGTAATTGTGAAATTAATTTTTGACTGAAATTGCTTATTGTTCAGTTGCAAGTATTTCAAACTCATTTAGAGCAAACCTGCACCTAATTATAGAGTTAAATTAATTGTTGACTTTGTAAATTATTTTGTACTTATAAACTCCGATGATGCTTTTTATATCTATCTGAATATTGCCTGGCGGGCGATAAGCAGCATTTGTTAAAACTTTTAATTAATAGCTCTCCATCTGAATTTGTGTTTATTTCAAAAATTCATCAAATCATAAACTGGTTATCCGTTTTTTTATATATATAAATTTTAGGTTTCCAGCATCACTAAAGACACACGATCAAGAGCCATAACGTCCAGTGCCAAATATCTCATTCATTGGTTTTATAGATTCTTTTTATTTATATAAATGTTATGTGATCAACGCCAGTTATTAGTGGTTACCGTAATTGCAAATTTAATTTGTACTGTATAAATTCATTTTTTAAACTGCTGATAGCGTATTGTCAAGTTGCAAGTACCAGTGTATGTAAAGTACGGATCCTAAAATATCATTATACCCCCGCTTTAAAAAAAGGGGGGTATACTGTTTTACCTCTGTCTGTCCGTCAGTCTGTCCGTCAGTCCGTCCGTCTATCAGTCCGTCCCATGAAACTTTCGTCACATTTTTCTCAGGAACTACAATACAAGGATTTCTGATATTTGGTTTCATGGTTTATCTATGTCAGCTTTACCGTGTGATGCATTTTCAGATTCATCACTTGACAACTTCCTGTTTACCGAACACTTGTATGATTTTACACATGATAGCCAAGTTGAAATTTTCGTCACATTTTTCTCAGGAACTACAATACAAGGATTTCTGAAATTTGGTTTCAGGGTTTATCTAAGTCAGCTATACCGTGTGATGCGTTTTCAGATTGATCTCACTTGACAACTTCCTGTTTACCGAACACTTGTATGATTTTACACATGATAGCCATTGAAGTTGAAAATTTTCGTCACATTTTTCTCAGGAACTACAATACAAGGATTTCTGAAATTTGGTTTCAGGGTTTATCTAAGTCAGCTATACCGTGTGATGCGTTTTCAGATTCATCACTCGACATCTTCCTGTTTACCGAACACTTGTATCATTTTACACATGATAGCCAAGTTGAAAATTTTCGTCACATTTTTATCAGGAGGAACTACAATACAAGGATTTCTGAAATTTGGTTTCAGGATTTACATAAGTCAGCTATACCGTGTGATGCGTTTTCAGATTCATCACTCGACAACTTCCTGTTTACCAAACACTTGCATATTTTTACACTATTAATATTATCCACTTGCGGCGGGGGTATCATCAGTGAGCAGTAGCTCGCAGTTTCACTTGTTTTTACTGTATAAGCCATAAATGTCTATTGTAGAATGATAAATAAACAGACGAACTTTTTTTAATTTTTAAAGAAATTCAAGAAAATTAGTTAAAATGTATATGTTCAGAAATACATAATACTAATAAAACAAAGTAAGAGCTGTGAACTATATACCAAAATAGGTGAATATTTAGGACATTTCACGAACAGATCGTGCAGGTGCTTTATAACTAACAGGTTAGATGTTGTTGCAGTAAAAAATATTCATTGTAATACAATTATTAAAGTTGTATAACGTAGAATATGTTTTGCCATTCAGTTTCTTCATATTTAACTAAATTCCAATATGATGATTTCGTAAGGCTAGTCATGTTTACTGTCAAATAATGATACTATTCTTTCATTTTCACTGTGGAGCGAATCATTATTATTGTATATGCGGTGCATTTTCACTGTACAATTTTATTTTTCTTATCTATTACAGCTCATTTCTTTAAGCATGTAGAGCAAGACTTTAGTTGATTGCTTGCTTTTTTTTATTGGATTATCATTATGATAACACCCAATTTAATTCAAATATTAAAAATACAGGTTAAACTATGCCTATTCATATTGTTTAAAAACGTCAATCTTATTTACAAAGTTTGTATAAACAATTATACAAACAAAGCAAGCAAGCCAACCAAAGTTTTGCTTTACATGCATTAGGAAATTAGCTGTAAAGCCTTAATTTAGCCGACTTGCTCAAACAATAGATAAAGTAAGAGAAAGATTTGATAAAATTTAACTTACGGAGGAAAGTTTGGTTTTAGAACACTCTAATAAATTCAATAGAAATAACATTTATTTCAAATGTATTCCATTTAGTTTCTTATAAAGCGTATCGGGATCTTTATCCTTATTTTTTTTATCCATTTCCAGGACACTTCACCACTAATTACGTACATCTTGATATAGATAGCACCTTTGTTTTCCCGTTTAAAAGGTTTTACACTGGAACCCTTTATAACTTGCTGTTCGGTGTGAGCCAAGACTCCATGTTGAAGACCGTATTTTGACGTATAATTTGTATAAATTGTGACTCGGATGGAGAGTTGTCTCATTGTCACATACGACATCTATATATGGCTCAAAAACGAAACGAGACGGGATAAAAAGGGATATAAAAATCTACGCTACTTTTTTAATATATTGATTATGAGCTTAATATGAGTCAAAATAGGGTAAAATAGTGGGTCGCATTTGGGTATAAGCGTCACGCTGTATTGCCGATTTTTTGCAAGCGTGACAGGTGAAAGTCAAATGATTGTGTAGTGAAAAACGGGAAATGAAGTCTAGCGGGACACGGATAAAAATTAGAACTGCATAGTATAAGCGGGATACGTGAATCTGACAAAACAATAAGCTGAATACGGGAATTTGAAAAAACAGTAAGCGGGATCCGGGATCAGAACCCCCTAATGAGACCCAAGAATAAGATATTTTTGTATATTCATCCTATTGTTGCAGTCATGCCTTCAATAACAAATGTATCCGATGCATGCATTTTTTTTTTATATTTTTGGTCCCTTTTTCAATTGTGTGGGGTCCAAATTTATAGACAAAAGTCCTTTAATATAGATATTTGGAATTCGTTGACATGCTGAATCTAACCGTGTAGCTAGTTTGGGGATTATTTGCCTAGTTGCTGAAATAGCCCACATAAAATTCCAAAGGGTCCAAAATCAACAAAAATCAATTGTAGCATGCATTTCGTGTACAATAACCCAAATGTGCATGGTTTTACCTCTGCGGTAGTATCCATTCGCGGATCTAGAATTTTTCATAAGTAGGGGCCCACTGACTGCCTAAGAGGGCCCGCTGCTGTCACCTTCCAGTGATTCCCTATATAAGTTAAAATCAAGGAGAAACGTAATCTGAAGAATACAATATGACATTTTGAGAATCGCTTTTGTTACAAGTTTGAAAAGCTATATATTTGATGAAGAATGAATGAGGAGTTTGTATTTCAATTTGAAAATACATGTATCATAAATCCTAAAGTCATCAACTATTTTTTTTTTCATTTGTTGCAAGTACATTTATCACATAATTCTACAATAAAAATTCCTCGCATCTTTGAAAATTCTACATTAATAATGACTGCACTAACAGTGATAATTCATCGCATCTATAGTTAAAATGGATCGCTTTCAATAATCGATATGCTATATTATGATGCTTTTATAACACTTATTTGAACTTTAATGCTATGTTTGTATATTATAAAGACATATCACAATGAAAATATGTTAAAACTTAACTCAAAATCCTTTAACTTGATATTTTCAAAACGTAAACAAATACAGTTTTCCCATGATCCTTTATTCTACAATAGACATACCCGCATATAACAGTAAAAATGATAACGTATTTCCAGTTGCAAGTATTTCATGCATATTTAGAGAACATACATGCTTTAATGATTTTACTGTTCTATTCTGTTTAAATTGTCTTTAAACTGATGACTGCGTATTGTCCAGTTGCAAGTATTTCATGCTTATTTAGAGAGAACATAGGTTACAAGCTTTTATTTTTTTTAAATTTGTTCTGTATAAATTTACTTTAGACTGTTGATCGTCCAGTTGCCGGTGTTTCACAATATTTAAAGAGAACATACAAATTTTAACGTGCAGAGAAAGGGACACATTCATTCGTTAACTGTACAATTTAACTAAACATGTTTGCTTACAATTTACATACGACATAGCCGAAATGACGCCCCCACTTTCACCCAGTTTTTTTCGACTGGTTTAAAAAAGTACCTTATCTCTATTTTCAATGAAATGGTAAAATTAGTATACATTAATGGAATAGCAATAACCAAATAACGCTTGATATGGACACATTTTTGGGATTGGACACGTTTGGGGGTTTGTTGGGAAATTGACACGTTTGGGCGTTTATACAAATCACACGCTTTGGCGATGTTTATACTAGACATGTTTTGCAGTTCAGTGACGTCAAAGTGGACACGTTTGGGGGAATCGGACACATTTGGGGGGGAGGACACGTTTCTGAGTGTTACATATATATCATGTCTCTTTTATATAACAATTACATAATGAATCCTTCACTTAAAATATATATCATGTGTCTTTTATATGATAATTACATAACGAGTCCTTCACTTAACATATAAATCATGTGTCTTTTAGATAACAATTACATAACGAATCCTTCAGTTAACATAGAAGATCATATATATCATGTCTCTTTTATATAACAATTACATAATGAATCGTTCACTTAACATATAAATCATGTGTCTTTTAGATAACAATTACATATAAATCAGTTGTCTTTTAGATAGCAATTAAATGAAAATGATGTGTCTTTTAGATACAAATAATTTTTTTTATGTTACAATAAATGAGTTTTGTCACAGATTTCAGTAAAGTTTGGCACATAACTTTGGCTCGTTCAACTACAACTGAAAATCGAAAAATAACGCATTTATCTCATATATTATTTGTAATATAACTGATTGAATTCTTTCAAAATGGGAGAAAGTTTGAATAAACGGCACACGTAATTGGCGAAAAACCTTTTTAAGTTTGTCTTAAAATCATCAAAGCTATTAAAAACTTCCTTTAGATTTTTCTTAAAAATCTATATGTTGTTGATTCATAAATTTGTGTTGTAATGATGCAAAATAAAGATAATAATAAGGTCACCGACTTCGTTTTTACAGTATACAACATTTACAGTTGTGTTCCTTAAATAACCTACTAAACGTCGAAATTATCGAAATGTCATCGCGTTACAGGCCGAAAAACGTTGCATTTTGAAGGTGTTCACTACTAACAAGGTAACAAATTGGTTGTTAGACAAAACAATGAAGTCGGTGACCATATGAGTATTTTCTATCAGTAAAACAAAAATGTATGTGTCAACTACATATAGTTTTTTTTAGAAAAATATATGGAGTAGGTTTTAGAGATTTTATGTTTTTCAGCTAAATAGTAGAATTTTCGTAAATGGATTTTTGTAACAATGATTATGTAATTAAATTATGATACAAAATAAAGGGTAAGTGGCCAAAAGATCTTTTGATCCTATACGTATACAGTAAAGATTCCAAATATCTGGCAAAAAGTCAAAAAAAGAGTATCGAACATAATATAATTTCTTAAGAATCCTGTTACTTCGTTACCAAAAGCTAATGTTGTACTTTCTACTTGAATTTGATTGTTTGTCACTTACCATGGAGAAATCAATGGTTTGTCTAAAATGGCATTCTTGAAAATTAATAACGTTTATAGAATTTTTGACAACTATATCTTTTGAACGTATTACAGCTAAAGGTTGTACATTTAATGGAGTTTCTTACCAACATAATGCTCATTGGACGAATGGCTGTGACAAGAACTGTACCTGTGTCAACGGTCTCTACAATTGTGTTTTTTTGTAAGTATTTTTTACATGAAAACTTGATTAGCTATTTAGAGTTGAGGTATGACTGCAATATTTACAAAGTAAGGGACCATAGTTTCCCAACCATTTGACAAAAGGCAGATTTTACATTTGAAGACGTAAATGTATTTGATTTTGTGACTCATTCACCAATTTGTTTCATTTATGTTTGGGAAGAAATATTTGCCTTTAACATTTGTTGTGAACCTTGTAAATAGTTAGTCAAGTTTGAGATATTCATGCATTTGTATTTGTTCATGTTTGTGAAGATATTTATCAGCCATTCACATTTAAAGATTATCAAAACATGAGTTGCACTTATTATATTGATTGCATATTCACTTATTTTTAATTTGACACATAGTGGCTTGTGAATAAAACAAAACAGTCTTATGTATATTTGTTATGTTGCAAAATAAGAATTAAAATAAGAATAAATTTCAAATATGAAATTATAAAATTAACTTTTGATTGTAGATGTCCAATATATCCAAATATTCCACCAAACTGGCAACTTGTAGGGAAATCTGCTCGATGCTGTCATCCAGATTTTGTTATTGAAGTTAAACGTGAGTTTTCATTTAACGATGTGTCAATTGATTGATCGAAAGTGTTTAACCCAACTTTCCCACACTTTTTGCTAAATCATGGTAACTAGTTTTTTCCAGTGGAGAAATCTGGAGTGCACGAAGAGAACTACTAACCTTGAAACGTTTCAGATTATAAGTCCCAAACAACACGCTAGGAAGAATTTGGTAAGTTAGATATAACTATATATGCCCAATAATTGTAGCAGCTAAACATCAATTTAATAAATTAAATTTCAGGATATTTGCTGGCTAATTCATATTTTTTGTTAATATATTCATATATCTATCAGTGACATCATTCAAGTGAAAAATTGTCTAAAATTGTTGTCTGTACTTTATAAGGTATATAAGCCTAAGGTATATATTGTACTGGTTCAGTATGATATTTGTAAAAATAATCTATTACATTGCAGTTTAAACATCCTTACTTTCAGCAATATGTAATTATGGTGGAAAGGAATATAAGCAGGATGAAACCTGGTCTGATGGTTGTCAGTTTAGCTGTATCTGTAATGATGCCAAGGCTGATCAATACCAATGTAAAGAAAAGTAAGTAATGTTTGCTAAGAAAAAGGAGTAAATTTGATTAGGCCAATGGTCCCTATTTTTCAGTAAATAGTTCAAATAGGATTTAATGGCCACAATCATTGTGAATCATAGTTAAAACAATTACTTGATATGGAAAAAAAATCTTTGAAAATTTACATATTGTTATATACGTTTTTCCTCTTTGAGATTGTAAATTTTCAAATCCATCTAAGGAAACCTGATCTGATGGTTGTACGGTAATCTGTGTCTGTACTGATGCCATGAATGGTCAATACCAATGTAAAGAAAAGTAAGTAGTATTTGTCAAGTAACAGAAGTAAACTCGAATAAACCCCCATATGGGCCGTACTTTGAGCTTATATTTCGAATTAGGATCTTATGATTATAACCACTGCGGATCATAATTAAAACAGTGACAGAGGAACAGGACTTTCGGTTTTTTTTTATAGATGTCAAAATGAGGACTGTTCCATTGAAACATAAATGGTACCCAGAGAAGGCACTTTAAAACTTGTCACCCACCTATATCTATAAAGAAACAATTTTAGAATTTCGTTTACATCATTCAAAAAATTAAAGATAATCCATTTGTTTGGCATGCATTATATATTAATGACCCCTACTTCTTTTTGAGTTATTTGAAACATATAACTATAGTCATTGAAAAGATAGATAAACATTTTAAACTCCTGTCTGATTACTTTTGGAATGTACAACAAAAATCTTTAATAACAAAGAAGTCTGTGCTACAAATATGTTCATTGAAATGAAAAATTTAATGTAATCACATTATGTGCAGTATATCTACCGATCTTAGCAAAATATTTCTGTAAATTTTATATCCATAGTGTAATTATAACAGTATAATAATTTCTTTGAATTCAATTGAGATTATTACAGCAGTTATTCAAAAAATGAAGGGACACCACTGTTCCTTAGTTGTAAAGGCAGTTTGGTTGTATTTGTTACTTATTTTAAAAGGAGATAAGTTCCTTTACCACACATCAGTTGTTAAATCGGTCCTTGCTTAAAACAAGAATGTGTCCAAAGTACACGGGTGCCCCACTTGCATTATCATTTTCCATGTTCAATGGATTGTGAAATTGGGTAAAAAATCTAATTTGGCCTTAAAAAGTAAAAAGATCAACCAAAAGGGAACATGTGTACTAAGTTTCAAGTTGATTGGACTTTAGCTTCATCGAAAACTACCTTGACCAAAAACTTTAACCTGAAACTCACACTTTTAATTTCTATGTTCAGTGGACCATGAAAATGGGGTCAAAAGATTAATTTTGTTTTAAAAAAAGAAAGATCATATCATAAGTAACATGTGTACTAAGTTTCAAGTTGATTGGACTTTCGCTTCTTCAAAAACTAACTTGACCAAAAACTTTAACCTGAAATGGGACGAACAGACGGACGGACGGACGGACGACCGGAAAGACGGAAGGACGCACAGACCAGAAAACATAATGCCCCTCTACTACCGTAGTTGGGGCATACAAAAAAGATTTTTTGTTTTATGTTTATGCATTAATCGTTAAGCTCATAATTATAAACTTATGCTGTCCTGGCCTTCGTTGTCTGTAACTTATACATTGCTTGATATTTTATCTTTCTATCTCTTCAAGAAAGGATAGCGTATTAGAGGACATTGTCTTTTCTTAATTCTTTTGGCCTTGGATGTACATTGTAAATATAATACTTTTAATTGAATTACTTTTTGTCAATGCTGCAACAATTTTTCCACTTATAATTCGGATAGCTTTGTTATTATTTGTAGCAGTACACATAACGATACATGCTAGAGCTATTAATCAACTGTGTTGGTCCTTCATAGAATTTTGGGTAACTTCAACAAACAAAATTTTAAAATCAAAAGACAGTACACAGAGCACTTGCTTTTTTTTCTTCATTTTTCTGTGCTTTTCTTGATTTTTAACAACCAGGAATGCTTTAAGCCAAATATTTAAAAGTTAAACAATATTTATAGAGCTAGTGAAGAATTATATGCAATAAGAACCTCAAGAATATAAGATCAACTTTGCCTGCGGGAGTTAGATTTTTAGTATCTTAATAATTTAAGAAAGTTTTGTCAATGACTATGTTAGTAGGGAAAAACGACTACAGAGCCGATTATAACATTAAGGAAAAGTAGTGTTAATAACCAATATGCTTCAAAAAATGGAAACAGTCATGCCTGCTTAAAAAATCAACTGTATTTAGTAAAAACCTTTTTTTATAAGACCATTGTTTTTTCGATTCCTCTGTGTTGCATTTCATATAAATTGGAGCTGTATTATAAGACCACATGTTTTATAGACCACTTTTTTGCTCTTCCGTAAGTGGTCGCTAAAACGGGGTTGACAGTAATTTGAAAGTTGTGTTGGTCTAAAGCACTTTTATTATCCTCAGTTTAAATCAGTGAAGGGATGATATCAATTGGAATTGAAATTATTGAGAGTTTAGCTTCACTGTTTATTATAAACAATCCTCTATCTAGGAAATCATTATAGAAAATGCAAGCTCTGGAATAATGTATCCAATATCATTGATAGGCTCCACATACATGCACTTCTTGAATGTTGCTGCACAGAAAGTTAGCAATAGTTAGCAATAGTTAGGCTCGAATATTTTGGCGTCTATTTTTTCTCTCTCGCGAACTGACCCTGATTGTCATTTTTTACATGTATGGCAATATATGACACAGACTTAAATGTCTTTGTTGATATGTGTTCAACAATAAGAAACAAAAAAATAGACAAAAGTTGTTCCCTATGGAATGCTGAAACTTCAGGGTTAATCACCTTATGGAAATTGTAGAGAGAAACTTAGCTTTTATGTGTCACTTTAACTCTGCAAACCGATTTTATTAGAATAGATAATTTCTTACTTAGAAAACTTGATATTTAAAACAAATGTAATCTGTTCAGATATATGAGTAGAACACAAAATATTTACAGATATATAAACAACTTTTATTCCATTTCAGATGTCCCAAATGGGATCTTCCTGACGTTTGTCATTGGAACCCAGCATCAGCGGGAAAATGTTGTAGTCAACCAGAATGTCCACTACCTTATGTTATCACCGGTTACCCAGACCTTTAGATGTTTCTCTTCACATAAGCAACTGTCAATTATAGAATATTGTTTATCAAAAAATATTAAAGGACCATTTTCATTAGTTTCTTCGTTGCAACAAGGATCTCCTCTGAGTTTATAACCTTTCTAGCATTCAGCACGCTTATATTGACTTTAAATATCATCGATATTTTCATAAAAAAAATATGTTTACGAAATGTAGAAGTTTTATATACACTATAGGGGTTTCCTATCACCAGGAATGAATAACCATAACAGTTTGTTTCTTTCAAACTTTTAGTCTTCAATTCTGTTGTATTTTTGTACTAAGAGAGTGGTGATCCATTTTGTTTGATTATAGTGTCATTGCTGAGTCTTATGTGGATGAAAACGCTTTCTAGAGTACCAAGTTATCAACATTTTATCTTTGAGTAATTTAGAAGGAAACAGTAAACATAAAGTAAATTAAATGTTTACATCTAGCATTTTACAGTCTGTGTGTGACTAGAACACGGTGTGTAAGGTTGTCCTGCGAGAAAACGTTCTGTGCTGATGATTCGGTCCTGACTGGTGCTGGTGGTCATTTGAAGTTGTAACGAAAGACGAAAATGATGATGTTTGACGTTTTCACTCCTAAAAAATGGAAGAAAACAGTTGAGATTTTTCATTTTGTTTCTTATGGGTTCATATGTAAACCATTTAAAAGTTGACCCTCTAAACTGTTTCAGTAAGCGTAACACAAAAATGCTCAGAAAATATATAGTTATTGTCATAATTATGTTTACATAAGACTTATAAAGGAGGTACCAAGCAATATTTTACAGTTCAATTTAATGATCATGAATGGAAGGAAATGGTACGGAAGTTTACATAAGACAAAAAGAAATTTGTAGTATTTTTTGGCGAAAGACTTAAACGCTTCTTTGCATCATATAGTACAGCTCTTCTATAAAAGCATGCACAAAAACTTTGATTGACTTGCTTGCTATGTTTTCAAACAATAGGTAGGCGAAGTTTCAATACATACTGGGATTCGATTGGACAATTACAAACTGACAGGAATTAAAGTTAATGTTTATTGTCCAAACAAATTCTAGTATATACATATAGTAAACAGACTACTTACCTGTCGTTTACAAAAATCCAAACAATCATAGTAAGCAATTTGATCAATGGTTTGCTTTGCATATATTTATAGAAGAGCTGTAAATTCTAAAAATAAATTCTAGTTGTCGTAGATGGTTAAATCCTCAACAAAATCTCAATAACTTTGTCTGAACGAATAAAGGTTTTCAATCAAATTTTCGTGGATTTTTTAGCTTCCACCCTGACGAGGCATGTTAGCTGTTCGTATGCTGTTGCACCTGACGCACGGAAACTTTCACATTTCCATCTTCTTTTCTGAAATATTTTACCCGGCTCATACTTGACAGGATTGTTATCCTAGTAAAAGGTGTAACCAATGAATTGAACACAAGTTAAAAATTCCACAATACTATATACTTCTTTTTAGGTGTCAATTTGTTCGAAAAAAGACGAAAAGAAGAGAGCGTTTTTAATGTCATGATTATCTGTCGCTTTCTGGATCTATGCTTGGAATTCATCTCAGATGACATGGATTCCTCACCCTGGTGACCCTGCTGCCGTTCATAACTTTATCCGTATACATATATTAAAAGATAAACAAAAGGCTGCAACTGGTATTCTTGTATTTAAAATGATTCGTTGTAACGAGAATATTTGCGGTGAATGGAAACTGTGAGTGTCAAAATCTTAAATTTGCTTATAAATGTTGCTGGACCCAGTTTTGTTATCTGATCTGAATTTTCTGAAATGTGCAAGGTAGATAGAAATTGGCCTATTGATTTTTTTACAGGGTAAGTTTTCCGTAATTGCTTGAACTTTTGCAATATTAAAGCCGATTTCAATGAGTGTGTAGACAAAGGGAATATCTTTGGTTATCTTGCTTGCTGAACAGAAAAGTCATTGTTAGGTTATGTAAACTACCCTTCTTTAAGGGTAGACTAGTCCGACAAATGACATATCTTTCTGTCTGTAGGACCAGGTTACTTCGAAAGGAGGGTTGTATACCTTACCTAATAATAAATTCACGGTTAAGCTAACAAACAAGCTAACCAAAGATATGACCTTTTCCTACATACTCAATGGAATCGGATGTTACTAAAAACTCGAATACATTTTAACAGACAGTGGTCATGTTTGTTGATGAATATTGTTTTTCCTAGATTCATTAATTCTTGAAAAATCATTTGGTAACATTTTGTCAAGTAATTTCAGAAAAGATATTTTTGTAATTGCGGACTCCAAGACAATACATGAACCTCACACGACCCCTCGACACAGGTGAGCTTATATATGTTCTTATAGCGATTCGGGTTGATAACCAGTTGAAATTTAGGTATATTTTTTGTGCGTGTAGATTTGTATTGTTTTAAACTGTTATGACCTTTTAAAGTTAAATGTAGGTGTTTAATCTAAGAATTTCTTTTTTAAACTTTTATACTTGTTTTATTCTCAATTAGTAGTATGAAGCTACGAGATATTTTATATTAATTTTTGAAATTGAAGGCACAATTAACAAAGCAAACGGTAGTTTCAAATACTTTTAAATAGATTTTTTAGGATAATGTACCCTTGTGTTGATCCCATGCTAAACATAACAAAAATCTATGTACAAAGGTCTGTGAATTTTCTACAAAAATAGTGATTTTATTTTCACCAAATTCTCTTTTTCCACTTAATACAATAAAGAACTATGAACAATAATGCTTTGCAAGAAGTTTCCCCTTGATATATGTACAAAATTATATCTCTACTATTCATTGTCTGTGCTGCTTTGATACTATTGCAGTTTGCACATTTCGTAATTGACAGGCCACAGAAGGGGTCATAAACCATACACAAAAATAT
Source organism: Mytilus edulis (assembly GCF_963676685.1). Taxonomy (NCBI): domain Eukaryota; kingdom Metazoa; phylum Mollusca; class Bivalvia; order Mytilida; family Mytilidae; genus Mytilus; species Mytilus edulis. The sequence continues at coordinate 36,053,979 of NC_092348.1, forward strand.
AAAATATTGAATTAAGTATTTAATTTGCATCTCTGAACCCCCAACTCCGGCTTGTTTTTTTTAGGAAGGAGTCTTAAAATGTTCGATTACAGACAGCCGAGTACGCATTTTACTTTCAAGGCGTGTTTACGTTGATTGTTAAAGTCCTGAACACGGATAGATTGAAACAAAAATGTTTGATATATTATCGGGCTTTAGATTCAGTTGTTTTTAAATATAAATGAAGGCTACATTTTAATATAATAATACTAAGAATTCACAATATAATAAAATGCAGAAAAAAATGGATGAAGTGAAATATCTTAGTAAGGAGTCATTATTACAGAAATGGTGTGTTTGACACACAAAACTTAAAAGATTAGTGATATTACCAATATTAAAATGAAAGTGTATTTTAGTTGGGTATTTTTTCCATTTACTAATTTTCAATTATAATTAAGGCACATTTGATTTCTATTCATAAAAATATTTAAACCTAGAAAAGTAGAAGACATTGTTCACTTCCTCCCCCGTAATTCTTTATCAAAAATATTTATTTATTTTGGAATTTAAAAATGAAAAAGCTGAGAAATCTTAGTTTTGTTAGTGTTCTCTAGGTTACCTCGTCTTTATTATCTGACATATTCTAGTCTGCCCTTTCATAAAATAGAGTATTTTTTTAGTGTTCTATCGAACTTTTTTTCTTTTAAAATACAACTTTGTAATCTTACGGGAAACTATTCCATCTAACCTCGCTCTAACTTATCCCCTATACCCCGCCCCCCCCCCCCCCCAAAATACAACCGAACAAACAAACCCGCAATACTATTGTCATTCTTATAGTCAGCACTAAATTGTTCACACACAAATGTGTTTTAAGCTGCTGAAGATATATGATTCAAACGCCCAGAATGTCCTTTGTTCTATATTTTTGCTCTCCATTTGTATGTGAAACCTTTTACATTTTTATTTTATGGGTAATGGTTGTTAAGCTGATTAATCTCTTATTGGCCATTACGATAACAGTGTGTCAGAGATCATATCTGATATTCTTCCTCAGTCATAATAAACTTACATCATTATAGAACTGAACAAAGAAATAACACGACGGGTGCCGTATACGGTGCAAGAAATGCATACCTTTCCTGAGCACCTGATTTCACTCCATGTTTTTCATTGTTTTGAGGGGAGTTCGTGTTGTTTCTTAATTATTATTTATAACTGTATATGTACATGTCCTTTGGTTTCGTAAGTCTTTGTTTACTCTTAGGTTTTGATTGTTATTGTCTTAACAGATTCATATGTATGTCAAAATCAAGAACATATCTGTCTTTATAAGGCCAATTATAAAGCAACTGGGATTGATATGATTAAGGCATTGCTTTACAATTATACTGTATTAAGCATAATATCATATCTAAAATATTAATCGAATGTGATTAAAAATAAAGAATTGCAAATATTTTGAAGACCTTTCCTGCAAAACATCATTTTCTACTAAGTTTAAGATTACAACTGTTATAATATTCTTAGAAGGGCAATAAGGGTGTAATACAATTGTTATTTTCAAATTGGGGGTTCTTTGACATCATTTTTGTACCTATAATATCAAATCAACATGCAAATACGGTCTAAATTAACTTACAAAGAGATGATCAATGATGCATGGTCTGTTCCAGGAACTAAATGAATCATACTTTCAGGTCTTCTGGCGAACTAAAAAGATTGCAGCAAGTTTGTTGTCCGTTATGGAATATCCATTTTATAGATGATAGCGGATCTGTTTCACATGTCGTAACAACAATCACGTCCCCTCTTCCCTGAATGTGACGTACTGAATTAGAATTTGCAAAACGACGGGAACCACATGTGGAGCAGGATCTGTTTACCTTTTCGGAGCCCCTGCGATCACACGTTTTTGTTGGAGTTCTTGTTGCTGAGTCTAGTTTTCTGTGTTTTGTTTCGTGTACTATTGGTTGTCTGATGGTTGTTTTTCCTCGTTGGCCATGGTGTTGTCAATTTATTTTCCGTTGATGAGTTTTAATGTCCTTCGTTTTTTTTTGCTATCTTTTAACAAAAGGATAAATTTAACACAATTTACATGATTTTACACAATTTAACAAATATTTTAGCTATGTTTGAGTAATTTACCATGTTTATAAATATTTGATAATTGTTTTTAATATTTCTAGTTATGCATGTCAACTTGAAAGCTGAATTTAAGAGGCAAAACGTAGTTCAGTGTTCTGTATTATACATTTGCATTCGCTTTAAATAATACTTTTTCCATTTTATTATTTGTCCTTATCACAGCTGTATTTGTGACCCAGACAAATTATAAACCAACTAGTATTGAAAAAGCATGACAAATTTATTAGCCTAGTATAATTGAAACGTTTGAGGATTTTAAGATAATTTGTAGACGTTCAATCTATAAAACAAGGTGATGACGACATCCATGTTATGCATGTACTATCTATAAATAGAGAAATGTATAAGTAACAAGGTGATGACGACATCAATATTATGCATGCACTATCTATAAATAGAGAAATGTGCATATAACATGACTCAATACAACAACGGATTCGATCTTAAAAGGACGAAGTAAATGTTTAACAATTCATAAAAAAGTCTTTGTCAAAACATTGTTGAATAAGAAACCAAGGAAAATGAAAAAAACTTAGAAAATCAACAATTATGCAGAATGAAATTCAGAAAAAATTTACCATACTTACAATACACTACAAAGAAGACATCAAGTATACATATTTGTTCAAGAGCCAGCTAAAGGACGCCTCTGGTAGTTGGAATTTCTCGCTGCATTGAAGACCTATTAGTGACCTTCTGCTGTTGTCTGTTCTATGGTGGTTTTTTTTTTATCACATTCCTCATTTCCATTCTCAATTTTATAAAATTGAACACTTCGATGCCAAAATCGTAATGAATAAGGTTGTTCGCGAGTGGAGTTACTGTTCTACTTCTGGCACCTGTTGTGAAAACTGCGGATGCATCAGTAAAATCCAGGGATGTCTTGAGAAAGAGAAGACAGATTGTGCGTATGACCGATAGAAAAGATTTCGATAATCGGTGAAAAATCCTCTGTGAGGGTTCACCAAATCACGATGGCGCCATTGAAGTTTCAAACTTAACCATTCCGTGTTTCTTGCTAGCAACAACCTACTAAAAACTGAGGAAAAAGATCAGTATGTCGGTTTAAAGTCAGAATCTATACTATTAAACGAGAAGACCTCATTTTGGGTGTCTCTTCTCTTCTTTCCACAATTAATTGATCAAGACGCCTCTGTGTCCTATAGGTACAGTGCATAGTGCCATTTGTCATCCATTCATATGATTATTCAGATTGAGTTATTTTTGGAGAAAAACGAGAAAAAAGGCATCCGGATATTGTCCCGTCATTGGACGAAATTTTAAGTCGGATTAGACTTCCGGTTTGCGTTTTTCTGTATACTTTGAACATACTATACAAAGAATAAAGTGTATTTTCAGAATTCTATCTGCTTTCATTTTCAAGTTTCCTATCCACGGCAGTCACAGAGTTTATTAAATAGAGCGGGTCTGTATACTATATGAATGATCACTATGGATCGATTAGTAAACTTAGAATTGAAAGTAAATGCACTATATTTATATAGTAATGAATGTTCATAATAAACAGATAAGCGCTAAAAATATTCATGTGAACTTTTGATACCTTTTCTGAAATTCTCCAGTCATTAAATCTTTTACAAAATTCATTGATTATAAAAAAAAAAGAAGATATGGTATGATTGCCCTGTTGAGACAACTCTCCACAAGAGACCAATATGACACAGATATTAACAATTATAGGTTACCGTACGACCTTCAACAACGAGCAAAGCCCATACCGCATACTCAGCTTTAAAAGGCCCCGAACTGACAATGTAAAACAATTCAAACCAGAAAACTAGCGGTCTTATTTATGTACAAAAAAATGAACGAAAAACAAATATGTAACACACAAACAAACAACAACCACTGAATTACAGGCTCCTTATTTGAATGTTCATAACATACTAAATGTATGTTCATATTGAAATTGGTAGAATACCAAAAAATGGGAATATTGGAAATAAAGGAGGAGGGATAAAAAAAAAGCATTTTCCTGTCCCCATTAACCTATAGCTATGACTTATGATACTTTTGCTGAATTCTCCAGTCATTCAATATTTTACAACTTGAAAATTGTTCCAATAACACTTTACATACTTTAAACTTCGCTCTGAATGCCCGCGATTTTGCGGGTGTGTTCTAGTGTATTATAAAAAGGCGACGATTTTCCTTACAGATTGTTTACGTGTAAGATTGTGCAAAGTAATTAGTTACACCACTCATCAAATAGATCATTACTTATGAAGTGAGGTTTTCTTTGTCCCTAAAAAAGCATCTTACGTGGAAATTAAGTCCATTCCTGTGACTGGATTCTTTTTCTAGATGCCGCTATCAATAATCTTTTAATACAGTCCTAAATTAATCGCGAGTGTAAGTAAATTGTTTGTTTTTGAATGCAATATTTTCGAACGATCTAGATATTACTTTATGAAGAGTACTCATTATAATGAACCATCTATTTAACGCCATATATCAGCTCAAATTTAACGTATTTTTTCTAGGATAATTCGCAATTCCAACAACGATTTATTTGTTTAACTTAACATTAGGCTTGCTTCATGTAAGGAAACAAAGAGAAACCATTTTGTTATATACTTGCATCAATTTAACAGTAAGTTCGAATAGTTCTTTTGTCGAGCCTGCGACTTTTGTCGCAGAAAGCTCGACTCGGGATAGTGTTCCGGCGGCGGCGGCGGCGGTGGTGTTAGCTCATCTCTTAAAAGCCTTATGTTTTAGAAGGTGGACGACCTGGATGCTTCATACTTTGTATTTGGGTGCCTCATGTTACGAAGTTTCCGTCAGTCACATGTCCAATGTCCTTGACCTCATTTTCATGGTTCAGTAACTACTTGAAAAAAAAGTTAAGATTTTGTGTAATGTTAAATTCTCTCTTATAATAAGTGATAGGATAACAGAATTTGGTATATGCGTAACTTGTAAGGTCCTCATGCCCGTCAGACAGTTTTCACTTGACCTCGACCCCATTTCATGGATCAGTGAACAAGGTTAAGTTTTGGTGGTCAGGTCCATATCTCAGATACTATAAGCAATAGCTCTAGTATATTTGGTGTCTTGAAGGACTGGAAGGTGTACATGTCTAACTGGCAGGTGTCATCTGACCTTGACCTCATTTTCATGGTTCAGTGGTTATAGTTAAGTTTTTGTGTTTTGGTCTGTTTTCCTTATACTGTATGCAATAGGTCTACTATATTTGGTGTATGGAATGATTGTAAGGTGTACATGTCTAGCGGACAGGTGTCATCTGACCTTAACCTCATTTTCATGGTTCAGTTGTCAAAGTTAAGTTTTTGAGTTATGGTCTATTTTTTTAATACTTTATGCATTAGGTCAACTATATTTGGTGTATGGAAATAATTTATTATCTATATGTCTGTTATGCAGGTTTTATTTGACCTTGACCTCATTGTCACGGTCAATTGCTAAGTGTTGATGTTTGTGTTTTGGTCTGTTTACTTAATTTATAAGCAATAATTCAACTGTATTTCTTGTATTGACGAATTGTTAGCTGTCAATTTCTGCCTGGCATGGTTCATCTGACCTTGACATCATTTTCATGGTTCATTGGTCTTTGTTTAGTTATCTCTTAGTTATCTTGGTTTTAATGTTAAGTTTATGATACAGTTGTAATAAAGCTTTCTACTTAATATCAATGATTAGTAAAGAAGGCGAGACATTTCAGCGTGTGCACTCTTGTTTAAGTCATGACTACAATCAGGTGCCTGCTGGAGAAATTATTTCAGGAAGAAAGATAAGAAGTTAGCAGTATCCTTTAACCTTACTTTTCGCTATATAGATGATGATCTCTCACTTTAAAAGTCAAAATTTGGTGACTATGTTGAACGCATCTATCTCATCGAATTGTATATAAAGGATACAACAGATACGATAACGTCATTTCTTTACTTATATAGAGAAATTGACAATAAGGGTCGGTTGAAAACATAACTTTACGACAAAAGAGATAATTTCAGCTTCACAATGTTGAACTCTTATTTTTTTACAGCAACATTCTAACAACGTCTGCATACGGAGTGTATATCTCCCAATTGAGACGATATTCCGGGGGTTGTATTTCCTATCATAATTTCTTTGATAGAGGGTTGCTGCTCAAAAGAAGACTATTAAACCAAGAGTTGCAGTTTAACTCATTTCCTCGCAAAAATTTTAAAACAACAAATTGAACGGACGCCATCACGAGTTGTTGGACCATTATGTTATATTGTTTCACAGATGATAACAGATATGTTCCTTATGTCGTAACTACAATCCCCTTCCCTTTTCACGAATGTGACCTACCGAATTAGACTAACAAACGGGGCAACAAGACGGGTGCGTTGTCAGTTTATTTTCGATCTTTGAGTTTGACTTGTCCCTCTGGCATCTTTCGACCCTTTTTCCGTTGTTTATTTAGAAACTTATTCAAGATATTTCAGAAATGTGGAAATTCTTTAATATCTGTATCAGAATTTCGAACACGCCGAGGACTTACGGAGATACAAAAAAAATATAAATATATAATCATAAGAATATTTTTTTGTTCTATACTGGGCTTTTATGTTTCATATATATATCTTACATTCTAAAGTATTATAAGCAGCAGTAATATAACAGATTGTATTTACTTATAACATAATTTATGTAATTGTTTTCTTATTGCCAAAGTCAGAATTATTCCGTTACGTTAGACAGGATAACTTATCACCTGCCCTACGTTTCCGGGTTCATCAGATTTAGTGGGATGGCCAATCACATGATTGTAAACAATTTTCCTTAATTCTATAGGACCGTATAGGTGTTCATTCATTTAAATGTCTGACCTTCCTGTTCATATCGTCTACATTTCAGCTTCCAAATTTAGAACTTTGTCAAAGGGATCATTTACGTGGGCAAGAGTATAAAAGGCACTGGTATACTTAGGCCTTCCAGAATTTTATTTTTGTAAAGCAAAGGATGAACATCACTAAGACTTTGATAATTTGCATCGTCGCTCTCTTCCAGACGGTGACACTTTCGAATGCAGCAGTTCATACATCAGTTGCTCCGAAGTCAAACCCACAAGGTAATTATTTGTGAATATAAGTTCAAATGTGTTTTGTTTGCTAAAAATAGATTATATATTATCGTATATATTTCATAGTATATATTAACACTTTATGAAAAAATCATAGTCGCTAGTATTTTGAAATACATGTTATTAACCTCAATAATATTTTTTTATCATTCATGTTAGTCATGTTAGTGTGGTTTGTACTTTTTTATACATTAAATGGCCAGATGAATAGTTTTTATAACTTCTCCATACCTGTTTAAAAACGCATGCAATCAACAAACACTATTTAGTATTTTAGTCTGATTAATTATAATTGTGAGTGTACACTTTTAAGGAAATAGTAAAATACTTGCACAAAGTTGACACTTCAGATAGCCAAGAATATATTTAAAAATGAAATCCTTGATATATCTAGGAACATTTCTTTACAAACAATACCCCGTTTTCAAAGATGATAGATATTTGAAACATCAAAATGACATTCGTCTAATGCAGTGATGTTATAAGTTATCATAATTGTATACCTTTCTTCAATGTCAGTGGTAAGTATTGTGACCAAACAGTCTCTATTTATACTAAAGTTACAATAAAAATCGTCCTTTCTTTCCATACTTAAGGGGGCTCCTGGGTATACATAATTTTTTGGGTCTAATATAGGATTTCACTTTATTTTTTTATAAATGAACTTTATCATATACTTAAAAGAAAAATGAAATAAAAAAATGGGGTCACCGTTTATTTAAGCTCAAAATCTGCCTCTGGAAAAAGCATACATTTTTGTTAATGTCCTTTTATTCTGTTGAGCTAATAGGAGAAATAAAGGTAATATCAAAATAAAAAAATAATCTAATTACAGAAATTGCTTCACTTTTACAATTATTTAGTTTATGTACAGCTTTTTGGAAAACAATAATAAAATATATAGGTCACCGATGAGTTAAAAAGATATTACAAATTGAATGTAAAAAAATGGCATTTTTGCACCAAAGGGAGATAATTTGGAACTTTTTCAATGATATAAACATTTTAAAAGTCATCTGGGGCCAAACCGAATCGTTTTTTGGGTTGATTTTTGTACCATATCATAAAGTAATAACTAATAGTGTAATAAAATAAAATTTGTAATAAAAAAATAAAGGTTTAATTTTTTGCTGAAATTTTTGTACCCACGAGCCACCTTAAACCTTCACTAAAAATGATGTATTCTACTTTTAAAATTTGGCAATAAATGTGCATAACCCTTCTGATGTTATTTGATTAAATATATAATACAAACAAGACACTCGGCTTATCTTTATTTTCATATTTCAATTTGATTATCCCAAATTTTCATGATATATGCCAATCACTAACAGAGATATGTCGACTTTACTACTGAGTGATAAGTTCAAACTGTATTACAAAAAAAAAACAAAAAACTTCAAGTTCTACAAATTTAAAGTAAAAACACTCATTTCAAAATTTACTGAGGTTCTGTTATAAGTCCTACGATTGCGTGAAATTCATTTTCATATATTCTCAAAGTTTTAAATATGTACCATTGAATACATTTGAATTTAATTTTAATCCTTTGGTGGTTTTTAATAGATATTTTCACAACAATCGTGTGGTTTCTTTGGTTTGGCTTTTTATATCAGTATAATTCAAGAGCCTGTATTGCAGTAGTTGTCGTTGGTTAATGTCTGTCATATCTTACTTCATAAATTATTTTGGGGAAATTTTACCGTAAGTTTTCTGGTTTAGATCGGTCAACAACTTTCATGCTGAGTTGTTTTATATCTGACTATATTTTTTGCACTAATGAAGCCCCTATGGTCGCTTCTAATTACTTACTACCACTTTATTTTAACTCTTGTAGATAGTTGTGTCATTGTCATTCATATAACCTTCTCCTCATTTGAAAATGAATGTTCCATAACAATATTTAAGAGCATAACCACCCACAATTTCCACTTAGACTCTGATTATAGCAATTATATAATGTAAAGCTTGATTTTTTTATGTTACAGATTACAGTTCTGTTCCAACGTCAACAACACATTATATCACACAACCGTCGTGTTTTGACAAATTAAATAACTGTGATGACTATGGAAACGATGCGTGTTTAGGAATATTTCATTATTGGGCTCTTGAAAATTGTCTAAGACACTGTGGATTGTGTAAGTAAACACGTAATAGAATAATAAAAGGTTGGGTTCGAGTGGTGGTTGATATTGTATGTAAAAAACGAATAGAATTGAAATTAGAAGGAAAAAAACATGTCAATTTGTAGATATTCCTTTGACGGTCTTTGACATGAACATATCTTATTAGAGAATCTTAGAGGTTTTTGGTTAATGCTTAGTTCCAATATCTTTAATTGATATCTACACCATTGTAAACCCTTAGACTCTGATTGAAACATTTTGATAATGCGAAGCTTACAGCTCTGTTCCTACGTTAACACACAATTCTTTCAGAGAACCTTTGTTTGTTGACAAAGTCAAGAACTTAAGTGACTTTGGAGACGAAGCTTGATCAGAATTATTTCATTCTTTGGCTCATGATGATTTTTCATATACCTTTGCATTATGTAAGCAAAACGTAAGGGAATAACAAAAGGGGTGGGTTGGGTGGGATTGATATCGGAACTCAAAGACGAATGGAAATGAAAAAAAAAATATGTCCATTTGTCAAAATCCTTTCGACATTCAAACATCTTATTTATTTAGAGAATCTTAAAGAATTTTAAGTTTAGTCGTTGTTAAACATCTTTGAATGATATCTACACGATTATTTGAATATGCATTTCGTCGCTGGGCTTCTAAAATGTTGTCCATTGCAAATTTTTCAAGAAAAAAATATCTCACAATCAGGCTTTGAAAAATTTGGCAAAATGCATGCTTCCAAAATGTCGTATGTGAACTTGAAAATTTTTGTAAATAGCAGTGAGATAAAAACTTTGACATTTCTGGATTATCCAAGAACTTAAATTATTTTCACAGAAATAAAGAAATGTACAATTGTTTTTTTTCCATAGCCATTCTACAACGATTTTCAAGATTTCATACAACATTTTGTAAGCAAACATTACAAACAACTGACATTGGCAATTTTGTAATATGTCTTATTTCACAGATTTTAATTGGTCTAACAGTATGCTATTTTGTAATACCAAAGATTTCCTCCCGCCCAGACCATTGGTATCAAAAAGTATTTTTAGCCAAAAAAGTCATATACGACATTTAAGAAGCCCAGCGACGATTTGTTTTTTATGTTTTGATGCGTATTTGATGTATATTCTTGGTTCCATCACCAAAAATTCAGTTAGTTTTAAAGTGATACATGTCTAAGAGCTTTTTGATACCAATATATGAAGGGTCTTGTAACTTAAAATGTTTACCAATTTGTTTCCACTCAAAATTGTCTTGTCTTAGGGAGGGATAAATCCTACTATGTAAAGAATCACTCTGATTCAAACAAAAAATTCTCTGAAACTGATATTATCAAGATGCTTGATTTTTTTATTGACAACATATTTGTTACGTTCGGAGGACGTGTTATTCAACAGACTGTCGGCATTCCAATGGGAACAAAATGTGCCCCTCTACTTGCCGACTTGTTTCTTTATTATTACGAGGCTGACACTCGAATCAATCCATGTGTTCGTAGATAGTAGATGTTTTAGTGTCCTGTTAAATTGTTCCTTTTAAAAGTTTTGGATTCTCATAAGTTCTATGTATAACTTTTGGACTAGTTTGAATCTCGGTCTATTTCTGTAATTTATTCTTACATACTTTTGATTTTTTTACCCTGTATGCGTACATTGCCTATGTTAATTTTAAAATTGTTTGTATGCACATTGAACGACAAATTTATGTGACGTATATAATTTTTCTGACGTCAGACACTCAAATCAATCCATGTGTTCGTAGATAGTAGATGTTTTTTTGTGTCCTGTTAAATTGTTCCTTTTAAAATTGTTATACGATGATGACTGATTTACCCATATTTTGACTATTTTATTAATTGTGACTGTTTATTTAACGCATCATGTAAATGTAGCGGAATTTGATGAGACTGTTATTAAAGTGAGAGGGTTAGCGCTATAGAACCAGGTTTAATCCACCATTTTCTACATTTGAAAATGCCTGTACCAAGTCAGGAATATGACAGTTCTTGTCCATTCGTTTTTGATGCGTTTTTTTTTTTTAATTTGGCCATGTGATTATGGACTCTCCAAATTGATTTTCCTCTGAGTTCAGTATTTTTGTGATTTTACTTCTGACTTCATGCAGGAACTTCTTAGGAAGAAAGATTAGAAGTTAGCAATATCCTTTAACTTTACTTTCCGCTATATAGATGATGTTCTTTCACTAAACAATTCAAAATTTGGTGACTATGTGGAACGCATCTATCCCATCGAACTAGAGATAAAGGATACTACAGATACAGTTAAGTCGGCTTCATATCTTGACTAACATCTAGAAATTGACAAAGAGGGTCGGTTGAAAACAAAACTTTACGACAAAAGAGATGATTTCAGCTTTTTAATTGTGAACTTTCCTTTTCTAAGTAGCAACATTCCAGCAGCACCTGCATACGGGGTATGTATCTCCCAATTGATACGATATTCCAGTGCTTGCATTTCCTATCATGATTTTCTTCATAGAGGGTTGCTGCTCAAAAGGAAGCTATTAAACCAAGAGTTCCAAATGAAGTTGAAATCATCCCTTCGTAAATTTTACTGACGCCATCACGAGTTGGTTGACCGTAATGGAATAACCGTTTCAAAAATCATATCGGATATGTTCATAACGTCGTAACTACAATCCTCTTCCCTTTCATGAATGTGACCTAACGAATTAGACTATTTACCGGATTTATAATCACATAAGCAGCACGATGGGTGCCACATGTGTAGCAGGATCTGATTATCCTTCCGGAGCACCTGAGGTCACCCCTACTTTTTGGTGGGGTTCGTGTTGTTTATTCTTTTGTTTTCTATATTGTGTCATGTATACTATTTTTTTTTCTGTTTGTCTCTTTCATTTTTAGCCATGGCGTTGTCAGTTTGTTTTAGATTTATGAGTTTGACTGTCCCTTTGGTATCTTTCGTCCCTCTTTTTTTGAACAAATTTCAACCAAACTTAAGCTGAACGTCGTTATGGTCTATCTGCCCTAAAATATTCAGTCAAACTCGATAACATATTTTTAGGTTATTGCCCCTGACTTGATAGAGTTAAAGACAATTTGCTGATTTGGTTATTATCTTTGATTAAGATAAACTGTAGACATTTCTTGTACGCCAAGAAAAATAGCCAACGTGGCTCAAATACAACATAGGGGTTAAATGCAGTTTTGATAAGAAAAAAAAAAAAAAAGTTTTGCTGTTTTTGGTTATTTATTTTTAATATTGATATAAATAGGGATAACATCTAGAAATGAATGAATCTGAAATTATCATTATTTCTTTTTTATTAATTTTTGAGGTTTTACTCTCAAATTACTGGATACTATCAACTATGGTTTGTGCCCGCACCTTTTATTATTCATGAAAAATTTTACAGCAAGAGACCAACTTAGAGATACTAAATAAAAAACGTCTGGTAAGCGATTAAGGCTCATGAGAACTTCTAGCTAAATATTTGATGACAACGAGCTAAATGATTGTAGGAAATCAAAGGCTGTTTTCTTTCAATTATTTCATTATTCAATTTTGACATGCACTTTTTGTTTTAAAACATAGTTAGTAGTTTATCTTTATTTATTGAGCATTGTGATAGATATATGAAATATTTACGTTCATAAAATTTCTTAAATATTTTCATTGAAAATACTCAAGCAGTGGAGGAATTATTCGAATCACTTTGTTTATTCATTCTGTCTATCATCTTGACAGTTGATTAGTTGTAATGTGCATGTTGTTTCTGTCAAACACCCTTTTCCTATGTGCCAATACATAACGGGCCTATCAGATGAAGAGTTTCTGTTCATATTGGGTGGATGGGTTTTCATGGGACAGGTTGACATATCAGAATTTTTTATTGCAAGGATTGTACCCATCAGAATTTTAAATCCAATACCAGGTAATGCATAATAGGAAACTGTTTACATTCCAAAGCACCCTTCAGATCTGACAAAGGTATTTTTTGTAACCCCTAAGATGTAATTATTTTTAATTATTTACTGTCGCAAGACCCTCAGAAATTGTTGCGTAAAAGTGTACCTGTCAGATGAAAAAACCAAAAATTTCACCCCTAAGATGTATAAATTTTACACCCCTCAGAAAGGACCATCCATCCCCCATTGTCACATTAACTGGAATGGCCCAACGTTACGAAAGGGATTTACTGAGCAGATAACATATGCAACGTATTGTATGGTATTGAATTAACCCCAACAATGTCAGAATTCAAATTTTGCGCTTATAAACTAATATTATTCCTTTAATCTGTATGTAGCATATCATCATGAGCATGTCGAAATAAGTTTTATTTGTTTTCATCAATTTAAAATGATCTGCAAAAAACATTCTTATTAATCTATGACAAAGTCATGACAAAAGAGCAAGAATATGTAGTGCCCAGAGAGAGGTTCATCTGTATATATGCTGCTTACAAAAATGGGCAAGAGACAATTTGCAGAACTTGACTTTTGTGCTTGCAAATTAATATTATTCCTTTAATAAATATTTAACATATCATGTTAAATTAGTTATTATTTATTTTCATGACTTTGAAACTAACTGTTAAAACATTCTAATTAATTTGCAGGTTATACATTATTTACAACCGCTCAAAACGGATGTCATGACAAACATCCAGAAATATGTAGCTCCCAGGAAGACGTTATCTGTTTAAATGCTGCATACAAAGCTTATGCTGAAGACAATTGTAAAAAGACATGTTACCTGTGTCCAGGTAGTCACTTTATATACCTATAGCTAGGGCCCTTCTAACTAATCGGTTTAACTCATGAATAAATATTTAGTTAATCTGCTTGGCTGTTTGGCAGTCAGCATGTCTTTGTCCTACACTTACTGAAAATTACAAAACTATTTCTATTACTGTTATGAACAGTCTTATTATTTACTAAAAAGAGCGGAGAAAGATAACAAAGGGCCCAACAAACTCATAAGAGAAAAATAAACTGGCAAAGAAATAGCTAAAAAAGAAAAAAAGAAAGACGAACAACATTACACAAAACACAAGACAGAAAACTAAGAACTGAGAAACACGAATCCTATCAAGACCTGAAATGATATAAAATGCTCCGAAAGAGTAACAAGATGCTGTTTCACATGTGGCACCCATCATGTTGCTCATTTTAGTACAAACCCGGTAATAAATCTAATTCGAGAGGTTAAGTTTGATTGAAGTTACAAATGGAAGAAATATATATAACATGTTTAAGGGAACTCGCTTGTCTTTCTTTTTTAAGAGTTTTGAGATTAAACATTTTTTTATCTTTTATGTAAAGATTTCAATGAAAATCGATATATGAGTATTATATCCTTATTCCTTCGCGATATGCGTAGGAATCAGTTTTTGAAGAGAAAAAAAAACAACCGTGGCGTGCTTGTATTTGAAACCCACAATTTACAAAATGGTCTCCAAAATGCAGAGTGCTCTCATTGTTAAATAAATCTTCATAACGAGTTCTCAAATATTTTATATCCCTATCCAATATACCCTCATTATTCTGTGGCAGTTCAAATTTCCCCGACCATCATCCTAAATAGCCTCTATTATGACAGGACCTATCTATTGTATTTATTATGAACTTCTTCTCGTCCTGAAAGAGGGACAAAAGAAACAAAAGGGACAGTCAAACTCATAAATCTGAAACAAACTGACCACGCCATGGCTAAAAACGAAAAAGACAAAAAGACAAACAATATTACACATGACACAACATAGAAAACTTAGGAATAACAACACGAACCCCACCAAAAACTAGGGGTGATCTCAGATGCTCCGAAAGGGTAAGCAGATCCTGCTCCACATGTGGCACCCGTCGTGTTGCTTACGTGATAACAAATCCGGTAAATAGTCTAATTCGGTAGGTTACAATCATGAAAGGGAAGGGGATTGTAGTTACGACGTAAGGAACATATCCGATATCATTTTTGAAACGGTTATTCCATAACGATCAACCAACTCGTAATGGCGTCCGTAACATTTACGAAGGAATGATTTCAACTTCACCATTTGGAACTCTTGGATAAATAGCTACTTTGTGAGCAGCAACCCTCTTTCAAGAAAATCATGATAGGAAATGCAAACACGGGAATATCGTAACAATAGGGAAATATATACCCCGTATGCAGGTGCTGCTAGAATGTTGCTACTTAGTAATGGAAAGTTTACAATTGGAAAGCTGAAATCATCTCTTTTGTCGTAAAGTTTTGTTTTCAATCGACCCTCATTGTCAATTTATAGATGTAAGTAAAGCTATGAAGCCGACTTGACTGTATCTGTAGTATCCTTTATCTCTAGTTCAATGGGATAGATGCATTCCACATAGTGAGTTATTTAGAATATGCATGAAATATTTGTCAATGGACGTTAAGCAATTAACAATCAATCAATCAATCAATCAAATATGCTCTGGCTTAAAGATTTATGAAAGTTGATATCCTACGCAAATATAATTCATTATGTGAATCGGTTTTAACCTTTGGTATAAGTGCTTCACACAAAAAATGTCCAAGCTGGACCTTCGCTGACATAACAGTTTTACAGTTATCATAGAGACTACTAATTGAGCTACACAAAAACAACAAGATCTTAAAAAGGCATTGGTTATGATGTAATTAGATGTTCTCATTTCTTTCCGAATGATTTTTACTTGGTATTTCCCTTATTCATAGTGGGGGCCTCGGTAGCCGAGTGTTATACGTAGTTACTACTGAAATCACTAGCCTACCAACAGTGAGGGTGTGAATTCAAAATCCCGCCTGTGCAGGTGTACTCGACACTAATATTAATTGACTAGGATTTTCAGTTATCCTATCGAAGATCGGTGGTTTTCTCCTGGCACCCCGGCTTCCTCTACCAATAAAACTTGCCACGACGTAATGGCCTAAAAGAGGAGCTAAAAAGTGGCGTAAAACACCAAAAATCATAGTAGGTAGTTGATTACTTGTTCTATATCAGTCAAAGCTTCTTTATTTTGATTTGTGATATTTTCAAGTCGGCATTTTGTTTTACAGTGAATTACGAAATATGATTTTGAACATAGCAAAGTTTATAAACAATCGTCAATTCTATACCATTAGTTTACAAATTGTAAATTGCTAATGATGGAGATCGATTTTCCGTTTATATAAATTTGAAAGTTGGATCAAATGAGCTATCTATGTTGTCCTTGCAGGGCAAGTAAGACCAACACGTAAGTTACATTTCAATTGTATTTTTAACAGCAGTTTTATCATTTTACTATACACCATCAACTTTCATTAAAGTCATATGAAACCTCAAATTAGAAAAAAATTATGCATATGTTTTTTTATAACTGAATGGATAGTTTTCATTATAAAACTTATGTACATATACTTTTTTCATAGAAAATCTTTTAATTTGTTCACATTTAGAAGTGATTTACTTTTTTTAATTGCTTGCTTCCAGGAAGCAATTCGCCGAAAGATTTTCCGTATGCAAATCGACCATAGTGTAACCATTCTCGTAAAATTCCGGTGATCGCAATGCGCAGGGATCTGTCATTAAAATAAACACTTATCTGTGTGTACATGTTAAACATCCATGTGTTCAATATCTATGCCTCTTTGTTGATTGATTATTATAAGGTGACGATCGGTTAACTACGACTTCAAAATACAACAATTAAGTAGCTGCCATTTTTTCATCTGATGACAGACGGAGAAAAAAATGACGATTATACGATATATTTGCATAAAATATGATAAAATCGTGCACAGAACACTAACTTTGTGGCATTAACATGCATTGTTTTAAGAATTGGATAAACATTATTTTTCACCAGTCACTCGTTTCATATGACTTTAACTTTCATTAACATTATGATTAAAACCTATCTGATTTCATCAAATTCTTTACAAAGGAAAATAGGGGTTAGTTGATCTTTATGGATAACTCTAGAGGATTCCAATTATTTTACCAAAAGTCAAAAACAAGAGTATCAAACAAAATATAATGTAATAAGAATTCTGTAACTCCTATTCCAAAAGCTAATGTTGTACTTTCTACTTGAACTTGATTGTTTTGACAATTACTCGACAGAAATCAATTGTTTGTCTGAAATAATATTCCTAAAAAGTAGAAAAAATTTTAAGTACTTTTTACAATAACATTATCCCATGTATTACAGCTAAAAATTGTTCATTTAATGGAGTTGATTACCAACATAATGCTCAGTGGAAGGATGGCTGTAACAAGAACTGTACTTGTTTCAACGGTCTCTACAATTGTGTAGATATGTAGGTATACGGTGACGTATAGTTGTTAATTTCTTTGTCATTTTGGACTCTTGTGGACGGTTGTCTCATTGGCAATCATACCACATCTTCTTTTTTATATGTAAGTAACTGTTTTACATGCAAAAGTGATTAGCAATTAAGAGCTCGGGAATGACTTTAATACTAATCAAACTAAGGGGCCAAAATTTCCTTTTTATTTGCCTAAGGGAAGATTTTACATTTGGAATAGTAAATTATTTGATTTTGTGACTCATTTGCAAATTAGTTAAAGTTCTGTTTTAGGAAGAAATATTTTTGTTTAACATTTATTGTGAACCTTGTAAATAGCTTTAGCAAGTCAAGTTAATTATATGCATTTTCATAGGTTTCTGCTTGTTAAGATATTTATCAGCTATTCACATTTAAAGAATATACAAACGTAAGGTGCATTTATTGAAGGAATATACACTCATTTTTTAATTTGACATTTAGTGAATACTGAATATAACATAACAGTTTATTATATATTTTGGTAATTTTAAAACAATGAAACCACTTACAAAATAAGAATTAAAATGAGAATACATTTCAAACATGAATGTATTGAATTTTATTTTGATTGCAGATGTCAATCATATCCAAATGTACCACCAAACTGGGAATTAGTGAAACCTCCCGGAGAATGCTGTTATGGCTGTCAACTTGGAACTATAATTGGAACTGATAGTGAGTTTCCATTGCAAGATATGTGAATCGATTGATTGTTAATGTTTAACCTTACTTTCCCAGATTTTTATTATTTTTTCATTAAGATCATGAAGTTTAACAGGAGTTGAGCAAAATCAAAAAAATCTGGTAATGCATTAATGATAAATTGAATTTCGGAATACTTCTAGGCTGATTTTTTTTTATGTTTTCTATTTATATATTACCATTCAAGTGAGCAATAGTCTAAATTTTTTGTCAGCATTTTTCTAAGGAATGTATTGTATTTGTTCAATATGATATTGGTAAAAATAATATATTATATTGTAATTTAAAATTCGTTGCTTTCAGTGACATGCAGTTATGGTGGAAAGGAATATAAGCAGGATGAAACCTGGACTGATGGTTGTAAATTTAGCTGTGTCTGTAATGATGCTATAAATGGTCAATACCAATGTAAAAAATTGTAAGTAGAATTTTTCAAGAAATAAGAGTTAAGATGATTAGGCACGAATATGTCCCCTACTTTGAGCTGATATTTCGAATTGGATGGCCGTAACCACTGTGAATCATAGTTAAAAAAGTTAGTTGTAAGGTAACAAAATTGTCTTTCAAAATAAACTTTTAAGGACAATTCCATTTAATTATAAATGGTACACAGGGAAGGCACTTTCAAAACTTGACTACCACCTATGGCATAGAAATTCTTTTATAATTTCGCCTAAATTGTTCAAAACATTTAACATGTTAAAGATGCTCAATTTGCCTAGCATGAATTACATATTAATGGTAAGATAAAACCCTTACTTCCTTTTGAGTTATTTAAAACAGATATAGTAATTGAAAAGCTATATAAACATTTTAAACTCCTGTCTGATGACTTTTGCAATGAACAACATAAACCCTTAATAACAAAGGAGTGTGTCCTACAAATGTGTTCATTGAAATAAAAATTTATTCACAGTATGTGATATGTTATCGGCAATAAGTGAAATTAGGAATTAAGCTTGATACCTAGGCAATAAGCTAACACCTAGGAATTAAGTTATTGCCTAAACGTTTCAGGAATTGAGCTTATTTCCGGAAATCTGGTGATGATTATTCAACCTATTGCCGAACATAATTTTTGGCAATAAGTGAACTCTAGAATTTATGCATATTTGGTGATTTATTCTCGATATAAAGTAGTTTCTTAATTGTACTCCTAATATGACATGTTTTTTTTTATATACATTCGTCTGATAAATCTTCAAATTTAGTAAGTTCTCAATTTAATAATTTTTACATTTAAATTTTTAAATGTATTCTTCTGACGATTCAGTCTAGTTTAAATCTCGTTCTGGAATGATTTTACCGGAAACATGAACAAATGTACATCCCATTTCATTTTTTTTACTTCTCAAATTTCTTAGATATGTTACTGATTTTTTAATCATTTATAACAAAGATGTCGAAATAATAAGCATGTTGTTCTTAAGGCGAAGTGTACGTAATTAAACTACACAATGGATTTTTTTTAAATTTCACATACGAATTCTGCTTGAAAAATTACACCAGAAAATGAAATAAAAAAAGGGGGTAACCGTTTTCGTTTTTGAGATACGAGCCGATGAAATTAACTACATGATACACCAAAATTACAAAGGATATATAGGGAAAATCATCAAAATTAGCAGATATTTTTACATTATCAAGATTTTCTATTTTGTTGGACAATGGATTTTTTTCAAAAAATGATATACGATTTAAAAATGCAAGACGGATCCATCGGTGTAAAGAAAGTCCTTTGCAACCGTATTAGTTTTTACATTACTCTCTGTTGAAGTTTAGTTTTTTGGCCGGATTTGGCGACGTCATTGTCTGCAGTAACGTCGCCACAACTTCTACGTCGAAACTCTATTATACCGTACAAAGTCGTACATGTGTAGCAATGGCGTGCGTGTGTATTACTCATCTTACTATGTATTACAAATGATCTAAGGCAATAAATTGATAAGGAAATAAACTAACTAATTTTAAAGAATATTTCTGTCGCAAAAGAAAATGCAACTTTGTAAATTAATTTACCGCAAATGAAAGAAATTTAACGTAGACTCTAATTTCATCTTTTCTATATTAAAATGATTTCGGAACCTTTTTAAATGCTGGCATGGATTGTTTAATTCTTTTATGAATCAAATATCGAGTTTGAATTTGTCCCGGTTAACACAGTGTTCTCATAATAATTTGATCGGCTTTAATACTAAGATCGGGTATACACCTCGTTTTCAATCTTACTTCTGCATGTCTGTATTTAAAAAAGTAGACCTATTTTCTGCATATTTTCATATTCGGCATTTCTGCATTTTGTTAATCTGAGGTTTTACACACAATATAGTCTACATTATAAACCTATTTCATTAGTCATGTTTACACACATGCTCAAGACGCATCTCTGCCAAAACATATTTTATTTTACAAAATTTCCAATCTCGATCACTTTCCCTTTTCTTAAACTAAATGACAAAGAATGATGTAATGTTTGCTGAATGAAGTTTCAGTAACATAACAAGATATTTGTTTGTCCCATGCCTTATTTGTTAAAAATCCTCATTTAAGGATTTAAATTGATTGATTGATTGTTGGTTGCTTAACGTCCAGTGGCAAATATGTCATGAATGTTCAGCTCGAGAACAAGTAAATAATAAATACAATAGGAAGATATGTTCATAACAGAGGCCATCCGGGATGATAGTCTGGGAAATTTGGAGTGCCACTAGAAAATGAGGGAATATTGGATAGGGACAGAAATTTTGCCGCGTGCAACAGTCCACATACTCAACCCTTAAACTATAGTTCTTGCAATGGTTTTAACGGGCATAGATTGTGGCACTCTCTTTACACGAGGCATCGGATTTAACCCATTCTGACCGGACGGGACTGCGAGCTTGATAAATCCTGCACAGCCAAACGGACGCTCCTCTTTGGCAAATGTTTTATAGCCGGTCGGGAGAAGACCAAGCGACCACATCTCGTTTCCTCAGTCACCCTTGGGGTAACACGGATTAACAATCAGCATAATGTATACTATGAATCTTCAACTATTTAAGTTGTTATACATCCGTGGCTTTAAAATGTTCTGCCTTTAGTGTCCCTTGTCTAGGTTAATCCAGAAAAGCGCTTCATTTCATTTAATCTTCAGATTTTTTTAGACCGCAACGAGGTGAAACAGAAGGACTCGCTTATGTATACATTTTTAAAAAATTAGAAAAGATCGGAGTATTTGGTATAACTACCCGTCGCAGATATTTCATACATGTATTATATTCAAAATGAAAACCTTACACCTTTTATGATCCTTTTGAGATCGACGTACCTAGTCAGTGCAATAACGATCGTAACTTACCCAGTGTTATGCAATTAAATTTGATTAGGGGGATGCTTTAAAAAGCGATGTATATAGAGTAATGCTTTAAATTAATTGGTGCAATATTAATTATATAAGAATGCGGCCTTATGAGAATTCTCATGGTCGATGCCTTAAAAATGTACCTAATGAAATGTTATAAGAATGTACTCAGTGTAATGCACGGAGATTATTCATACTGTATTGCTACACGGGTTTACCTAGCGAAGTGCCGTAAGGATATAGCCTCTGCATAATGCAAATGCATAGCTTTCCTATTTATATCATATAAAACAATACGGAGATGTGGTATGACATCAAATGAGTCAACTACCCGCCACTGGTTAAATGAAGTTGATGTAAGCAATAACTATTAACAACCAAACTCTTTTCAACAATTAAAGGGACAAAAACATAATGTGTAGGCCACAAAAACCCCGATATGAAAAATGCAAAAAAAAATCCAACGAGAAAGTCAACAGTCTTATTCATGAAAAAAACAGTTACGAAAATCAAATACCATGTTGTGAAGTGACAGACTTGAACCAAAGTGAATAACAACCAGTAAACTATTAGTCCAATAATACACATTTTTGGAGTTTAAAATGATTTACATTCAACGAATTTTATCGGATACATTTTTTTTTGGGGGGGAGGTGGGTCAACGTTGAAAATAAAAAAAGTTATATCCTATAAAAAACGTTGAATGTAAGTGATATGAAACTCCAAATTCTTACATTATTGGACAAGTAATTGGCAGATCCTTACGGGAGTTGGACCTCCCCCCTTTTTGGGCCGATCAATGCATTTGAATGGGGGCATATAGTTGGAACCCCCCCCTTTTGTCCTGGGTTGGGACCCCCTTTTTTAAATGACTGAATCCGCCCCTGTTAGTACACCACAGGCTTCTCAATTCTTGTATTATGATCTATAATCATGAACTAAGTGAAAGCATAGAGCTGACCGAGTGCGAGATCTTCCTGGATAATCATTGAGGTCATTTAAGCATCCCTTGCAGTAGACTTCCGTTAAATTTAAAAAAAAAAATCTTTAAAATGCTATCAGAATGTATTAAAAGTCTAAACTCATTTCACCTCTACTTCCACTAAACATTAAATTACAGTTTCAAGTGCCGCAAAACTTTCCGGACCTCTTTTCTTTAACCGTTACGGTAATGATATATTCTACTCATTCATAATCTTGAATGGAGACTTGGGAATAAAACGTTACTTCAAAATTACATTTTTTCTCTAATTTGAAATGATGCACACAGGCACAATAAAAGAAAACAAATTTTGCTATTTCTTCGAAATTGGAATTTGAAAAAGAAGAAATGACGTGTTATATTTTTATCATACATGAATCATGTGTATTTGTGCTTTCAATTTCAATTTGGTTCTAAATTTAGATTCAGTTTTCCTATAAATTTCGGACGGATTAGAAGACACCTCTTTATTTTCTGCACATGTTGAGAAAGTTGAAAAATGGAAGTCATGCCAAGAAATTGCCTCCGTTGAAATTCTGCAAACACACCATAGAGCAAATTACATGGATGATTAATATTGACCATTTGGTATATGGCCGTGTTCTGAGCGACACATACATGAAGGTCATAAATTTATTTCATGAATGAAATCAAATCTTTATCTACTAATGACTGCCGTAGGGGGTCAACCGGAATTTTTAGCGAGGATTTCTTGGCATGTGAATGACATAATTTTTACTTATTCTAAGATAAATGTTTAGAGTGGTCACTTTTTATTTTACTATGAGAATTTGTTAATTTTCGTCTTTGTTCTTCTGACTTTTGGTCAAATTATATTCTCTTGGTATCGTCTTATTTTCTAAATGGATGAAAAACATGTCCTAAAATTTTCATTTGCACAAAATACGAACATTTCAACGATTTTTTAATCTAATTATTAATTTCACATGTCATTCATTATTTGTTCGGTAACCTAAAACTTTATGTTGAGTACTATACATGTGTTTTCGTTCAAAACTACGGCTTTTAAAACGATATTGTTGGGTTAATTCAGGTTTCATTTTAATTAATTTGATATCAATAGAAGTAGAATCGTCACATGTTTATTTATTTATAATTCTGTTGTGAGGCGTTTTTACAATCTGTTAGATATCATAAGTTTTACACGAAATTCCTGTCATGTCCCATGCGTCTAAAACAAAAAAAATCAACTTGTATTAAAGTCAGGCTGCACGAAACAATAGAATGCTTTGATTTCTAACTGGAGTAATTCAGATAATTTCTCATGATTAGTTTTTTTTAAGACAGCACGGGCGTGCTTGTTGGATTTATGATAGACCGCAGGAAGTATTTTCTCTTTCTTGGAGTAAGGGAGATAACTTGCGTAACTAACGTCGAACGTTATTAATCCCGTATTCCGCTAGGGGCGTGCAATTACGTACACTTCGCCTTAAAACAGAAAAATCACTTTGTTACAAAATTGACTGCATGGTAAATTTGACACGAAAAGTCTCAAAATATTATGACACATTCTATATTAACAACTACTTATAATGTTTAAGGTGGTATGGGTGTCTTTCGCCATCTTGGATTGTAAAAAACAGAGAATCTAAGGTCCATATTTTCTATCAAATTAGCAAAATTTGATGCAAGAGTGCAGATATTTCATGTGTTTTTACATTTAAAAGATCCAATTTATAAGAATATAACTTATAAATATAAATATATGTACAAGTGTAGATTATTTTTGGTTGTTTTTGAATATTTTGAAATTGTCATTTTAAGGGGAGGTAACTCTAAAACAGTGCATTTTCTGTTGGATTGTTCATGGAATTTTCCTACTTTGCATTTTAGCCGGAAAAAACGTACGGTGACCCTATCTTTTCTTTTGATATTATCAAAGCATTGTTAAAAAGCTATATTTTCCTAATTTATTTTACAATTCTATCATTTCGTTTAGTTTCTATTCACAAAATGGTGTTTTTTTCCTGTATAATCCATACAAAATGTGTCATTTTGTCACGACCCGTAGCTTGAAAAAATGCACGGTGACCTATCATTTTTATAATATTTTTTAACATGTATCAATAGATACTACATTTTTGCAAAGTATGAACAAATTCTATCATTTTTATTTTAGACTCCCATACCACCTTAAAGTTAGATTTATTCGGATTGGTTCACTTCATCTTTATTCAGGATTTAAGCTTAATTTTTCAGGATTTAAGACTAATGCCTTAAATTATTTTAATTTATTGTCCCTTACATATATACCGATCTAAGCAAAATATTTCTATAAATTTTATATCCATAGTGTAATTATAACAGTATAATAATTTCTTTGAATTAAATTGAGATTATTATAGCAGTACCTAAAAAAAGGGACACCACTGTTCCTTTGTTGTTAAGGCAGTTTGGTTGTACTTATTACTTATTTTTCAAGGGCATACAACACATCAGCAGTGCAATCGATCCTTGCTAACAAAACAAAAAAAAAGAGTTAAACTTTTTGTTTTATGTTTATGCATTCATCGTTAAGTTCTTCTTCCTAAACTTATGCTTTCCTTTTTGTAATTTATACATTACTTGATACTTTACCTTTATGTCTCTTCAAGAAGAGATAGTTTATGTATTATTGTCCTTTCTTAATTCTTTTGGCCTTGGGCGTGCCTTGTAAATGTTATGCTTTTTATTGAATTACTTTTGTCAACGCTGCAACAGAAAATCGTAAATCGACTACCTTAGGCCAGCTTAGTTATTCTTTTTAGCAGTAAACATTTCGATACAGACTAAAGTTATTTATCAACTTTGTAGGACCTTGATAGAATTGTAGAGAACTTGAATAGAAACTTGTTTTGATCAAAAGACAGTACCGAGAGCACTTGATTTTTTTCTTCATTTTTCTGTACTATTCTTGATTTTTTATAACCAGGAATGCTTTAAGCAAAATATTTGAAAGTTAAACCATATTTATAGAGCTGGTGAAGAGCTATATGACATACAAAACCTTAAGAATGTAAGATCAGCGTTGCCTGTGGATGATGGAATTTTTAGTTTCT
This sequence comes from Mytilus edulis, assembly GCF_963676685.1. Taxonomy (NCBI): domain Eukaryota; kingdom Metazoa; phylum Mollusca; class Bivalvia; order Mytilida; family Mytilidae; genus Mytilus; species Mytilus edulis. Next base: position 36,079,740 of record NC_092348.1, read on the forward strand.
TAATAATTTCTCAATTTAAGAAAGTTTTGTCAAAGCCAATGTATAAAACAAAAGTTTAATTATATATGGACGAAACTTTTTAGAAAGTTGTTGGAAATGGAACTGCCTAAATCAGATATGTATATATGTGACCCGCCATGACATTTGCAGGCTTATGGAGGTAGAACGTCATTGTTAGAAAAATTATAAACATGATAAATATCGAGATTCAATGAAATACGTATGTGTGAAGAAAAGATAAACACTTTCGTTGGCTTCTTTTTTGCGGATGCCGAACTATACATCATATATAAGTTTTGAAGAAGTTTTACTTTATCGTGTGAAGTGAAAAATATTTGAATCTACATTTTAAATTGATACAAAAAAAAATCAAATTTCTGCTTTATAGATTTCCTTTCATAAATGAAGTCTGAAATATATCCATAATAAATGCACCGTATCAAATGCATATAAGAGAACACCTACTTATAAACTGTTACGCGTCGCTTACTATGTATAGAGACATGCATAATAAATCTAAATTAAAAAAAGGAATTCTTAAAGCTTACTTTGATAAATTTTAAACTAACTTCATTTCAACAAGTTTAAATTAAATGTTCTAAAATAGAGCTACAAACAAACAAATACTGCTCTGCTCTAAAGGGTTTCTTTCATAAATGAAGTCTGAAATATATCCATAATAAATGCACCATATCAAATTAATATATGAGAACACCTACTTATAAACTGTTACGCGTCGCTCACTATGTATAGAGACATGCATAATAAATCTAAATTAAAAAAAAAAAGGAATTCTTAAAGCTTACTTTGACAAATTTCAAACTAACTTCATTTCAACAAGTTTAAATTACATGTTCTAAAATAGAGCTAAGAATTGTTTGCATTGCAGTAAATTTAAGTCTTTGAAATTTTATTCAAATACGCTATTCAACATCACTAAAAGCCGATAAATACAATAATTCTGTGTTTTATAAATTAGTGGCTTCAATAAATAAAAGTCGTCATAGAACAGTCTCATTTTCATACCGTTATTCGAAATGACTCGTTTCATTGCTATTACAACAAATATGTCATAATAACATGACAGAGAGTTTTGTTTCGGAATATTTTAGATACATATACAAAAATCAAATTTTAGACAATGTACCCAACTAAGCCTGTCACATATAGTTAACGGCGATTTTCTCACAATGACGTTTCACCTCCATAAGCCTGGATATGTCGTGGCTGGTCACATATATGAAGAAATAGACAGGTTTCAGACAAACAAATTTGAGAAAACATCAGAAGGGATAAATCTTGCAAGTAATGCAATATTTAATGTTTATACTAATCTATCAGAAAAGTGTATGATAAAAAAATGTTTTAAAAAGGTACAGAAAAAAATGAAGCACCATGGACATGAATATCTGGAATTAAAAAAAAAATGTACAAAAAAGGGGAAAATACTAAAATTATCTCCCTTTGACCAAAACTTGAAATTAAAAGCTTTCGTTATAGTAAACTTCTGAAAAAAGCATATTAATTTAAAAGCAAGCAGTATAAACAGAACATATTAAAGAAACTTAAAAATATGCCTGCAACAGAGAGTAAGGAATTAATAAAAGAGAAACAAACTCAAATGATTCACCACTTTTTGATCTTAATGTGCTGGCTAAACACGTTAAAAAACAAGGAGAACCAGAGAAAGTACATGAAAATTTCAAAAATTTAATATCAGTGACTCAATATTAACGCCAAAATATGCAATCTTTAATGACTTGACAACATTATCGTAATTATATCCCTTCTTAATAAGTCTATTCAAAGGTTTGTTAGTTTCTGGGGTGAATACTGACACCTTTGTGCTTTATAAAGAATATTTCCATAAAAAATTGGATGTGAAATACCTAAACGTATAAGAAGTCTGCATGTTGAGCTATATTTACGAATGATGTCCTTATACCGATGATAAAATTAAGTAAATGTTTTGACCAGTTTGTGATATCGAAAACCCTGGTGTAACATTTTTTCAGTAATACATAAATGTCTCTCGTTAAAATCTAAAACATTGTTACATACACGAGCGAATCGTTGAGTTGAGTTATATAAACACCGTAAGATGGTGACAAGGAAACGTCACCATCTAAAAATGGATAATTAACGATAGGAAATGAAAAATCATCCCTTTTATCATAAATTTTAGTATTCAGCTTTCCGTTAGTGATATAGATATCAAGATCGAGGAAAGGGCAGTGGTCATTGTTAGTATCAGCTTTATTTAAAGTAAGTTCAGCAGGATAAATTTCATTAATATACATACTGAAGTCGTCATTATTGAGAGCCAAAATATCATCCTAATATCTAAAAGTATTATTAAATTTGTTTATCAGATGTTGTTTCGATGGGTCTTTGCTTATTTTTGTCATAAATTGTAACTCATAACAATACAAAAACATTTTAAATGGAAAGGAGTAGATACAAAAAAGATAAAAAGGGAAGAACGTTTATGTCAAAATTGTTGTCTAAATAAAATAGATGACGAATAACATTTTTTATATACATGTACAAAAAATAAGGATTTGAGATTTGATTTTTTGCAAAAGTTAGAAATATCTATTCCGATATAGGTAATATGTATAATTGGACAAATTGGTTTTATGTCTTTCGTGTCCGTCAATTATGCAGTATGCTGCTCCATTTGTTAAAAAAACATGGTCACTAAAGAGGGTGGACTCAACAACTGAATGATAGATACATATATGTATATAATGTTTTGTTCTTTTGTTGTTTTTTTGTATGATGTATTGTAAAATTATTATGTTGATTTATGTATGCCTTCAACCCATATGGGTAATAATGGGCATTTATTTAATAAACATTATGCTAGTACGAACAAAATGACTACAGAGCCAAATATAACCTTAAGTAAAAGTAATGTTAATAACCAATATGCTTCGAAAAATGAAAACAGTCAATCCTGCTTATGGTACCACCTGTATTTAGAAGGGAAAAAAATGTTTCATAAGAGTATTGTTTTTTTCCGTCTGTAATGCATTTCATATCACTTTGAGCTGTACTAAAAGACCACCTGTTTTCAAGACCACTTGTTTGCTCTCTCGTAAGTGGTCGCTAAAAATTTGATTGACTGTAATTTGTAAGTTGTGTTGGTCTAATAGTTATCAAAGGTACCAGGATTATAATTTAGTACGCCAGACGCGCGTTTCGTCTGCATAAGACTCATCAGTGATGCTCAAAACAAAATATTTATAAAACCAAACAAGTGCAGAGTTGAAGAGCATTGAGGATCCAAAATTCCAAAAAGTTGTGCCAAATACGGCTAAGGTAATCTATGCCTGGGATAAGAAAATCCTTACTTTTTGCGAAAAATTCTAAGTTTTGTAAGCAAGAAATTTATAAAAATGACCACATTATTGATATTCATGTCAACACCGAAGTGTTGACTACTGGGCTGGTGCTACCCTTAGGGACGAAACGTCTAAAGCACTATTATAAGCATCAAAATAAGTTTGAATTAGCGAAGGAATATTATCAATGGGAATTAAAATTATTGAGAGCTTAGCTTCACTGAACATTATGACCAATCCTCTATCTAGGAAATCATGAAAGAAAATGCGAGCTCTGGAATTACGTATACAATATGATTTATAGACTCCATAAACAGTTACTACTAGAATTTTTTTACTGCACAGAAAGTTTGCAATAGTGAGGCTCAAATATTTTGGCGTCATTTGTTTCTCTCTCGCGAACTGACCCTCATTGTCATTTTTTAGATGTATGGCAATATGACACAGATTTAAATGTCTTTGCTGTATCTTTCACCTCAAGTTTGGATATATGTGTTCAACATTGTCAATAAAAAAGAAAAAGTAGACAAAAATGTTTCCCTATGGAATGCTAAAACTTCAGGGTTCATCACCTTTTGGAAATTGTAGAGAGAAAGCTTTTATATGTCACTTTAACTCAGCAAAGCGATTTTATTAGAGTTCACAATATTTCACTTAGAAAACTTGATATTAAAAACAAATGTATTCTGTTCAAATATATGAATAGAACACAACATATTTACAGATATAGAATTTTATCAACTTTTATTCCGTTTCAGATGTCCTAAATGGGATCTTCCTGACGTTTGTTACTGGAACCCAGCACCACCTGGTAAATGCTGTAGTCAACCAGAATGTCCACCACCTTATGTTATCACCGGTTACCCAGACAATTAAATGTTTCTCTTGACATAATCAACTGTCAATTATTGAATATTGTTTATAAAAAAATATTAAATAACCATTTTCATTAGTTCATCGTTACGGGTCTTCTCTGAGGTTATCACCTTTCTAGCATTCAACACGCGTATATTGACTTTAGATATCATCGATATGTTCATAAAAACATCTGTTTACGAAATGTAGAAGTTTTATATACACTATAGGGGTTTTTAATCACCAGGAATGAATAACCTTCTTTCAAACTTTTAGTCTTCAATTCTGTTGTACCTTTGTAATAAGAGAGTGGTTATCCATTTTGTCTGATTATAGGTCTTTGCTGAGTGTTATGAAGACGAAAACGCTTTCCAAAGTACCAAGTTATCAACATTTTATCTTTGATAAGTATTTAGAAGGAAACAGTAGGCATAAAGTAAATTAAATATTAAACATAACAACTTACAGTCCGTGTGTGGCTATAAGCCTGCATTGTTTTTATGTAAATCTTCATATATTTTGTTATATGTTTTCATCTTTTACATGCTTTATATAGTAAGAGTTCTAGCTACCGCTCGTCTCCGTCCATCCTTTATGAAATTGCATTGTTTTCATGTAAATCTTCATATTATTTGTTATATGGTTTCATTGTTTAACGTGTTTCATTTAGTGACAGCTCTAAATACTGCTCGACTCCGTCTATCCGTCTGTCCATCCGCCTGTCCATCCGTCAGAAATAATACAATAGTTATCAAAAGTACCAGGATTATAATTTAGTACGCCAAACGGGCGTTTCGTCTACATAAGACTCTTCAGTGACGCTCATATCAAGAGCATTGAGGATCCAAAATTCCAAAAAGTTGTGCTAAATACGGCCAAGGAATCTATTCCTAGGATAAGAAAATCCTTAGTTTTTTCAAAAAATTCAAAGTTTTGTAAAAATTTCCACATAATTGATATTCATGTCAACACCGAAGTGCTAAATACTGTACTGGTGATACCTTCGGGGACAAAACGTCCACCAGCAGTGGCATCGACCCAGTGGTGTAAATATTTATCAAAAGTACCTGGATTATGTTTAGTACTCCATACACGCGTTTCATCTACATAAGACTCATCAGTGACGCTCATATCAAAAAAGTTATAAAGCCAAGCGAGTACAAAGTTGAAGAGCATTTTAAAATTTCTTGAATTCCAGGAAATAGACTTTTGAATTTTGTTTGCAGCTTTATATTATTTTCTTCTTTAATTTTACTGACACCATCATGAGTTGGTTGGCTATCTTGGAATAAAACTTTCTTAGATGATGGCGGACATGTTTCACATACCATAACAGCAATCCCGTCTCCTTTTCCCCGATTGTGACCTACAAAGTTCGAGATGGCACATGTGGAGTAGGATCGGCTTACCTTTTCGGAGCATCTGATATCACAAAATAGGGTTCGTTTTGTTCAGTCTACTTTTCTATGATTTGTTGTATGTACTATTGCTTGATTGTTGTTCTTTTTTTCCCTTTTAGTCATAGCGTTGTAACTTCGATTGATGTGTTTGAATGTCCTTCGGTATCTTTCGCCTCTTTTTTGGATAAGAGTAACAAAATTTCCAGGATTTTACACAATTTCAAAAACGTTTAAGCTATGTTTCAGTAAATGTTACCGTGTATTTAAATATTTGATAATTATTTTTAATATTTCTAGTTATGCATATTAACTTGAAAGCTGGATTTCAGAGGCAAAACTAAATTCAGTATTCTGTATTATACATTTACTCTGATTTTGAATATTACTTTTTCCATTTTATTATTAGTCCTTATCACAACTTTCTTTTTTCCAAATTATTAGCCTAGATAATTGAAAAGTTTGTATAAAGTAAAAGTGAAAAGAACGCTGTTGTGGTCTCTCACTTTCAGATAAATAGACATATTAAGCATAAAGAAAAAATATAAGGAACCATTAGTTAACCATTCCAACTCACAAATCAAAAATAGACGGACAATATAAAAAAGAAGATGTGGTATGATTGCCAATGAGACAACTATCCACAAAAGACCAAAATGACACAAACATTAACAACTATAGGTCACCATACGGCCTTCGACAATGAAAAAAGCCCATATCGCATAATCAGCTTTAAAAGACCCAGATAAGACAATGTAAAACAATTCAAACGAGAAGAAAACTAATGGCCTTATTTATGTAAAAAAAAAATGAACGAAAAAACAAATACTGTAAACCAACTTATTTTCGCGGATACTTTATTTTGCGTTTTACACTTTCAAGTCTTTTTCGCGGATATTTAATTTCGCGATTTTTTAATTTCTGAATATAGTTTAATAAGGAAAGATCTAAGTTTTACATATTCGCGACGATTTATATTCGCGTTATATTTCTACTCGCGAAAGTCGCGAAAATAAATCGCTCGCGAAAATAAGTGGCGGGGTTAAACATGTTAGCGGGATCCCAACCCTCCCCTAACCTGGGACAGTGGTATGAAAGTACAACATAAGAACGAACTATAAAAATCAGTTGAAAAAGGCTAAACTCATCAGATAGACAAAAAATACAAGTGAACGTGGCCGGGTACTTATACATCCCGACACAAAAAAGACACAATTAACAGATCTGAGAGAATTCGCAGTTATCTGACAGCTAGATCAAAGCCACTAACAACTAATAAAAAAATCATGCCTCTAAGACTAAACAATCAATCCGTACACATCCAACATACAATAGATTTAGTGTAAAGACGTCATAAACAACCAGAGAAAAACATGACCTTGTGCCATGCCAAGTTACAAGTATCGACAGATAATATATCCGTGCAATGTATATGTATATAATATACTAGTAATATTTAGTGAGCTTTTAATCTACTGATAACAAAATCAATATTTATACCAATAAAAAACATATTCAATGAACTTATTACTGTAATTTACAGTGTTGAATAGGTAACCTTTTAGAATAAGTTTATTTTAAGGAGCAACAAGTTTACATGGATTATTTCTAAATTTCCGGGCACGGTTAACAACATTCCCGTAAAAATGAGGATCTGCTATCCCGTTTGAAATAAGTTCAACCGAACTTCAAAACCAAATCTTTACATCTATGGAAAAATTTAGTGAAGGTTTGAAGTAATTTAAGTTAACGATATCCCTGGTTTAATAATTTACCAGTAATAACCCCATGTCTAGAAAATAGACACAAAATACAACAGAAAATACGAACCTAACCAAAAAATCGGAATGATCTCTGGATCCGGAAGTGTCAGCAGATCCTGATCCTTATGTGGTACACTTCGTGATGCATGTGTTATAAGTGTAATGACCCGGTAATAAGTCTAGTTTAGTCAGTCATATTCGTGAAAAGGAATCAGGATTGTAGCTACGACAATAGGAACATATATACTATCATCTGTGAAACGGATAATTCCTTACTGTGAACTTGAATGTAAAGAACATAATAAAACTGTTGAATAGTTCAAAGACAATAAAATTCAGTGGAAAATGTTCCCATTGGCCTATCATTAGGTTATCTGTTGACTTCGGTTACCATAAACAATATAATTATTCTACATTTGTAACACATGTTATGGACTTAGATGAGTTCAATTTATGTTGAGAGCATCAGCCATCGACAATTTGGAAACCAATTATCAAATTAAACAATGAAATATATATCTGGTTTTATGGGCCATTTTTTCTTATATTTCGTTTCATCAGTACCGGAATTTCCAGATAGTGTAGTGTCATGAAATTATATTACAAGTAAAAAACAAAGAATAAAAAAGATGGAAAACGAACACATACAAAACCAAAAGAAAAAGGGATTCATGTAGATATGAACTTTGAGACAATAAATGATTTGTAGAACATGGAGACTGTTACAATCCGCAATATCTCTGGAAAATAGTATTTTTATAAAACTGAATAGTAGAAAGGATTAATAATTTATAGACGTTCAATCTATAAAACAAGTAAATGTATAACAGTTCGTAAAAAATACTTGTTAAAACAATAAATAAGAAACCAATGGGTAAAATCAGATTGAAAATCAGAAAATCACCATACACACAATACACTTCAAACAAGGCATTACGTAAATATATTCGTTTAGAGGCCAACGGACAAACGCCTCCTCTCTGCATTGAAGACCTATTGGTGACCTATTGGTTACCTTCTGCTGTTGTCTGTACTATGGTCGAGTTGTTGTCTTTATGACACATTCCTCATTTCCATTCTTAATTTTATATTGTTGAATACTTCGATGCAAGCATAAAATTGAAATGAAATCAAAGTGGTTCGCGAGAGGATGTACTGTTCTACTCCTAGCACCGGTCGTAAAAATTGCTGATGCATGAGTATTATTCGGGGATGTCTTGAAAAAGAGTACACAGATTGTGCGTATCACCGATAGGAGAGATTTTGATAATTAGTGAAAAATCTTCTGTGAGGGTTCACCAAATCATAATGGCGCCAGTGAAGTTTCAAACTAAACCATTTCGCATTTCTTGCTGGCAAAAACGCACTTAATTAACTGAGGGAGAAGATCAGTATGTCGGTTTAAAGTCAGAATGTATCATAAATTGACGACGATTTTCCAGTCTGTTTATGTCTTAGATTGTGCAAAAAAAAAAGTTTCATCATTCATCAAATATATCATTACTTATGAAGTGAGGTTTTCTTTGTCCCTAATAAGTATCTAACGTGGAAATCAAAGTCTATTCATGTGACAGGATTCTTTTATGTAAAATGGCTACAAATTTGCCCCTCTTCAACTAATTTATCTGAATGTT